>NC_135413.1:6264861-6609861 GCF_051991245.1 Festucalex cinctus
TTGAATAGTGCTGCTACTGAAATGTAAACAAAACAAGTAGAGCACGGTGCAGAACTCTTGCTATTGTTATGAAAACCATAAAGCCTCACTCGCAACCGATTCACAGCAACGCGATATCCGGTCCACAGCTTTACAAGCAATGTATCTAAAGATTCCCGGCGGATTTTGTATCGGTTGACAAGTCTTCTACCGATACGGCCGTTTAGCTCCCCTTGACGACCGATGGTTTGGTCGAATCGTTTTTTTGTCCCACCCCTAATATATCTATCTATCTATCTATCTATATATATATATATATATATATATATATATATATATATATATATATATATATATATTTTTTTTTTTTTTTTTTTTTGTGGGAGATCAATCACTGGATAGTTTGACTGACGACTCGCAAGATGCAATCTGTACATTTGTAAAATAAAATTGTAAATTTATAGGCATAACTAATTGTTCTCTATTTGTTCATTTATACTTTGAATGAAAAGAAAAAGGCATGCATTTCTTTTGTATAATTGCATTTATTTATATCATATTTCGTGGTATCCTTTGTAGTCATTCGATGGAAATGTTCTCCTTTTTACTGACACTACACAAGAAGGAATCGGTAAGCGGTCTGCAAGACTTCCACACTGAGGCAGACCGCTTTGAACGTCCAATGATGGGTGATGCACTGGTTCTGCTGCGCTCCGGACTCTGACAGCAAACGCTCTCCTTCACTGTTGCCATTGCTACACAGTTACCACAGGAACACCTGCAAAGCACAAGCAACTTTTTTTTTCCCAGCCATTTATAACATTTACAAAGAATTTGTTCATTATTTGAGAATTACTTGGATTATGTATTTCAAGCACTTTAGGAGAAAAAAATGTCATGCATCTGACTGGTATGAGGTCAATCTAATTTGCAAAATGCATGTTGTAAACTTTTTCCATTGTGAATTGAGTCTCACAGTGGTTGGCATGTGCCCATGTAAAAGGGGCAGTGGTGGCTTAACTTCTTACGACAGCGAGTAAGCAGCATTTGGTTTATGGTTTGCATTTTAAGATGGATGAGTTCATGTTGCTTCTACCAACATAAATGACCTTTTTACTAAAACAAGTAAAGCATAATAATTTGAGTGTATTGGACTAAACCAAGCTACATTTTGGCCACAAAGCGTTTGCTATTTCGCCCATACAAAAATATAAACAGCATTATTAGTCCATAATTTCCATTTTAAAATAAAGAGTAAGATTTACCATTCTGTGTTCTGGAGCCTGCCGATGTCGTCCTCTACCTCGGCAGTTTGAAACTGGTCACAGCCACCTTCATTGTAACGCAGACGAGCGGACACATTTGCACCAGCACCTTCATCAAGAAAAGGCTCAAACCGATACAGCTGGATACATTCCTGGCCTGAAATATCTTCGTCTGAAGACTGCTTGTAGTCGGGAACGTCAAATTCCAACTCTACACTTGATAGTGAGTCAAAAAGCACCTCACTATCCGTGTAGTTCTCCATATACTCGTACAGTGATACCTCAGCTCACGAACATAATTGGTTCCCAGAAAGTGTGTGTAAGGCGAAAAGTTTGTCTTCCGAACATTTATTTCCCATAAGAAACCATTAAAATGAGAATAATCCGTTCCCAGGTCCCTATAAAACATAATTTTCTACTAAATAAGCCTTAAAACTACACAAAAATATACCTTATTTTATGTATAACCAATGTGCTATTGTATTGTAATTAAAGAAATAAACTGTACTGTATAATAAAGTCGTTTTATTTACCTTTGCGATGGTAGTTCTTAAGGATGGGAGCAATGGTAGACTTACTTCATTCGCGAGCGTTTCACCGCGTAGAGTGTTTATGGAACGGTTGCGGCTCATTCGCGCTTTCGTGCTCACCGGAGCGGAGGAGGTGTGTCCTTTGGTGAACAAGGAAGTGGAGCACTTTAGCGAGTCAACAAAAAGTGAGCACCGTCAACTACTTTCACCTCTGCCGTGGCACTATTTTCTCCTTTTTTGAGGTACGTGATAGCACTTTCGCTTTTTTTAGTGGCGCGAGCTCCATTGACTACAATGCAAACGCGCCGCCGTCCCTCGCTTTTGGTGAGAACGTAGCATTACACTAGCCTGTGGTGGGGTCTTTTTCGGTCCCATAATAGCAAAAGTACACTCAATATGGTCCAAAATGTCTATCAAACACAAACCGCGTCCGCACTAAAAGAAAGGGGGTGACGAACTGGGACGCCGTGAGCGTGCCTCAGCTTCTCGTGGCCGCCACCGTGGTGCTGTTCGACCGCGTGGTTTGGTTCGTCCGCCGAAAACTAGTTTGTCAGCAGAGACTATATGCTCGCGAATTTAATGTTCGTGAGGCTAAAAGTTCGTGAGCTTAAGCGTTCGTCAGCCGAGGTATCACTGTATTGTTTTCGCCAACTTCCGTACTCCCGCTGACGACACGAGTGTCCAGGCTTGGAAAAATGGGGCGTCGCCAGTGAGCTGCTATGTTTTGGAAATTCACGAAAATATCTTTTTACAAGCACTTGTCAGTGCGTTTTTAAAGGTGCTGTCTGCCAGTTTCACTCTGGAAAAGCCACTTTTTAAATACAGGATTTAAACAATCAAACTACTTCTCAATATACAGATAAGGGCTTGTCTTCATTTCTGTTGGTGAGTTTGTCTTAAACCCGCACCCCCCCAGCCTGTATTTTACCATTTTGTGTTTGTTTTGTAAACAGCGGGAGTTTCTGTGGGAAGACAGTATTTACAACCCTCCAAACAATCGCAGAGCGGGGGGATGGCGTGTTGCAAACGGGGCCGGGCGAACGTGTCAGCTGCATGACGTCACTCCCGCGGCAATTTGAAAGCACGCACTGATTTTTTTTTTCCTCACTCGCTCACTCACAGAAGCTTACGTGTGTGAATGAGTGAGTGAAGACGACAGCCCCCCCCCCCCCCCCCTTATTTGTACTTGTACTTTTTTTATTTTTTTTATTTTGATTTTTATTTTATTTTTTTTATTTATTTATTTTTATACTTCTAGGGTGACTTTTTTTCGTGTCCCATACACTTAAAGTCAAGTCAAGTTAAATGATCCCTTTTTGAATACATCTGCCTCCTCGTACTGCTTCACTGTACTTGGGTCCACAACTACCACCACCACAACCAGTGTCAATCACAACATATATACAGTGGTACCTCTAGTTACGAAATTAATTGGATCTGGAAGAAAGTTCTTAAGTAGAAAATTTTGTAAGTAGAGACGCATTTTCCATGTAAATGCCCTACGTTCCACTTCCAAGCATCCCAAAATTCAGACAAAGCTTAAAATGCATCAAAACATGTCACAAATACACATTACAATTAGATAATTGGACAATAAATAAGACTTGTGCATAATGTAAAAAAACAAAAAATAGAATAAAAAATAAAAATGATGGTCATTTACCTTTTTAACTGCTGTCATCATCGTTTTTGGCCCTCTTTGGTTCATGTTCTCATGCTCTCAGAAGTGTTTGCCTGGTGTTTTCTAAAGAACAGATCCAAGGATGTTTACTTTTTTTTTTTTTTTTTTTTTTAACAATCCTTCTAAAATGTCCAAGGCAAATATCATTGTGAGCGATTACCCGAATGGTGAACACTTTTTCTGGGTGATTCTTTTCAATAAATTCCGAAACTTGATGGAAACTTCAGGTATGGCGAGGCATCTTTTTCCAAAAAAGGCCCGTCTCGTCACAATTATAAAAACTTACTGTGCAACGTAGCCTTTATCAATCACCAACGGTTTGAATTTTTGCACAAATTCGTCGGCCGTTAGTTAATACATTTACGTAAAACTATCTGACCACCTCATGGCCAGAGGGGCGAATGATGAGGACACTACATATATACATCTATTATCTATCTATTTACATACATAGACACATACTATGCTAATGTAACAGCCAATGGCAGAGCAGCTGTAAGTATGTTGTGTTACGTAAACTCTGGGAGCTGCGAGTAGCAGCCAATACTGTATTTTTACCTTTCGTATCCTGAAACTCCTTTTGTAACAAGAGGCAAAATTTTCCTGTTGAGGCGTTTCGTACCTTGAAAATTTCGTATGAAGGGACGTTCGTAAGAAGAGGTACCACTGTATGTATGTATGTGTGTGTATATATATATATATATATATATATATATATATATATATATATATATATATATGTGTGTTTAGATTTATAATGGAATGTTCATGAATATTCTCTGTACTTCTCATTAGGACACCCAGACAACCTTCAGAAGTCACATTTAAAACACTGTTTCCAAACAAACACAAATCTTTAAAAAGTGCTGTCCCTCGCCCAAGAACCAGCAGGTGATTTGTAAATAAGTTTATTTCAATGATATTACGAGGAGCATGCAGGCAGCTTTCGTAATTCCAAGGACAAATGACTTATCAGAAGAAACCTCCTTCACTGTCATTTCACTGCATAAATGCCACAATATGTTCTTCTCTTGGGCTCATATCAATCACCATATGTCTCTCCGCTTGTCATGAAAAAGCCAACAAAAGACAATAAAGAAAGTGACTAACACAAAATGAGTACAGGCGTGCTTTCCCAGAAGTACGCTGAGGATGTGTTTTAGTTTAAAGTATTTATGTTTTGAAAGCGGCATCCTGTAGGAAAGCGGCTCACAATCCCGCCAGTCCAAGGACAACAAGGGGTTATTAAGTAAATCTGCACACAGCTATTGTTGCCTTCTGCTCGGCTCCCCTTCGGTGTACCAGAAGTCCCCTGTGTGATATTGATTGTTTTCAAGTAACAGGCGGCGAAAATGGCCATCTCATTATTTTTAATAGGAGTTTGAGATGGGCTTCATTGCCATGCTGTGCCATCATTTATAAAACCAGGAGGAAGAGCTGAATCAAACGAACTTGCTGAGGTGTGCTGGGAATAAACTTCACCAACGTGATAGAGGTGTGTTCTGACTCATTGTTGAATCCATAAGAATGTACAGTATATTGATGTGCATTTACTTTGGTCGGCAACATGCTTACAAAGAAGGAGCATAAGGAGGAGGAATTAAAGAAGAAAAAGAAAGCAAGTGAGAGAGTTGTCACCTGAAGCAAAACTGTTTGCATCTGCACTGTGTAACCCAGGCAGCTTGGGCACATGCTAATTGCATTCATTTTTCAATCGACATTAGCCAGTTGGCTGGTGGGGACTTCTCCTTTCCAACATTGTGATTAGGTACAGATACAGTTGCTTTTACAACCTTGAAGGTGCCAGAAGCTACCCAGTAAAATGGGATTTTTTTTTTCCTAGCGTTTTTCATCTAGATGATTTTTAATTAAGTCTCCTCCCAGTTCTCCCCTGTGGCTGCTCTAATCAGACCACAAGAGCTTTGCCTTTTTCCTGCTTGGTGTTGGAAAGAACTCACAGCACCCTTACCACTCAAATGCCTTTTCAGGGTTTTTTGGTTTAAAAAAAAAAAAAATTATTCATTTATTTATTTATTTTTTACAGTGAGAGACCCCTTAGCACATGCTGCACTGAGAAAAGATACATTTGGGTAGTCATGCCATTGATCCTGATAGTGATATTAATGTTTTGGTACTGATGCACAAATGCTTCGTGGTGAAAGCCATGACTTGTTGGGTAGCTCTCGCTCTTCAAAAACCGACATACAGGTAATACCATGAGAGCTATGGAAAGGTAATATAATTGGCCTCATTACATATCCGTAAATTACTACTGGAAATACAATAACAGTAATGTAAAACAAATCTGGCTTTAAAAGGAACGTGTTGGCGTTAGCAGTCATTTTACACAATATAGTGCAGAGAAGTTTTGTACAATTGATACCACTGCCCAATTTTCATCGACAGACATTCGTGCGTTTGGCGTAAAAAAGGATGTACTGTATCTTGTTCTCTTTTTTTTTTGCAGTTCCGTTTACTGTTAAATGTATAGTTGTGTTCACAAGTTTATTGTAAAGACATGATGTCATGGCTCTCCTGAGCTTCCAGTTATTTCTATAAATGCTGATTTTTTTTTCTCTGATAGAGTAATTATAATGGATACTATATTGTCCCCAAAAAAAACATTAACGGAATGAAAACAGAAAAAGTGATCAAATCTGCTGGGTCAAAAATATACATACAGCAATGCTAATATTTGGTTGCATGTCTCTTGTCCATTTTCACTTCAATTAGGTGCTTTTGGTAGCCATCCACAAGCTTCTGGTAAGTTTCTGGTTGAATCTTTGACCACTCCTCTTGACAGAATTGGTGCACTTCAGTTAAATTTGTTGGCTTCCTTACTTGGACTCATTACTTTAGCATTGTCCGCATGTTCTCAATGGGGTTTAAGTCTGGACATTGGGAAGACCATTCTAAAACCTTAATACTAGCCTGCTTTAGCCATTCCATTGCCACTTTTGATGTTCGGTTGTGTCACCCAACTGTGCCCAAGACCCAACCTTTGAGCTGATGATTTGGTGGGAAAAAATGGAGGTTAATCCTCTTTCTTCATTATCCAATTTACTCTGTGTAAAGCACCAGTTTTATTTGCAGCAAAACAGCCCCACAGCATAATACTACCACTGCCGTGCTTGACGGTAGACATGGTGTTCTTGGGGTTAAAGGCAGGCCTCACTTTTCCTCCTCCAAACTTATTGCTGACATTGTAGTCAAATACCACAGAACTTTCCTCCAGAAGGTCTTGTCTTTGTCTATACTTCAGTCGAGCCTGAAGGTGCCACTTTTGGAGCAAGAGCTTCCTTCATGCATGGCAGCCTCTCAGTCTATGGTGATGCAAAAACATGCTTGACTGTGGATACTGACAGCTGTATTCCAGCAGCATTTAATTTTTGGCAGATCTGCTTTTTGGTGGTTCTCAATCGACTCTTCATCCTCTTGACCAATTTTCTCTCAGCAGCTGGTGATCACTTGAATTTTCTTCCTGATCAGGACAGTGACCTGCAGATGCTTTGAAATGGCTCCAAGCAACTTTCCTGACTTGTCCAAGTGAATGATTTGCAGTTTCAGAGAAGTTTTGACACTGCTGAGCTCCTTTGACTGCCCTATTTCAATATCCTCACATCGCAGTAACTCATAATCACACACAAGAAGTTAGAGACAATGGTATGAAGCACAAACTTTATGTCACCAAAATTGCTTATTCATGTTGCTGTATGTATATTTTTGACCCAGCAGATTTGCCACTTTTTCTGTTAACCAATAATAACGTCATAAAAGAACTTTCTGGATGTTTTTTGTGTGACAACGTAGTATCTATTCCAATCATTCTATAAAACTAGAGTTGTAGAAATAACTGGTAACTCAGGAGAGCCATGACATTAAGTTCTTTACAAGTGATTTTATTGAACATATAAGCAAGTGTGTGAACTTTTGATCACAACTTCATGAATATTGTATATTTCATATGTAGGGAGAGTGAGGTATTGTGAGACACTGGGTAATGTGAGACACCACCTGTATCTAAAAAAAAAAAAAGCGCACATCTGTGGTCATGTGACCAATTTGGTATCAAGCCCCTCCCATTTCAGCTTGGCCATGAAGAAAATGACTTGATTGTGCTGAGGTAAGCATGTGTTTTAGACCAAAATATATTTTTGGGATGTAAAAGTACTTTTTTTTTTTGCTTTGAACTTAATCAACTGTTGCACTAAAGCTATTTGACTCAAGTGGAAAACCGTATATCCCACATATTGTTGAACTATCAACTTATAAAATGATGTGACAGTGCTAGCTAAAGATTAGTCTGTGTTGTCAAGAGAGGTTGTTCTTTATAAAATGGTGGTGGTGGGTTTAAGTGAGACAAATGCCATGGGGCAAAGTAAGACGGTGTCTCATTTTTCCCCTTTTCATACATGATTTCACTTTTCATTCATGTTTTGTTTTTCATGTCAGAAACAGTTTTTAAAAAAGCCATCATGCCAAGGAAATACAACAGGAAGACAACCTGGGGCAATACCTCCCTTGAAGAGATGAAAATTGCAGCCACAGAGGTCAAGGAGGGAAATAAGTCTTTAAGAGCAGTTTCAAGGGATCGAAATATTGACAAGTCAAGTCTCCTAAGATTCATATAATCCATATAATCGTGACATTTTCCCTGATGAAGTTTTTGCACCATCTAAGGTATCAGACCGACCAAACCCTGAGCAGCAGCCTACCACTCCGGATAATATGAATGGTCCACTTCCAGAAGATGATATGGAAGGTCGACATCCTGCTGATGAGCCACTGGAAGATGAACCATCCACTGCAGAGAAGTCACCCCATACTAATTCACCCACTCCGTCGCCAGCTGACAAGGATGTGCGACATATGACCAGCCAACCTGGATATGTATCTCCTCAGGAAATCATTGCACTTCCCAAATGTCCTCCGAGAAAACAACACGGAAGCGTGTGAAGACAGCAATCCTCACGGATACTCCTGAGAAGAAGGCACTTGAAAAAGCTTTTCAAGAAAGACAAAAGAAACTGGAAGGGAAAATGCAAAATAGGAAACAGAAAGGAAAACGAAAAAAGAAACCAATCAAGAAGAAAATCATTTATCTCTGCTCTGAAGCGAGTGATGTTCCTGTGCCACTTGAAACATCTGATGATGAAAGATCTGACCCTGAGAGTGGTCAACCAGAAAGCACAGATCTGTCAGTGGGTGACTTTGTCATTGTCAATTTTGCAACCAAACTCAGGAATGTCCGTTACATTGGCATGGTTGAGAAAGTTGACGGTGATGAAATACTCACACAATTTCTCAGAAGAACCCAGGGAAACAGGAAAGTGTGGGAGAGACCCATCTTTGCGATAAAGGAAAATGATGTTGCACATGTTCCTAAAAGCGATGTTGTGAGGAAGCTGCCACAACCTACAAGGCCTGGAGGAACCACACGAAGAGAGCAACTCTTCAGCTTTCCGTGCAACCTTCAGGGTTGGAATGTAGAATAGGTTTTGCAATAGTGTCAGATGTCCTCGTCTGAGTTCTACTCCTGTTTTCTGAGTCACAGGCTGCTCTACTTCTTTCAGTTTGTTCTTTTCCCTGATTTTCAGACCAGAGATAGCTCTAAGGGTCCCGAGTTCTGATCCCAACTGTAAAAATGGTTCTTCCTCTTGTTTGATTGTTAAATAAAACATTTTGAATATTTTTGTTACAGTATTTGTTTTTGTTCAGTTACCTTCACATGTTTAGGGAATAATGGCTTAAAGCCCCAGTGTGTAGCTCACGACCGCCATCTATCGGTCAAACAAGATAATGCAATGATTTTAAGCACACGAACTACGGCGTCCCAGAGAGACCCTACTTCAACAGCCTACCACCAATTTCACCGGAACAGAACGCAAACAACTTCTGGTATTCCCTCGAGTGATGACGTAAGTGAATTGCATTTGTTAGACATACTGTACAGATCCCTAATAATTGTGATTTAGTCATTTAATTTCAGAATTAATATTTTTGTCGGCATTGTTTGGAAATACTGTACGTCAGCTAATGATAATGGCTATCTATGTTCATATTTGTTAGTGCAACTAAACCATGCAACAGAGAACACACAGTTATGTTATGTTTTATAGACATGTGGACCATCTCAAAGGGGGCGAGGAGGGGTCGAGAGAGACGACGAGGAAGAGAACGCGGAAGAGAACGCGGTGTCTCGTAACGTACAATTATGTCATCATGGAAAAATAATTCCATTCGAGCATGCATGTGAATGGCTCAAAACATACCTTTGCTTGGAATATGTGGTATTTAGATTACATCGTTTGCTGATATGTTTAGTATATCGTGCAAAAATAATGGTGTTAACTGAACGACACATCTGCAATTCAGACTCGTAATTCCCCCCGTGTTTTGTTGCTACTAACCACTCAGAAAAGTGCTGCTTACAAAAACATTTGAAACCCTTTACTCAGATATCGATTTGTCACCATGTTGAACAATTTTACCTAATAAATATCACTAAGCAACTTAATTAGTTTTGATTGAAGATACAACAGCTTCCTTGTACTTCGATGTGCAGGAATTTACATGGCTTTCACAAATAGTCTTGCTCATATAATAATGTACTTCATTGGCTCAGTGACTTTCAGTTCATTGTTTGGTACCTCATCTGACCTACAATTGTTACCTTCTTGCAGAGACTCGTACAGGAAATGACCATGGAGGAACATGAAGATATCCAAGTCCAGCTGATAGACTGACACCAAGAAATACTTTTTGACACATCAGCACCACCATGATTTCCTGTACCTGGATCCCACATCAGCACCACCATGATTTCCTGTACCTGGATCCCAGACTGCAGCACCTTGGTGGACTTGTAGCAAATAAGTGACACTTTCCCAGATCCTTGAGGACAATACAAAGGTTTTTTACCTGGCATATAATTAGTCCATGTCTGACACTTGTTGTAGTTTGTATAACTTGTATATTGTTGTTGTGTGTTAATTTGTACATTTTGAATAACTAAAAAAATACAATTTCCTTTGGCGTCCTTTGGCAGTGTTCATTCGACACCTAACCTAACACTATTTTACATGACCAGAAATGTAAAACATCAAAAGCCTGGAGAATTATTATAAATGCTTGCAATGACAAGGAATTCTTCATTGGCCAATGAATGTAAGGTACAGTACATGAAAATGAATGAATAAAATAAAGTAAAATAAAAGTCTACATGAAATGAACATATTAACTAAAAAAAAAAAAAAATGCTGTTAGAATATAATGAGCTACATGAATTGCAGTTGTTCCAGAATTTTACCAATACGCTGTGCATTTCAAAATATGGAAAATAGACATACAGGTTTGGGCCAAAATAGACATACAGGTTTGGGCCAAAAGTAGTGTTACAGAGCAGGTATGTGTTGTACACAGCTAAAATATCTGATTAACTCAATACCATGATGTTTTATTTTTTTTTTTTTTTTGTGTGTGTGTGTGTGCTGACATTGCCCCCCATTAACATTGCAACATTCCTCCAACTCTCCCGAACACATAGTATGATCTGTAACACTACTTTTCGCCTACTCTATGATGTTATTGGGGCAAAATTAAGGAAGGCTTGTCCATTGATTGTGTGAACAGACTGCAGTAAAAATGAAGTCACTTCAATGTTTGCTGGTTTTATTAAGTTTGACATGCTCCTTGACTGCACAAGTACATGTTATGGAGTGAGGGCATGTTCCCACCAACGATGATATCATATTCTTCAAAGGCTTGCTGAGGAAAGTGAGGGAGGAGTCACTCCATGGCTTCAGACACCTGGTCAGCAGGTCCTGTGTAAAACAAGTGGTGCTTGTACATGTGACCATTCCGTATTGCTTCACACAAAAAGTTCATGTAGTGTGCAATGCCGTCCATATGTAAATGACATACCAAGACGTCGGCTGACTTCAGTTTGTTGCAGCTCAGATATGGTAGGTGGAGATACTGGTGGTACAACACCGAAGCCTTCTGGGGTCCTCCATTCAAGTGTCCTCATTCGGGGCATTCCAATTTGGCTGCTGACTCTCCCCTTGATATTTTTTTTTCTTGCAGGTCGGTGATGTATTTAAACGGTGCATGAATGCTTGTATACATCAGAATATGGTTCTGGAACCCCTCAAGTTTGGCTGTTGATCTAGTGTGACACAAACAAAAACACAATTATAAAATAAAATAGAATAATTGATGATACTACTATATGTCACCAACTTTCCAACAAAGCCCCCAAAATAGAGGTAAGATCTTTAGTTTTTGGGCCCAAAACATTGTATTAGCTAGATAAAAGTAACTTGACTGCATACTGCATAGAATATGCAAAGGCTGCTTGCTTGTCGAATTTCCGTGGAAAACGTGGCAGCCTGTAAATTCTTGTGCACCCAATTACACAATGGACCAGTACACACTTGAGTGAGAGAGTTCAGACTCTAGCAGTGCTTACGGTACAGCCAGCATTTAAGTCCAGAAAGTTATTCCCTGACGAAAATTAATTTCGAGAACACTATTTTCACCAACCACAACGAAAATAATTTTCAACTCCTCCACTAATACAGTATGCTTTAGATTCTCCATTGAAGTTATGGGCAAATATACCTTCGAAATCACAGTTACATTACATTACACAATAACTTGCGCATTTACTCTAAATATAACGTGCCAGCGGGAATCTTTTTTTTTTTCAAAGCAAGTAGCTACATAACGAAATCGTTCGAGTGGTGCGGAGTTGCTAATCAACAGCTACAGTGATCGTAAAACAAAGGTACGAACATCGTATTAATTAGTACGGAGTATACTTTTTCTCTCGCTCTCAAAACGTAAACACAAATGTACTCTTACTTACCGGTCAAGTAGAAAGCAGTCGAAGGCACCGGCACGTCCCAAACCTAGTCTGTTCCTCATTTCTCTCCATCTGGCAAATGCGGCTACAATATAAACTCTTGTTTTGTCGCGCTGAAATAAAATAAATTCCCAAAGTAAGTGTGATGCTTGATAATGCTCTCTTCAGGGACCGGAAACTCTTCTTCTTCGTGGACATGCGGTCGCCATACAAACCGGAAGTGCGTTCCAAAAACGCGTTAAGAAATGGAGCGCTGAAATTTGTCTTTGACGGCACCCGTAGCAGAAAGATGGCGGCGAAACATGGCAGACACTAGCAGGCGAGGCGCGGACATGTAAGATAATTTGCGATTTCTAGACTAACCGTTCTATTTTGAAAAAGTACGTTTATGCGATACAACATATCTTTTTACATACTACTAACACAAACAATTGTTTTTTTTTTTCGAATGATTTATTATTTCACCACTAGATGCCACTGTATAATACTGAGTGTACCTTTAATTGACCAGTGTCCATGATTTTTAAATTATTCCAACATCAATTCCGGAATCAGTGGTTGTTTAACTAGTTACTAGGATTCTGACTTTTACAACAGGTGTTGTTAGGCTTGATTCAGAGTGAAAAAAGTAAGTGGATCATTTTACCCCAAGCAGGATCAATTTACCCCACTGAAATTTGGGTTTTGTCTTAGTTTACCACGTAGCTGGGGTAAAATGAGACACTACCACTTTTTTTTAAACAATTATATTTTCACTGTCTTTAGTCCTACATGCATTCTGATAATTTCTATTCTTAGTAAACATCCTAAATTAATGGAAAATGTGTTAATTTTATTGATACATCACTTAAACCTGCTTAGATCGGTAGAAATGTAAAAAATGTCTCACATTACCTCACTCTCCCCTACATCTGTGTGTTTGCTACTCTTCCATGTTCTGCTTTTATGACATTTGCTCTTCACTGATTGGAACTTTTCACTGTCTGTTTGGTAAGGTGTCCCGCCTCAGAAATCCGCTTGATGGCAACAGTGACCAGACTCATCCACATAAGTCTAGTTTCCAGGCTATTACGCCGTATACCTGCGTATACCCTGGACTACACCACTGGTTGGCACTAAGTCAGAGTAGTTTCTAGCGCTTTAACACCAACAACAGATTCTGTTGGACATACTTTCAGGTACAGAGTTGACAAGGTCCGTATTGGTGACCTCAGTATTGAGTCTCTGATGCTTGATCAGGCTATCGTCAGCTCTCTCTGGAGAGGTTCGCAGCTCAATTTCCTTGTTAGTCTTTTCTTAAATTCCCCTACGTTCTCAAGGTGTTGCGAGGGACTGAAAGATAAGGTGTCCAGGAATTTGGCCAGGATGCCTCACTGGTGAGGTGTTCCAGATATTTCCCACTGGGAAAATGCTCTGGGGAAGACCCAGGACATGAGGGACCAATGACCAGAGAGAGGGAAGTCGGGTTCTTTAACATCTCTCTGTGTAGGTTGTTTACGGAGACACTAAGGTGACAAGGTAGAAAAAAACAACTTTGCGTTCCCTCGCAAAACACCCCTTGCGAGAGAACGCGAAGTTGTTTTGCGAGGGAACGCAAAGTTGTTTTTTTCGCCTACCATGTCACCTTAGGTGCGCCGAAAACACTTCCGGGTTATCTTCCATGTGACCAAAAGCGACGCGTAAACAAAGCAGTGGGAAAATACAAGCTCCATCCGAGTCGCTTTGGGAAAGCTTTCCCACTGTTTTGTTTCATATTTACAAATGTTCCGTCCTCGTCGCTTTTGGTCACATGGAAGATGACAAGCCCTCACTTGCAGTAAAATGTTGCTGAAAGTTCAAATTTTGCCAAGTTTTTGTACTAAGCTACAACAAAGAGAGGGTCTCAAGGTTTCAAATATTAAAAGTAAAATCTGAAAACTTGGGGATGGGGGCTATCAGAGTATCTTGTCATCTAGAAACAAGTGTGGGATGGTCAGATGGTGTGTGTGTGCAGGGGTGTGCGCGTGTGCGTTAGTGTATAAAAATAATCAACACAGTCCATAAAATGTTATCGCTCACAAGAAAAAAGCATTTTGTTTGCCCTGAACTCCATTATAACAATGGTGACAATGTCCTTTTCCTCTCATAAAATTCAAAGCAATTTGAAGATGTCTCAAATAGTTGAAGGTAGGTGTGAAGATTTAATGGTGGTCTTCACAGATGCGCAAGTTACCCATGCTATGGGCACCAATACACCACCATACCATATGCATAATACAGATGATGGCTTTTGAACTTTGCACCAATAACAATCCGGATGATCCTTTTCCACTTTAGCCTGGAGGACACGAAGTCCATAATTGCCAACAAAAAACAATTTGAAATGTGGACTCATCAGACCACACCATACTTTTCTATTTTGTGTTAGTCCATCTCAGATGAGCTTGGGCCCAGAGAAGCCAGTGGAGTTTCTCTGTGTTGTTGATCTATAGCTTTTACATTGCATGGCAGAGTTTCAAATTGAATTTTGAAATTTTAACTTTTACGTTTTGGAATTGGGCGGAGTTAAGTCGCCAACATACAAAACCAAGAAAAGGAAAATTGAGAATATTCACTGTAAAAGGGGTGTGTCCCTGTTTTTCTTATTGGCGAGAGTGAGTGTGAGAATTGATTATACAGTAGCCTAAATTTTTATAAGATGACAAATAATTCAAGTGATTTCATTTAACAATTATGCTAAAGTGATGTCATGTGCACTATTGCTGGGAACAATGTTATTTAGTACCATTTTTATGTGAATATTGTTCATCCAGTGGGCTTTTCTTGTCTTTTCTATACAGTATGTGGGGTTATCTTTAAATAGCTATATTTTGTATGAGAACAAACTGAGGTTAATAGATGTAATTCTGGACTGTAATTAAAATTATTTTTAATACTAATCTCTCGCTCTCTCTCCCTGTGTGCTGCAGCTGTGAAGTCATTTTTTGTTTATTGAGCAGTGATACAGGTACATATGTTAAGTGAACAAGAGCACAACCTATTTGATTACATCCATCCATCCATCCATTTTCTTGACCGCTTATTCCTCACAAGGGTCGCGGGGGCTGCTGGCGCCTATCTCAGCTGGCTCTGGGCAGTAGGCGGGGGACACCCTGGACTGGTTGCCAACCAATTATTTGATTACATAGTGATTCAAATTCACATTGTATCAGATGTCTGTTGAATCTCTAAACAGTAACTAGGTTGGAGCTTAAGATAGAAGGGGCAAGCAATGAATCGACATGCTTAGAAACGCTTAAAAGGAACTGCAAGATGATGCAGTTAGCCACTGTGGAGTGGGCACTTGGAAACCCAGCTAAGCCTATCTTTCGTCCATGTGTGACCCCCCCCATCCTCCAAATATAGTTACGCCACTGTCAAGGGGGTGCTTATAAAAATATATTTGAGATAATAATTATGTCATTCAAGGAATTGATTTCTACAATGATTCAGAGCTATTGATGCATGTTGTTGTCATATTTATACATGAAATTGTTGTGTGCTGAAGGGTTGGATCCCAAAGCGCAGACACAAATAAGGTTTATTCACATAACTTGACTAAACAAAAAACAACGAGAATGCATCAACAATCACGAGACTGTGGCTGAGGAGAAGCACAGAGGAACAGAGTTAATAATCCGGCAACACACACCTTTCTCAGACAGCTTAAATAGACAGTGACTCGATCTGATTGGCTGTAGCTAGACATGTGGGTAACCCTGATAGGTCGCTGAAACAGGACTGACATGGATTTATCTAATTTGCTGCTGACTGGCTTCTAACCATATAGAGAGATTAAAGATTCTTGACATCACCTAGTTACAAGCCGATTGCATCAGTTCAAAACAGACACTTGATCTCACACCCAACAGGTCATGAACTCAACTCAAACTTAAGCCAGGCGTGACCCCAGACATGAGACAAGACCCAAACATTACTCCCGCATGACCCGAGTCATGACAGAAATATGATGACATCCACCACACACTTCAACGGAGGTCAGAATTTGTCTACTTGCCCCTCTACAAAAGAATCCACAAACCACCTACCCCACAACTTTGACCTGCTTTTATCAGGTCTAAATTCTTTGTATTCTTTGCCAGCAGCGCAGGTCACATACAGTAGCTTATGTTCCATGGTTGGCTGCGTGCCCCAAAAAGTATATAAAGTGTCATCTTGGACATCTCCACTTTCACCGAACAGGAGTGGGGTGCCGTGGACGCCATATAGCACAGAGGTTACGAGTGGGAAGCATATAGTTTGATTCAACGTCCGCTACAAGCTTCAGATGCTATTCAGATACCACACGGGAGGAAGTTTGTACCCTTGGCGGGAGAAGAGAGTTTTGCGGTGCTTGAAGCAATAAACATTTGCACCAGTACAACACAATGCTGTTTTTCTTGACACCAAGGGCTGCAACATTGTAGTCACCAAATTTTTTTTCTGTCACCAAATTGTCAGGTGCGCCATGAAATGAGAACATCGGAATGCCCAGCGAGGCGCAACGCGGTCTACCAAATTTACAAACACGGTAAACTACACTTGTGCCGGCATGAAAAAATGAAGATGTGCCACTTTTTATGTGTTAGGCATGACACCGTGATTGACACCACAACAGAGATGTGGTGAGACTAAAATTCGGTCCAGGAAAATTTTCATTGATGGGATTGGGGGTTGCCAATATGTGCCAAATCCTATTCGTATTATTGGTTGGTGGGGGTGGGGCCGTATGGCTGTAAGCTGTGCTTCATTTATATGCATATGAATTTGACAATCCATCCATCCATTTTCTTGACCGCTTATTCCTCACAAGGATCGCAGGGGGTCCCGGAGCCTATCCCAGCTGGCTATGGGCAGTAAGTACACCCCGGACTGGTTGCCAGCCAAGCGCAGGGCACAGAGAGACAAACAACCATCCACACTCACAAGCACACCTAGGGACAATTCGGAACGCCCAATTAACCTGCCATGCATGTCTACGGAATGTGGGAGGAGACCGGAGTACCCGGAGAAGACCCCAGGCACGGGGAAAACATGCGAACTCCACCCAGGAAGGCCGGAGCCTGGACTCGAACCCGAGTCCTCAGAACTGGGAGGCAGACGTGCTAACCAATCACCCACCGTGCCACCGGAATGTGACAAGACAGAGTTAATAAAATCTAAAATATTGCGGACTTCTTCTAAATAAATACAGGAGCAGTCATTGTATTGGAAAAGGATGGCTACTTGTTTACTTTTTTTGTTTTTAAACCAATCAATCAATCAATCAATTGCTATCTATGCGAAGAGGGCCATTTATGACATTTTGAACTGCAAAGTTGCCTTCTCGCCAACAGACAAACTTAAAATATGTTGCCTCCTTTCTTTAATTCGAAGGATTGATTTTGTTTTGAGTACCTGTTTTAAGGTTGGCGCTCAGCAGAGAACAATTCTGATTATTTATGATAATGCACAAAAAATCCCAAGGCACATCAATATATTTAGATGGAGTAAATGAATAACACATACACCCTACATTTTTCCCCTGAACATATTCAATGGATATTGTGTTGAAAACTGGAGGGGGGGGGGGGGGGGGGGGGGGGCACAAAAAGATAAAAAGAGCTAGGAAGATGAAGCATGGAAGAAAGAGGTTATGGAGGTGATGGGGGAAGGCAAGGGATGAATAAGGATGATAAAAGACCAAGCCAAAGCAAAGTGCATCCCCCAGGCTTGACGCATGTTTAAGTGTCTCCATTCCAGTGGCCCCTTTAGGAAGTTAGGGTCATGTAGCAGCCCAAATCGATGAGCTGAGAAGGGACTGAGAGAGGCTCCATACTAATACCTGCTCCATGGTAATAGCGCCTGCTCCCTCCCTGCTGGGGAATGTCATCCATCACGCTGCTGCTGCCACCAGAATTGAGGAGAGCTGGCTGAAGATTGCTTTACCATCTATCCTCTACATCCCAGAACTGATTTTAATAGAAGCGGTAATAAGGATGCTTTAAGTTGCGCCACTCTGTCGCTGTCTCTAGAAAGAGAGATAAATGTTTTGCGGGTCTTGTGGGCAGTGACACTGCAACAAGCCAGGCAACCCAGACAAATGCTTCGGACCGCGAGCTGAAGGGGGCCACGAGAGACGGCCAACATTGACCCGCTGCTTTTAACACTGTAACGATGTGTTGCCATCGGAAATCCCCCGCAGAGGACCCCTGCTGCCAGGCTTGTTGGAATGCACCCACAGTACAACAAAATGAAGTGCACTTATCACCCAGGGTATGTAAAAAGGAAAAAAAAAAAAAAGAAGAGGATAAGAAGAACTAGAGCTGCGAGCAGCTATAAAGGGCCCTCGCAGCCCGGGCCACGTTGGGGTACTTGCACGTTGGGGAAATTGCACATTGGGGTACTGGCACATTGGAAGCCGAATTTCTTTGAAAATGGCATGATAAACATGTGGATTTTTTATTTTTTTTGCCAGGTGTGATGAGTGTGTCAAGCTCAATGGGTTTTGGTGATTGTTAAGATCTGCAAAAATCAGCGTCTTATTTTTTATTTTTAGGCAATGAGTTGCCCTGATTGGTATTTTTCGTAAAAGTATATATACACACATCATCGCTCGTACTCATTGCACAATGTTGCTTTTATTGTCCATAGAGGCGATCAAAAAATAAATAAAACTAAATAAAAAATACTTATGTTTGGATCGGTCTGATACCAGTGAACATATTGAGTGGTGGAAAGTAAAAGAATATTCATAAATGACTTAGTTATCACACTTACAATGAGTTTACAACTTTTGCAAAAATACCGTAAGTGAGGCATTTTTTTTTTTTATGCCTCAAGGACTAGGTGGCGCTGTATTTATAACTGAATTTTGTCATAGAGATACCTTCAGGCCTTGACTATAAATATACATTTCAAGTATGGGATTTTTTGGAGCATGTACCTGGGAGTTATTAAGCATAGCCTTCATTCACGATATTGCTTTTAATGTCCATAGAGGCTATCAAAAATACATAAAACTAAATAACAAAAATATGTATGTTTGGTTAGGTCTGATGCCAGTGAATATTTTGAGTGGTGGAAAGTAAAAGAATATTCCTAAATGACTTAGTTATCACACTTAGAATGAGTTTACATTTTTTGTACAAAATCCCGTAAGTGGGGTATTTTTTTTTTCATGCCTCAAGGGCTAGGTGGCGCTGCATATATAACTGAATGTTGTCATAGAGATACCTTCAGGCCTTGACAATAAACATACATGTCAAGTTTGGGATTTTTTGGAGCATGTATCGGGGAGTTATTAACCATATCCTTTTTCAGTGCGAAACACAAATTTTGATGCCCCGCCCTCATCATATAGTATTTCCAAAAGTCAAGAATTTTCCGTCTGTTGTTGGCTCAGGTCTTGGCATGGTCCAGGTCAAGTCATAAGTCAGTCGGATAAAACGTGTAGGAGAAGTGGGCAAAAGTATGCCCCCTGAAAATGTGCAAAAATCGTCAAAAATGGGACATTCAAAAATTCGTAGCTCACTTCCTGTTCATTTTAGCATATGGGTCCAAGAGACTTTTTTGTAGGTCTTTGGCTCCCTCATACACCTAAAAATTTTCGTAGATCTTGCTTAAACGTACAATCGGGGCTGCTTCGTTAAAAATTTCTAGGGGGCGCTATTGAGTCATTTTTGTAAAAATAGGACAATACATGATAAAATATTGCTCATTTTGCCAGGCCAGATGTGTGTGCCAAGTTTCATGAGTTTCTGCGCATGTTTAGACCATCAAAACTGGCGTTGTTTTCTTGGCGAACAGTGCTTAGCCACGCCCACAGTGATTCGCGAAAACTCACAAACTTCGTGTTGTGACATCATGAAGGCCGAAACCCTCATCTGAGCAAATATGAGGTTGGTCCAGTTAACGTGTTTGGAGAAAAATGTACAAGAAAATTCGTAAGAAAAAAAATTGCCACTAGGTGGCGCTATCAGTAAGATGAAATATAAGTTCGTAGATGTCTTTAGGGCTGGACTCTCATCAAATGTGTGAAATTTTGAGAAGATGGGATCATCTCGGTCAAGTTCATGCAGCTTTTATTGTCACGAAAAATCTTCAGACTTTGCGGCACCGTAGCGGCCACGCCCTTTGGCGAAAAGTTACAATATTCGATGTGGGGCATGATCAACATCTTAAGGATTTTCTGACCAACTTTCAACTGGATCCCTTCAACGAGCTCAGCGCAGTAGCTAAAAACGTAAAGTATGACATTTATTGTTACCACTAGGTGGTGCTATATGTATAACTGAATTTTATCATATAGATGTTTTCAGGCCGTGACTATTACGTTGCCTGAGAAGTTTGAGATTTTTTGGAGCTTGAACATGGGAGTTATTAAGCATTTGCTCTTTCTGGACAAATGAAATTTTCAAGACAATATTTGATGCCCCGCCCCCATCATATAGTATTTCTAAAAGGCAAGACTTTTTGCCCAGTTGTTCTCTCCGGTCTTGAGATGATAAATGCCAAGTTTGATATGAATTGGATGAAAAATGTTTGCAGAGGGGGAAAAAGCATGACCACAGTGAATGTGCCAAAATAGGCCAAAATTGGACATAAAAAAATTCATAGCTCATTTCCTGTACATTTTAGCTACATGGTCCCAATAGACTTTTTTGTGCGTCTCGGGGTGCTACACGTGCCTGCCAATTTTCGTTGCTCTAGCTCAAACGTGCCAGGCTTGGTTTTTATTTTTCTACGCTAGGGGGCGCTATAGAGTCGCGTTGTTATGACGACTTCATAATATAAAATTTTTCGCCGGGCCTGAGGAGTGTGCAAAGTTTGGTGAGTTTTCGTGAATGTTTAGGTCCTCAAAAATGCGATCGTTTACGGAGAAGAAGAAGAAGAAGAAGAAGAATAATAATAATAATAATAATAATTCGAACGAAAAACAATAGGGACCTCGCAGCGGTCGCTGCTCGGGCCCTAAAAATGTGATCATCTAAAGTGGGGATGTTACAAGAAGTTGTGGTGCCAACTTTTCCCACTCCCACCAAATATCAGAAAAAATGAAACTTGAAACTGAAATTAAACGGCATACCAGTGACTAAACTGGATGAAGTGGACCAATATTCTATATCTGTTTAAATTTTTCTCCAACTGGTAGAATGATGCCACTTATATCGACCACAATTCTGCTGTCTTAAGCCTGGTTCACGCGGCAAGATTTTAAAATTGTCGGCCGATTTCCAATCTTTGACAGACACCACACGTGAAGAGAAAAAAATCACGGTACGTGCGTGGTGTGCGGCCACACTGCACAATAAACACACTCCACACGAGCCGAGTTCATTCAAGAATGTGACGGGAAGTCTCGAAAAACTTCTCGAGATTAAACGTGGCTTCCGAGTCGTCAACATGAGTGGATCCTGGCTTTCAGCCGAAAAAGCGGCATAAAAAGAAAAGGTGTTGTTTAAAGGAGTGTAAATTGGCACTGGCGAGACATCGCTTGCCCTCGGCTCGGCGCTGTTAGCGCGAGTTGGCGTCCCACCCGGAGACCACGTTTATTTGTGGAGAATGTGTGTGCGTGTATTAAAAAAAACAAACAAATAATTAATTTAAAAAATATAAAATAAAAAGAGTGTAATAGCGCCAGCACGGACTTTCTGCTGCGTCATGACTGTTTTGATTTTGGATTCCCACCGGGCTTCCTCTCTGGCTCCCTTTCTGATTGGCTGCACGTCAACCGTCAATCAGCTACGCGGAGCGAAGTCGGGCCAAAAAATCCAACATGTTGGATATGCCCGATTTCAAGTCGGGGGTCCTTCCGAGCGCCGATATCGGGAGGCGCTGTGTGTGGTGACAAGACACACGGCAGGATTAACTGTGAAGATTATCGCTTGCGTCTCGGCGCGTCCATTGTCGGGAGGGGAAATTCGGGGCTAAAATTGGGCCAATTCTCCTGCCGTGTGAACCAGGCTTAAGGTGTATATATGAATATGCCAATTTCTCAATCCCAGGGCAGTATGTAATCAAAAGAGCATGCGAGCGGGAGGGAAAAATCCTAATACAACCAAAATCCAAAATGAAAAACAACTCAAAGAAAACAATAAAAAACAAAATGAGATGGAAAGAGCCACAGTAAAAAAAAAAAAAAAAAAAAAGAACACTAAAAACGGATGGAAGAAGAATCAAACTTACACTAGGCAGAATGTAAATAATTGAAAATTCCCGATGCCCTTGCTTAAGAAAGAAACAGAACAAGTGGTAAATACAACTGGCAGGCATGAGACCGACTGTGTCCACCATGAGGCTTCTCCAACCAGTAGCTTGAGCCATAGTTGGAGTAGCTTGCGGACAGATTTTGAATCTAAAAGTTTCCGTTGCTGAATGACATCGTCCTTCAGACATGTCAAGGAAGCTAGAACATCTACTCGAAGGCTAACTTCAAAATAAAGCTTTCCAAATAATACATTGATGACAATGAAAATAGCCTGAGTAGAATTTTACTTTGAAGTTGGCCTGAATCGTGGCGTGATTGCTAACTCAGGGCTCGAGAATGCGACCAATTCACCCGCAAATGCGAGCAACTGTACAGCCCGTGCTGGTAAAAAATTAAACCAGTCACACGACGCGAGTGCATTTTTTAAATAAGCGGTTTCATATAATTACCATTGTCCCATATTTAACATCCATTATGATTTGAGGGTCATACCATTTGGAGCTCAAACATTTTCTGGAAGACTTCAAAAGTCCGACAAAAAGATCGTCACATGGCAATGCCATGCAGGACTTCAGTTAATATTCTGACGCTGTAGCTTTTCAAGGATGTAAATAGCCTAATAGGGCGGAAAAACGTTTTGAAATGCAGACTTCATTCACTCCGTGTTCAGTTTTGGATGCTTACTACTGTGAACAGCATTTCATTATTATAATGGGTTCAATTCAGAGGGCACATTTCAGGAATATGTACAAAGTGACTAAGGATGATTCTTGTTCTCTAAGATCTTGGGTAATGTGAAATGCTTGTATGGTCAAACAAAAATACAATTCTTCTCCTTCACAGGAATCAATGGAAGCTGGGTAAAGTGCAATAGAAGGTGGACATGGTAATTAACAAGTCAGCCTGGAATCATCTTCCTGTGTGTGTACCAGCGTTACAATACAGCTGACTTGGCAGCTGTATTGAAACGGTTTCCAATGTACACTGACACATAGCCCCATCAAGCACCTCTGGGACACTCGAGGGACAAAAATGGTTCCACTGGATGACATTATGATTGTACTAGTGGACAGCGCGGTTGCAGCTGGGTGACATAAATCAAGTTTCAACCCTGAATTTCTAACACTGGCCAGTCAAGCAGTATTTTTAAATTGAGCTAAGAATGGAAGACAGTTCATTTTGTGTGTTGAAATTGTGTGCTTTCACTGTGAAAGTCATTTGAGCGTACACGTTGAGCAAAGACAAAGCTGGCTGTTAATGAAGTGTGTTATTGTGTGTTTAACAACTGTGAATCACTTGCTATATAATTTATGACACTGCGGAAGACAATCAAACAATTATGATCCTCACACTCAACTTTTTTTTTGACACTATACACTCCGTACAGACTAAACTTTGATGACACAACTCTTTTAATTCATTGACATTGTTTTGAAGTTGGTTCAACTGCAGCAATAACAATTTTTGAACTTCAGGGAATACTGTACTTTGCGTAACTTTTTAGTATGTCTTCGGACAAGAGTGTCTGGGTCTAAAAGTTCATTCCAAAAGTGTTTGGTGGGGTTGTTAAGTTCAAGCTCTCAAGACCTGACTGTGTGCATTTCACTTTCTCCAATTTGCTCTCACATAGTTACAAATGTAGAATTGTCCAAAATGTCCTGATAGGATTTAGAATGAAATGAACATTGCCCTTAGTAGTGGGTTGATGCCACTCTACCCATAGTGGTTAGTGGTCGCCCTTACCAAACATCAAACTGCTAAACAGAAAATTGTGATTCATGAACAAAAATATAAACAGCAAATATTTTTGCTCCCATTTTTCACAAGTTGGACTCAAAGAGCTAGAACCTTTTCTACATACACAAAGGCAATTTTCCTCAAATATTGTTCACAAATCGGTCTAAATCTGTGTGAGTATTTTTCCTTTGTTGATATAATCTGTCCCAACTCACAGGTGTGGCATATCAACATGCTACTTAGACACCATGATGATTGCACAGGTGGGCCTTAGACTGCCCACAATAAAAGGGCACTCTGAAATGTGAAGTTTTGCTTTATTGTAGGTGAGGGGCTCAGAAAACCGCTTAGTATCTGGTATGACCACCACTCACATAGAGTTGATCAGGTTGTTGTCATCTGTGAAGATTGCGTGCGATAACCCGAAGTTGCCGTTAAGCGCTGCGTGCCCCGCCCCACAACATGCTGATTGCAGCGTGGCTAAACAGAATACAGAGGAGTATGAATGAATTTAGCACAATACTACCGGGCAATATTACAATTTTTTTTTTCTACACAGGGAGGGGGGAAATATTCTGTTTTAAAAAATACCCTGCTACATGTGTTCAAAGCTGCCGGGGCCGTCGCCGCCCAGAGTTACAAAACCAAAATTACTTTGCTGCCCACTAGACGGTGCTCATGGCCCAATGGAGATCCTGACGTTGACATTAGTGCAGCCATTTTGGCATGATAAAAAAAACAAAAAACGCATCTGCCCCTTTGAGCAAACATCACACTTGAAAAATGATTGACAGCTGCCGCGGATCAGCTGCCACAACAAGAAGAGGCAAAAAAAAAAAAAAAAGATCAGCATGTTCCAGGCTACCAAAAGAAGAATCAATATATAGTAGCTGATTATAGTGCACTTTGTACATGGTGGCTGAATCAGAAGATGCTAATGTTAGCACACGCAAAATGTGGGGAAAATAATCTGTTTCGTTCTTTTGTGCTGCTATGGTTTAATAGACATTATACATTTGAATTTAATAAATGCCCAACGCCATAAAGAAGACTTTTTATGGCATAAATGACAGCGGTCGATTTAGCAGCTAAGTTCCTCACGTACCTAAATAATAGAGCAACACTTAAGTCAAACTGCCAACTTTGGTGGCATTATGAGCACACATAAAGGGGAAATAATCTGTATGGAACAATTTTACAAAGCCTTTATATGATCAGATTTGAAAGAACTCACCGGCAACAGAGGATGATAATTCCACGTAGCAACATGGACAAATAATAAATAATAAAAAGCCCTCCTGACACTTCATCGACAATCTAAACATCCACTTAGCGCATGTGCATTGTGCAATTTTCATCAAAGTGACTGTCAATGTTTGACGGATAATGCTAGTTTTCATCCTTAACGCTGTGCCAATAATTTCCTGCCACGGCGGGCGTGTTCAGAGAAAGTCATGTGACGACAGGATGTCTATGCTTAAGAATCACTGACGTGCTTAAGGATGCTGCTGCTCTCTTTTGTGCTGATGAGGTCTTGCGAGGAAGTGTCTGTGGAGATTCACACCTCGTGCTTCATCCAATAGAGATGGGAGATGTGCCTTGACTGCATACTCTCATTCTTTCCCACTTTTTTAACCATGGAGAAAAATTGAAGGAATACAGTAAGAAACATACACAAAATATAATCAAAGAATTTCATAATCATGGCTTTGATAGCATCAAATTTAGCACTGCACAGTATTTGTCCAAAATTTGGTAGCATTGGTTTGATAGTCTCCTCTGAGGTCTTTTGGCACTTTATTCTTTTTAATTGTTTTTTTTTTTTTTTTTTTAATCTAATTGCATTGTAAATATGTTATGAATAGTTCTTTTATATCCTTAGTTTTTATGTAGTATATTTCACTTATACATGAACCCTTTTGAGTCTGTAATAAATTTTATTATTATTATTATTATTAGTATTAGTAGTAGTAGTAGTAGTAGTAGTAGTAGTATGATCTTGCAAAAAACAAACTGTTAATGTGCACACCAAACACCTTCTTGACACAGGAGTTACTATCGTGCCGATTGCTATTATGATTCAGATTGATTCCATCATTCGCGCCTATTGAACAGCAACATTATCTTTTTTGTTATCAAAAATGCATCCCAGGATGCAAACACCACCTCCAAAACAACAAACCAGCAGTCGAGTCCAGATGAAGTCATTAATGCCACTTTAGCAGGCTTCCGGATAGTAAATGAAATTCACAGGAGAAACTGACTGATTTGAGGTGAGATGCATGTATTATGTTTTCAACTGACATCGGAAACAATGCAATAAATCAGGGGTGTCCAAACTACTGCCCGGGGGCCATTTGCGGCCCACCGTCCATTTTTTAGTGGCCCACCACTTATGCTAAAAATGGCACTTGACTCAGTTCAAATAAAAACAAAAATGTTTGGAGATGGTCAAAGGAAGAAGGGAAGGTGTCAAAAAACACAGGTGCTATTCAAGGTTATTTTAGTTGACTAAAACTAACGAAATAACTAAAATTCAAAAAACAATTTTGTTAACAAAATAAAATAAAAACTAAGATGCTTTTTAAAAAAGAAAATTAACTGAATTTTACGTTTACAAAACTAACAAAAATAAAACTAATTATAGCAACAATGTCCTTCGTTTTAGTCTTTGGTAGTTAAATACATGAGCCTTTGAGGATGATTTTAAATGTGATTTTTTGTAATTTATTTTGATGTAAACCGGAATAATGACGTCGCGCCCATGGAGTTTTTTTTAGATATTGCACACAAGTAATACACATTTAAAAAAAAAACTAAAACTAATACTGAAACTAACTAAACTAAAACTAAGCATTTATTAAAGAACTAAAACCAATTTTTTAAAAAACTAACAGAACCACCCTGAAAACTAAGTAAAACTAACTAAAAAAAAAACAAACAAAAAATAATAAAAACTAAAATGAAAAATTCCAAAACTATAATAACCCTACTGCCATATTAAAAATAAATTGGTTTATATACAGTAGCATTTTTCTAAATATACAAAAGCACAAATAAATTATTTGTACAATTTTTAGGACTAAACACAATTTCTCTTCATAACATTATGTGGCTCCGTCGTCCTTCTGATTTTCTGGATGTGGCCCTCAAATGAAAAAGTTTGGACACCCCTGCAATAAATAATGAAATAAACTAATACTACATGCACAAGTTTCAACTTTCAGACAAAGTGCAATGGGGGATTAATTAACACCACCAGCCAATTAACCTGCCACAAGTAAAAAGAACTTAACACATTTCATAACTTTGGAAGAAATCTAAGTGCTGTCGAGTCTCAGACCATGTGGGGCACATGTAATATCTAAGAAATATATTTCATCTCTACAGTCACAGTATGACACCATTAGCTGTACCTGTAATGGCAGGCTAAAATAGCTGCCTATCATTTGCTGGCTGTTAATAATGCTAACTACTTAATGCTAATCATGGCTCGGTCTGACAGTCGTAATGAAATTGAAAGCACCATTTACAGCTGGTTTAATTCATTTTGGTTCAATGTGTGATTGGTCCGGCAATTTCAGCATGTTATTTAATCAATCAACCCTGAAGACTTATGTGCAGGTTCCACTCTAACTCCAAAAAACTCCAAAATGGTGGCAGGCAATGATATCCAATTGCCCACATTTGCAATTGATAAAAAATTGTATATATAACTATTCTTTCACCTTTACACATGAAAGTGGCATGATGAGCCAAGTCAATATTGTTTTGTCATTTTTGCAAAGCATTTAGAGAGTAGCTTTAAAATGACAAAACAACACAATAACACTGCGTCCGCTTATTTAGCTGTCACGTACGTCTAGTATTCTAAAAATGTGTTACAGGGCCTTTGTTTTGTCATTTGTATCCTGTAGAGATTTAGAGCTCACAAAGTGGAAACGAATCCCAGGATGCTTCTAATCTGAGGTAATTCCTCTAAATGTAATGCAACCTGACTTTATTTGTACAAAGCTACTGTAAATCCCTTGTAAATGGAATACAGCCTGTTAGAAGATCTACATAATTAAAATTGCAAGCAGTGTAGTGCAGTGAAGTGGTACCCGTACAAAAAATAACAACAACCTTTTAATCATAACGCATGATGATTTGCGAAGCGCTCTTTACTCATATTTTACCCACAGAAAGTATGGGTTGAATTTCAAACCAAGTTCATGGCAGTTTGGGTTTTGACATTGCTTGTTTTTTCTCTGATGAATATTTAAGTGTGCCTGCAGAAATCAAATATGTGATTTGCGCGACAGGCGTCATGAGAGTTAAAACGCAGGTGAAGGATAAATACATGTTGCTTGCTGTAGAACAGAAATTCAAAACGTTGCTTTTTTTTTTTTCTCAGTTTAATCATATCAAAGTCATAGCTCGCGCAAGCAAGCGTGTTAACAATCTCTCCCAACATGCGTCCATGACAACCAAGACTCTTTGATTTGCATCAGGAGAAGAAAGGCAGGAATCCGACCACATAAATAGTTAACGAGCCTTTCTTTAAATCATCATGGTACTGGTGGTATGCCCTGATTTGGATGGCAGGGCTTGTTGCAACGTGGGAGTATATGTTTGTGCGGGGATTGTAAATAACAAAATTACTCATGTGTTTACAGTAACATGGAAAGGTCAGGCTATGCTAATAAAAACCTTCATGTCTTACAAGATAACCAAAGCATTGAGTTTGACTTCATACATTGCTCCCATTTGTAATCATGAAAATGGCCCGGGGACATTCGATTGCGTCACACACGAAGCTTTGCGGTCCCTGTGAATTCAAACAGTGTGATGTTGCATGATAAGAGCCCTGCAACCATCTATTTGATATTCTTCTCTTTGTGCAGCAAAATCCACCGCTGACTTCTTGACAAGTTGACCAAACTCCAGCAATGACTTGAACATGAGAGGCTTTCGCCGCACACAGAAGAAGCTTAATCAACACTGTCAAGTTATTTTACTCAAGTGCATTTCCTCCAACTTGAAAGAGAAACAAGCATCCACTTGAAGACTCCAACTGGGATTCACTGAATGACAAAAGTTTTCTTTTTCTTCCTTTTATTTTTCAATTTCAAGGTATTGACCATTAGTCGACCATTAGGTTGCCCATTAGGTGAAAAACCTTTCAAACAAGAAAACAATATATTCAGAATATTACAAGCACATTGAAACAATCTGGACTTATCAAAATACATAGCAAAATACGAGCATATCAATTCAAACAGTTAAACTAGAGCTGCAAGCAGCTATAAAGGGCCCTCGCAGCCCGGGCCACGTTGGGGTACTTGCACGTTGGGGTACTGGCACATTGGGAGCAGAGTTTCTTTGAAAATGGCATAATAAACCTTTACATGTGGATTTTTCTTTTGCCAGGTGTGATGAGTTTGTCAAGCTCAATGGGTTTTGGTGAATGTTAAGATCTGCAAAAATCAGTGTACTTTTTTATTTTTAGGGAATGAGTTGCCCTGATTTGTATTTTTTGTAAAAGTATATATACACATCATCGCTTGTACTCATTGCACAATGTTGCTGTTATTGTCCATAGAGGCTATCAAAAATAAATGAAACAAAATAAAAAAGTACGTATGTTTGGATCGGTCTGATGCCAGTGAACATTTTGAGTGGTGGAAAGTAAAAGAATATTCATAAATTACTTAGTTATCACACTTAGAATGAGTTTACAATTTTTGTAAAAATACCGTAAGTGGGGTATTTATTTTTATTTTTTTATGCCTCAAGGGCTAGGTGGCGCTGCATATATAACTGAATGTTGTCATAGAGATACCTTCAGGCCTTGACTATAAACAGACATGTCAAGTTTGGGATTTTTTGGAGCATGTACCGGGGAGTTATTAAGCATATCCTTTTTCATTGCGAAATACAAATTTTGATGCCCCGCCCTCATCATATAGTATTTCGAAAAGTCAAGAATTTTCCCCCTGTCGTTGGCTCAGGTCTTGACATGATCCAGGTCAAGTCTGAAGTCAGTCGGATGAAAAGTGTAGGAGAAGCGGGCAAATGTATGCCCCCTGTAAATGTGCAAAAATCGTCAAAAATGGGACATTCAAAAATTCGTAGCTCACTTCCTGTTCATTTTAGCACATGGGTCCAAGAGACTTTTTTGTAGGTCTTGGGCTCCCTCATACACCTAAAAATATTCATAGATCTTGCTTAAACGTACAACCAGGGCTGCTTCGTTAAAAATTTCTAGGGGGCGCTATTGAGTCATTTTTGTAAAAATAGCACAATCAACAATAAAATATTGCTCATTTTACCAGGCCAGATGTGTGTGCCAAGTTTCATGAGTTTCTGTGCATGTTTAGACCCTCAAAACTGGCGTTGTTTCCTTGGCGAGCAGCGCTTAGCCACGCCCACAGCGATTCGCGCAAACTCACAAACTTCGTGTTGTGACATCATGAAGGCCGAAACCGTCATCTGAGCAAATATGAGGTAGGTCCAGTTAACGTGTTTGGAGAAGAACGTTGAAGAAAATTCGTAAGAAAAAAAATTGACACTAGGTGGCGCTATCAGTAAGATGAAATACAACTTCGTAGATGTCTTTAGGGCTGGACTCTCATCAAATGTGTGAAATTTTGAGAAGATAGGATCATCTCGGTCAAGTTAATGCAGCTTTCATTGTCACGAAAAATCTTCAGATTTTGCCGCAACGTCACGGCCACGCCCTTTGGCGAAAAGTTACAATATTTGGTGTGGGGCATGATCAAGATCTTAAGGCTTTTCTGACCAATTTTCAACTGGATCCCTTCAACGAGCTCGGGACAGTAGCTGAAAACGTAAAGTATACATTTATTGTTACCACTAGGTGGCGCTATATGTAGAACCGAATTTTATCATATAGATGTTTTCAGGCCGTGACTATTGTATGAGAAGTTTGAGATTTTTTGGAGCTTGAACATGGGAGTTATTAAGCATTTGCTCTTTCTGGACAAATGAAATTTTCAAGGCAATATTTGATGCCCCGCCCCCATCATATAGTATTTCGAAAAGTCAAGGTTTTTTGCCCAGTTTTTGTCTCAGGTCTTTAGATGATAAATGCCAAGTTTAAAGTCAATTGGATGAAAAATGTTTGCAAAGGGGGGAAAAGCATGACCACAGTGATTGTGCCAAAATAGGCCAAAATTGGACATTAAAAAATTCATAGCTCACTTCCTGTACATTTTAACGACATGGTCCCAATAGACTTTTTTGTGCGACTCGGGGTGCTACACGTGCCTGCCAATTTTCGTTGCTCTAGCTCAAACGTGCCGGGCTTGGTTTTTATTTTTCTACGCTAGGGGGCGCTATAGAGTCACGTTGTTATGACGACTTCATAATATCAAATTTTTCGCCGGGCCTGAGGAGTGTGCAAAGTTCGGTGAGTTTTCGTGAATGTTTAGGTACCCAAAATCGCGATCGTTTGCGGAGAATAAAGAAGAAGAAGAAGAAGAAGAAGAAGAAGAAGAAGAATTTTTACAAAAACAATAGGGACCTCGCAGCGGTCGCTGTTCGGGCCCTAACAATTAGCCAGCAATCAACATCCTTATAGTAAAACTCGCACTCCTAAACACCGTGCCTCTCACCATATCAATTCAACAGGCCTGGATACATTCAAACCCAAACAATTAATCACACCCAAACAATTAGCATTGCTAGAAAACGACTGAACTTATTTAATATATGTTGCTCTTACCGGCTGCCTCTTCAATTTTTGTGGAAGCTTGCCCTGCACTCTGATCACAACACAGCTGTCAGTGATACTCCAGAGTGTGCCATGGTGCTGCTAGGTTGTAGTGTTGCTAACTGCAAGGCTGATTTTAATGTGACACCAAGTGGTTCCACGCCTTAAATGCTCTGGACACAACAGCCGGCCTACTCCCATCAGTCTAAAAATTATCTCACGGTTTTATTTTCCTTCTACATTTGTTAACCCAATTTTAATTTCTACTTTCATATCAAATTTATTTTCCAACATTACAATATTAATATGCTTGTAGCGAGTAGTGACAGGAGTCGGAGGCGGAGTGTTGAAGTCCAGAGCCAAAGACTGGCGTTTTATTGACATCATCAACAACAACAACTCACTCTGCGCGAGGCTCACAGACCTACCAACATTTTGTTCTTTTATCCTTTCATCCCATCCAACTCCCCCTTCGTCCCAAGGTTCCGTGGGTGAATTATGTTCTAATCACTACACAAGCCCCCCCAGAATTCACCCACAATCCAACTCCGGATGACGGGGCGGCAAAACTGCCCAACCCCTGCGGGTACAGGACCCAGGGAGCGAGGGCGGGAGGGACACCGCAGAAACACCAGAACAGTCCCGCGCGCCAACTGGCGGGGATGCAGGAACAACTGGAAGGGACCCCACACGGTCCACAAGGCGCAGCCCAGGGGGGCGTCCGCGGCGGGGGGCAAGGGCAAGGGCAAGGGTCCGGCCAGGTCAACATGAGCCGGTTTAACTTGCAACCCGGTGTCGGAGCCCCGAAGCGACTGGGTGTCACGGTCGGAAGCCTGGTCGGCCGCCATCCGGGAAAAGTCGAGGCGCAGCTGTACCGTGTTGACGGCTGCCCTGGACAGACAATCCGCGACCACGTTGTCCTTGCCACCGATATGTCGGATGTCCATGGTGTATTCAGATATGAACGACAACTGGCGCTGTTGCCGCACGGACCACGGCTCGGACAACTTCGACATGGAGAAGGTGAGCGGCTTGTGATCAACGAAGACCGTGAACTCACGGCCCTCCAGGATGAAGCGGAAGTGGCGGATCGCCAGCCAGACAGCAAGGAGCTCCCTGTCAAATGCTGTACTTGCGCTCCCGAGGGACCAACCGGCGGCTAAAAAAGGCGAGTGGCTGCCACGCACTTTCGACGCGCTGCTCCAAAACAGCCCCCATGGCAAAATCAGATGCGTCAGTGGTGAGGGCGATCGGAGCATCCGGGCGCGGGTGGGCCAACAAGGCCGCTTGGGACAGCGCGGCTTTCGTCTCTTCAAAAGCCTTGACTCTCACATCGGTCCAGTCGACCGCACGGTTAGGAGCCACACCCTTAAGTGCGTCGTAAAGCGGGTGCATCACATGGGCAGCGTGGCGGGTGAACCTGTGGTAAAAAGTCACCATCCCGAGGAACTCGCGGAGACCCTGGGCCGTCTGGGGTCGAGGAAAAGTGGCAACAGCTTTCACTTTTGCCGGGAGCGGGGTGGCGCCGTCCTCGTTGATGAGGTGGCCGAGGAATTGGATGGAGGGCACCCCAAAGACACATTTAGCTCGGTTAATAATCAGTCCAGCCTGGCTGAGCTTGGAGAAAAGCTGCCGGAGGTGTGAAAGGTGTTCTCCGATGGAGGAGCTGGCCACCAGGATGTCATCCAAGTAGACGAAGAGGAACGGCATGTCCCGGAGAACAGAGTCCATGAGACGCTGAAAAGACTGGGCCGCGTTTTTAAGGCCGAATGGCATCCTGAGAAACTCGAACAGTCCGAAAGGTGTTATCACAGCAGTCTTAGGCACATCGGCGGGGTGTACCGCAACTTGGTGATAGCCCCGTACCAAGTCCACCTTGGAAAACACCTTCGCACTTGCCAGGTGGGCAGAGAAGTCCTGTATGTGCGGGACGGGATAGCGATCGTGCGTCGTGGCATCATTGAGGCGGCGATAGTCTCCACACGGTCGCCAGCCTCCCTCCGACTTCGGAACCATGTGGAGAGGCGAGGCCCATGGGCTGTCCGAACAACGAATTATGCCAAGGCGTTCCATGTTGGCGAATTCGGACTTAGCTGTGGCCAATCTATCAGGGTTGAGGCGTCGGGCCTTAGCGTGAACCGGCGGGCCCACGGTCTCGATGTGGTGCTCGACCCCATGCTCATTAGAAGTGGCTGCAAATGTAGGCGTGGTCAGGCTGGGGAATTCTCCAAGAAGCCGCGTGAACACGTCGTCATCTGAGAGCGGGCTGGCAAGGCCCTCAAACGTCTCCACATCACACCCACAAGCAACAGTGGAAAACGTCACAGTATCCAACAGGCGGCCATTTTTAACATCCACCAGTAGACTGTGGGCACACAAAAAGTCCGCGCCAAGAAGGGGAAAAGAAATGTCCGCAGTGACAAAGTCCCAAGTGAACCGGCGCTCCCCAAAACATACATCCACTGTCTTAGTGCCGTAGGTCCGGATAGGTGCATCGTTGGCCGCTGACAGGTGCGGGCCGTGAGTGCCCCCGGCAGCATCTTCAGCTGAGGCAGGCAACACGCTTCTGCGGGCGCCGGAGTCATAAAGGAATTTGAGTCTGGAGAGGGTGTCCATGATAAACAGCAGCCGGCACTCTGCGCCCCCACTCACAGCTGCAACTGAGTGGAGGCGTTGCCGTTTTCCGACGCAACAAAGGAGCAAGGGGCGCGGCACCTCTTCGCTTTGGTTCCAAAACGTGCGTGAAAATAGCATAAGCCAGGGGCTGATCGGCCATCCACGGCAGCGCGTACCTTATGAGGTGCCGTTGCGGCCGCCGAGACTGGGAAGGAGCGTGCAGAAGCCAAGACCTCGTGGTTGTGACGCTGAGTGGCCAGGAAAAAACGGTCAGCTTCCTCCGCCAGAGCACGTGGCTCGGAGATGGTAGTGTTCACTAGCGCTGTCTGGACATGAGGAGGCATGTGGCGCAGAAACAGTTCGATAAACAAAAAGTTCGGCTCCTCCGCGCCAAGCAGGTTCAGCATTTTTTCCATTAGCTCGGACGGCTTACTGTCCCCCAGGCCCTGGATGGCGAAAAGGCGGCGAGCCCTTTCCGGTCGTGACAGCTCGAAGGTCTTAAGGAGGTACGCTTTGAGCCCCGCGTACATATCCCGTGCCGGGGGAGAGGTGATAAAACTCACGGCTCTGGCTGCCGTGGAGCTCCCGAGCGCGGCCACGACGTGGTAGTAGCGCGTGGAATCGTCCGTAATTCCCCGGATGGCAAACTGAGCTTCAGCTTGTACAAACCACGTCGCCGCGGCCGACTCCCAAAACTCCGGTAACTTGAGACGAGCGGAGTTCGCCATGTCGCTCAATTCGATCAAATTCTCAGCCTCGGAAACGTCAACGAGGCGGATGTCGGGGTCACCAATGTAGCGAGTAGTGACGGGAGTCGGAGGCGGAGTGTTGAAGTCCAGAGCCAAAGACTGGCGTTTTATTGACATCATCAACAACAACAACTCACTCTGCGCGAGGCTCATAGACCTACCAACATTTTCCCATCCAACTCCTCCTTCGTCCCAAGGCTCCGTGGGTGAATTATGTTCTAATCACTACATGCTTAACTTAATATTTACTTATTTAAATATTAATCATTCTCTATGAAATTCAAATAATTTTCAAGACAACAGGTTTGACTTCACACCTCCCACTCGGCCTTCCTAAGTTGAAGCTGAGAGAAGGGCGCCTGCTTTAAAGGCAAACTTTATAGTCTTTGCACAATGTCCATGAAACAGTCAAGATGATGCCCCGATTTTGCTGTACATCTGTTCTTCAACCGGTAGCAGGACGACAAGTCGCCTGACGTCCCTGTGAAGTGGCTAGACATGTGGGTAACAGGACTGACATGGAATTATCTGATTGGCTGTTGACCAAGCAAAGAGATTAAAGATTATTGACCTCACATAGCTCCTGACATCACGAGGCTTAAAACCAGTTGAAACTAGATGCCGATTACATCAGTTCAAAACAGACGCTTGACCTCACGGTCATGAGCCAAACTTAACCCTGCTCTCGATTTGAACAAAAATGTAATCTTTGAATGAATCCATCCATGTTCTAAAGCGCTTGTCGTTATTAGGGTCTCAAGTGGGCTGCAGGTACACTTTTGTATTGGTTGCCAGTGCACAGATGTCACACTCTTGTTGCCTGGAAACAAACAAGACTCATAAGTTTTAGTCAAGCAAATGTGAGTATGCCGTTTTGTTCACAAATCGGAGACACAAGAGTTCTTTGCACTGATGTTTACTGTGGGCCTTGCTTTTATCACAGACACACCGTAGAACTGGTGAGACAAATGTACAATAAAATAAACTTAGCTTTACAAAACATCGACAATATAAAATACAAATACAAAATATACATACCACTTTGGCCTGCTAGTGAACAAACGGGTACTTGTGTAACTTAAATATCTTCACTTGAGCTCTACAAATGTTGCGACGTAGCGCTGCTGTGGCTGTATCGGACTACTGTCTTGCTATGCTAACGAAAACAGGAAGTGACCTAATCGTGCTCTAAAGTCAAACATAAAATTTACCATTTTAATTTACTTACAAACTAATTATTAACGAGAATATAGTCCTACTAAGCATACAAAAATAATAGGAAAATAAAAACAATGCACCTAAACAAATAAGTTTGCGCACCATAGTAAGCTTCTATTACAATTATTGAAACACCAGCTCCTCCTACTGGCGAAACACAAACCCGCAACTGGTTCAACCGTTACACTCCCACCATCACACTACTGCTTCAGTGTGTGTGATCCTAAATAAATGTTAACATACATTTGAACTTAATAAACAACAATGAACATTATAATCATTTCTAAGCTTCTAGCAAAAGTATAGTCTTATGTATTGGTCTGTCTAAAACAGTCTTGGTTGCTTTCTCGCGAGTTGAGTCGCCGATGAGACGCTTGACCTTTCTGACCCTGCCATCAGCTCCGGGTGTGACTTCTATGACCTTGGCGAGTTTCCATTGGTTCCTTGGAACACAATCTTCTTGTAGAAGAACAATATCATTGATCTTCATGTTTCTTCGGTTCTTGTTCCATTTATTTCTCTGTTGCAGGTTTAACAGATATTCCTTTCTCCATCTGGTCCAAAAGACATTCGCCAAATACTGCACTCTTTTCCATCGCTTCTGCAGGTAAAGATCTTCTCTGACGAATTCTCCAGGTGGTGGTGATATCACTGTGGACTTCATTGTCAAAATATGATTTGGTGTGAGCGGCTCTGGTCCGACAGGATCGTTAAGGCACTCAACAGTTAGTGGACGACTATTCACGATTGCCATCGTTTCATACATGAAGGTTCTCAATGATGAAGTGTCCAATCTTGCAGCTGACTCATCCAGAATGGCTCTCAAAACATTTCTTACTGTCCGAATCTGTCTCTCCCAGACTCCTCCCATGTGGCTCGATGCAGGTGGGTTGAAAATGAAGCTTATACCAAGCTCTTTGACTTTCTCTTGAGTTGTTTGTGTCAGAAGCTCATTTCTTGCACCGATGAAATTAGTGCCTTGATCACAATGCAGTTGACTCACGTTGCCACGTATTGCAATGAAACAACGAAGTGCATTGAGAAAACAGTCTGTACTGAGATCATCCAAAACCTCAATATGAATGGCTCTCGAACACATACATGTAAACAAGAGTCCATATTTCTTTAATTCTTTCCTCCCTTCTTTTATGCAGAATGGTCCAAAACAATCCATACCGCTGTACGTGAATGGAGGGGTAGCTTCCAGTCTTTCACATGGCAGATCGCCCATCTTTTGTTCTTGATTGTACTTCCTGTATCTTCTGCATTTGACACATTTGTATATGAATGATGAAACTTGCGCACTGCATCCAATTATCCATATGCCATTAGCACGAATTTCATTGACTGTCATTCCTCTACCTTGGTGATGTATCTTCTCATGAAAATGTTTGATGAGCAAGCGTGAGATGTGATGCTCTTTTGGCATGATAGCTGGATGTTTGATGTTGGGATGGAGCGATGCTTTTGTTAGTCTGCCTCCCACCCTCAGGATATCATGCTTGTCAAGGAATGGACTTAACTGGTTCAACTTGGAGTGTGATGACTTGACTTCCTTTTTGTCTTTGAGTGACTTGATTTCTTGACTGAATGCTCCTTGTTGGACTGTGCGAATGATGAACTCCTCTACTTCTTTTCTTTCTTCTAATGTCGTACTTTCATTAGACATTTCTTTTGCATTCTTTACATACTTGACACGTCGTCTTAATCTTGCTATTGCTTTCACAGCTCTTGTCCAATCTGAGAACTTTTGCAGACGTTCTGGGACAGATTTCTCTTCCTTTACTTGGACAGTGAAAACATGTGTGGCTTTGACCTCTGGGTCTTCAGTGCTAATCTCTTTCACTTGGACATCATCTTTTGGCAGTTCTTTTTGCCATAAGAAACATGGGCCAGTGAACCAGTTGGACTCCACTAATTCCTTTGTCATGATTCCACGTGATGCGTGATCTGCGGGATTTTGTTCAGAGGCAACATGTCGCCATTGACTTGGTTCTGTGCTTGATCTGATCTGCTGTATTCTGTTAGCGACGAATACATGAAATCGTCTTGCATCATTATTGATGTAACCAAGGACGACTTTGGAGTCAGTCCAGTAGTATTCTTGAATGTCTTGGATTTCCAACTCTCTCTTCAGAAAGCTAGCGGTTCTTGCAGCTGTTACTGCTGCTGAAAGCTCCAATCTTGGGATCGTTGTCACTTTAGTAGGAGCAACTCTTGCTTTCCCCATTACAAGGGTACAGTAAACTTCGCCAGACTTCGTCACTGTTCTTAGGTACGAGCACACACCATACCTGGATACACTGGCATCCGAAAAGCTGTGTAACTCATACTGTTGCACTTGTTTGAATGTTGTTGGAACATAACAACGTTGCATCTTGATAGTAGACAGGTCCAGAAGGTCTCTAAGCCAAGCTTCCCATTGAGGTTTGATGTCTTCGGGAAGTGGCTCGTCCCAATCCAGCTTTTCCTGACACATTCTTTGGATGATTCTTTTGCCGACGAGAATGAATGGGGCAACAATTCCGAGTGGGTCGAATATTGAGGCCACTGTGGAAAGCACTCCTCTTCTCGTGAAGGGGTTGTTCTTTACAACAACTCTGAAGCTAAATGTGTCTGAGGTTACACACCATTGGACTCCTAAAGCCCTTTCCATCTTCGGCTCTCCCAAAGCTAGATCCAGGTCAGTTGTTCCTGACGCACATTCTTCTGTTGGAATAGTGGCAATCACGTCTTCGCTGTTGCTAATAAACTTGTGCAGGTGCAGCTTTCCTGTGTCACATAGCTCTCGGGCTTCTTTTACAAGCTGAATAGCTTCTTGTTCAGAGTCCACACTTAACAAACCATCATCAACGTAGAAGTTGCGTTGAATGAACTTCACAGTGGCTTGACTGAACTTATTTTCTCCTTGAGCAGCTAGATGCTTCAATCCAAAGTTTGCGCATCCAGGCGAGGATGCTGCGCCAAACAAATGGACTCTCATGCGAAACACTGATGGTGGCCTTTCCATGTTACCGTCCTCCCACCATAGGAATCTGAGGTAATCTTGGTCTTGCGGGGCAACATGAAATTGATGGAACATACGCTCGATGTCGCACATGATAGCCACATGTCCTTTCCGGAAGCGACACAGAACTCCAATGAGCGTGTTTGTGAGATCTGGTCCCGACAGGAGATGTTCGTTCAGAGATGTATTCTGAAACTTTGCCGAGGCATCGAAGACAACACGTATCTTATTTGGCTTTTGCGGATGGTAGATGCCATGATGAGGTATGTACCACACTGGTCGGTTGTTTATCTCAGCTTCTGGTACTTTCTCAGCATCACCTCTCTGTATGATGTCTTGCATGAATGCCATGTAATCTTTCAAGTAGCGCTCATCTTTCCTGAGACGCCTCTCCAGACACTTGAGTCTGTGTTCTGCGCAAATTTTGTTATTTGGCAATTCAGGTCTTTCTTCCTTGAAGGGTAGCGGCATTTCTAAGTGACCGTTTTGCTTTTGTTTGATACCTTCTTTTACTTTAGCCAGAAATGACATGTCTTCTTGTGACATTGACTTTTCTGCAACACTTCTTTCAACAAAGTCCATTTCCAACACTTTAACTATTTCAGCAGGAGTGACTTCTTTGACTTTGTTTCTGTAAACAAAGTGCACTTCATCTTTGAGCTTATGACTTGTTTCAATAGCTGGCATGACTTCTTTCACAACAACATGATGACTTACTCCAATTTCATCATCATCTGCACTTTCGGTATCACTGTAGCCGATGATGCTCCAACCAAGCAGGGATTTCTGTGCAAATGGCTGGTCTCTTTCACCACTGATGACCTCTAGTGGCAGTAAAGCTTGAGGACAATTATATCCGATCAGTAAGCCTACTTCACAGTCAAGATTGGGTGCCATCTCCCTTGTGAGATGTTTCAGATGGGGCCAATTCTCTGCCGTTTTTCTTGTGGGAATATGTGATCTATTGGCAGGAATATAGTCTCGCGTATAAGTTGTTGGCAACTTGATTCTTGTTTTAGAGTTCATGCCCCTTACTTGTAAGTCCTTCACTTTGTGGCTTGACACGATCTTTGTTTTGGAAGTCATCGTGGAAATCTTGAGTTTGACTGGCTCAGACTTTGTGTTTAATGTCTCAGCTGTGTCCTTTAAGATGAAAGTGGTGTCACTTTGTGTATCAAGCAACGCATACACAAGCCTTTCTTTCTTTGGTTCATCCACGGTTGATACATAGACTGGAATAACCGAAGAAGTACAACTTTGTAACTTTTGTTGCACCACTCTGTTTGATATAACTTGTGTGGATTCTTCTTCTTGTGTTTCAGACACAACTTCTGTTTCCTGATTTGTATTGGATCTTTCTTGATTATTCGTTGGTCTTCGTTCTTTGTCTCTTTTCTCTCTGTCTTGATGTAGACAAGTTGGATGAGACTTTTGACATTTCTCACAAACACTTCTGGAAGTACAGTTTTTGGAGATATGACCGGATTTGAGGCAACCAAAACACAGTTTTTCAGACTGCACAAACTTGACTCTTTCTTCAACTGACTTTTCCAGGATCCTTCGACATTTGTGAATTGTGTGACCAGGTTTCTTACAAAACAGACATGTGACGGTTGCCTTTTCGTTGGAGCTTGTGCTGAATGTTTTAGCATTCGGCATGTTGTTCTTCTTTTGCTTGTCTTTGATCTGAAACTTTTCTGGTTCAGTTGACTTCATTGCATGCAGTGAAGTGATTGGATTGCATGCAATTCTTGCTTCTTTATTCAGAAATTTGACAAAATAACTGAAATTGGGGAACATTTTGTTGTCATCTTGGAATTCAGTTACTTTTCTGTTCCAGCGTGCGCTTAGCCAATCAGGTAGCTTTGCTGCTATTCTCTGATTTTCTACGAAGTCATTTAACACTTGGAAACCTTGGACATACTGCATGGCTGATTCAACACTGCTTAGGAAATCTGCAAACTCACGCAGATCTTTGCTGTCTTTGGTGCTGATTTTATGCCACGACTGAATTTTGTCTCGAAAAGACTTGCCAATCACAAATGGATCGCCAAACCTGTCATCGAGAATTTTCCAGGCAGCAGAATAGGCTGTGAGTGTTCCAGCAAAAAAGTGTCCTTCAATGGCCTTCTTCGCTGAACCTCCAACATATTTTCTTAGGAAGAATAGTTTTTCTTGAATTGGCAGATTTTTTCGATCAACTAATGTTTGAAAAGACAACTTCCAATCATTAAACTGCAGTGGGTCACCTGTGAAGATTTCAGGCTCCGGTATTGGTATTCTGTTTGCTGTGATTGCTTCAGCCAGTGTCTTGACAAGGTCAATGGAGGTTGCTTCATTTGCAGTTGAGGTCGATGTTTGATGCACCGATGCTTGGTGAGGTAAAGAGTGTTGACTTGTGAGAGCTGCAACTTGAGAAGGGACACATGGTTTACAATGCACATTTAGCATGCTTGGTTGTGGAAGGAAACCATCTTGCTTGACTTCAGAATTGATAATAGGAGGCTTTTCTTCATCTTCACTGCTTAGACTTTCAGCATACACCCTTAATCTTGCTTGTGCGGCATTATGCTTTTGCATTTCTTTTAATAGTTCCACTTCTTTTCTCTTCTCCTCCAACTTAGTCTTTATTGTAGTGCTCTCTGTTAGAAATTGAGCTCTTTTCCTTGCATCTTCAACTTCAAGTTCTCTTATTTCTTCCTCACATTGATGCTGTGTTTTCATTATTTTAATAACTTCTTCTGAAGCTGCTACTTCAGCCTCAGCTTGTTTTTGGTGTAGTGTAGCTACAGCTGACTGTTGGGACAATCTAGACATGGACTTTGACTTGTACGTCATTCTTGAGGAAATGCTAGAAGAGCTGCTTTCAAACACTGACTCTGAGTCAGGCCAGGGAATGCTATCTGGATCACCATTTTCTTCCAAAAGACATTGAGCCTTTAAATTGGCAGCTTCACTGATGGCCCAGCACACATCACATTTTCTTCTTATTTCGTTATCAGGAATGTCAATGTTTCTGATTTCATCATAAGTGTTACAGATGTCAGTCATTATAGCACGTATGCCACTCACAGCTTCCGGAATCAAATCAGTGTCCATGTATTTTATCATTCTCTTGAAATTGTTAATTTGGTATTTCCATTTCTTATAGATTCGCTCAAACTGCTTTACCAAATCATTTAATTTTGCTTCTTGTAAGGATTTTCCTTTTTCAGTGAGTGTGCGTGTACGCTGGCTTCTTCGTAGAGTTTCAGACTGTGTGGGATCAGTGGATATTGCGGGCTGAGTAGTTTCTTCTCCATTTGCCTGCTTTTCTGTATCCTGTCCTTTATTTTCATCATGTAGATCGAGCTCTGCACTCCTTTCTTCAGTGGGCTGCATTGTAACCTTCTTGTCATCTGCCATTTTGTCTTGTTTTAGCTTTTAAACATTCACTAACTTCTTATCTTACTGATGAATGTGCAGATTTTTTGTCTTGAAATGTCACAGTTGGCTCTTGAATGCAATTGAGGCTTTAACAGCAGTTCACAAGTACTTGTGCTACTTCCAAGTCACGACTTTTGTGCTTACTTGATTAGCTTTTACTTGTTAACTTGCTACTTGACTTGCTCAATGCATTTTCCAAGCGTGTGATACTTCCCTTGCACGTGAGTAGCCAACGTCGCCTTCTCCGTGATAGATGTCTACTTTCTCCAGCGCAAAAGTGATCTTCTTCCACTGGCGCAGAAACGTGTTCTACTTCCTCCAGCAGAAAGTGTTCTACTGCCTCCAGCAGAAAGTGTTCTACTATGCCGTTTTGTTCACAAATCGGAGACACAAGAGTTCTTTGCACTGATGTTTACTGTGGGCCTTGCTTTTATCACAGACACACCGTAGAACTGGTGAGACAAATGTACAATAAAATAAACTTAGCTTTACAAAACATCGACAATATAAAATACAAATACAAAATATACATACCACTTTGGCCTGCTAGTGAACAAACGGGTACTTGTGTAACTTAAATATCTTCACTTGAGCTCTACAAATGTCGCGACGTAGCGCTGCTGTGGCTGTATCGGACTACTGTCTTGCTATGCTAACGAAAACAGGAAGTGACCTAATCGTGCTCTAAAGTCAAACATAAAATTTACCATTTTAATTTACTTACAAACTAATTATTAACGAGAATATAGTCCTACTAAGCATACAAAAATAATAGGAAAATAAAAACAATGCACCTAAACAAATAAGTTTGCGCACCATAGTAAGCTTCTATTACAATTATTGAAACACCAGCTCCTCCTACTGGCGAAACACAAACCCGCAACTGGTTCAACCGTTACAGTGAGGTTTATCACATTGGAAGGGGGTGAATAGGTATGAAATGGAAAAAAATAATACAATCAATTGTTATTGCAGGAAGTCTGCAAAAAAGTAGGTTTGGGTTATCGGGCGGAGAGCACACTGAGGGACCAAGGAGATGCACAAGCAGGTTAAATGTGTTTATTTTGGGCACCAGGTGGAGCCAACAGCAACAAGGAGGATAAAAATAAATAAATAAATAAATAAATATCTAAATAAATAAATAAATAAAAAGGAAACAAATGTTTGTTACAAAAAATAAAAATAAACTAAAAATGAGCATTTAAAAGAGAAATAAAAACCAAAATAAAACAGTTTAAACGCCTCAAAAAGAGGGAGTGGGAACCTTCAGGGCCTAACAGAGGCAACTGACAAGCATAGCAGGCAGTACAAAGTAGTGGTGGCAAAATCGAAACTCTGTTTTGGTACGGACCGGAAGCCTGGCTGAACTTGTGATTCGAGCCGCGTTCCTAAATCTGTCTCAGAATCAGGATGACGTGACATTTACCGTTCGCGTTCCTACCGCACAATGGTAATGCACTCGACTGCAGGTAGCCCATAATGCAGGCCACCCCGTCAGAGCAGTATGTTTCTGCAGGTCATTCGTTTTGCTCAACGCTTTCTGTCAAAACTTAATTAAGATGGCCTATCATACAAAAAAAAACAAAAAAAACTTTAAAATATAGCTACATGTTTTTGATTAAATGTGATAGTACTGTGGGTCTCATCTATTTCAGTAGGCAAAATTAAAAACAAACCAAGAATCAGCAACACTAAGCTCATTTGTATTTCTATACTTATTTTGATGGGGTGAGGTTGGGTTGTATGTTGGTAATTCAGTTTTTGTTTCCCATATTTCTTTCTCTCTTATGGTGTCCATTACAATTTTGTTTTGTTTTTTTAATAGTTGAGGTATTCTGTTTTTCATTCAACAGAAAGTTTTTTTTTTTTTTTTTTAACTTTATTGCAATTTACATAACATGACAACAAAGTTTTTCTTTGCATCAATCAAAAGACTCAAAACATCATAAATAGATTGCCAGAAGGAACATCGTGCATGGATCCATCACTATAAATATGATTTAACATCACACAAGTGAAAGGATGTGTCCATTCCAATTACAGTATATGCCGACTGCCAGTTGTACAAATTAGGTGATGACAGACAGCCAATAGTTAATGTTCTTACTGGGGAGCTGTCAACACTGCTCTACTGTTTGATTGTAATATTTTATAATTGACCACCAGATGTCGCTGTGTTCCAAAAGATCGATTCTTTTTGTGAACCAATTGTACCAAATGATTTAATCGTTTCAATGTTTCATTACTGCCAGTACAAGGGCAAAGAATCCGTGTACAGTTGCTGTGGTACTCGCCAGGCCACCATGTCTCATCTTCTGAAATATACTCACAGCCGAGGCAGGGCTCCTGCTCCTGTCACGGTTCTCCTGTCTCTCCGTCCGTCTTTCGTCCTTAGTGAGGTCAGGGGCATGCAGAGGGTGGGGCTAGCGGGTCGTTTTCTGGGAATACATCTGGAAGACATCCACAGCTACCCCCTGCCCCCTTGTCAACAAAAAATATGTTGTCGATCAATAGTAGATGAATGTGCAAGTTGAAGGGGCATCCCGCTGGGATAGAGGTGGCATGACTTTTCAGGAAGGTCCTGTTGCCAAATGTTTCTGGATCATAGAAGCATCTAGTGTGCTTTGTATTGAGGGGTGCGTAGTGATTGAACATTATTACATTATAGTGCAGTGGTGCCCAAACTACGGCCCGGGGGCCATTTACGGCCTGCCATCCATTTTTCAGTGGCCCGCGGCATATGCTAAAAATGGCATTTGACTCAGTTAAAAAAAAACAATAATAAATAAACAAAACAAAAATGTTTGGAGATGGTCAAAGTAAGAAGGGAGGGTATCGAAAAACAGGTGCCATTAAAGGTTATTTTAGTCAACTAAAACTAATGAAAAAACTAAAATTCAAAAAAACAATATTGTTACCGAAATAAAATAAAAACGAAAAAGAAAAGAAAACTAACTGAAACTACATTTAATGTTTACAAAACTAACTAAAACTAACTATAATTATAGCAAAAATGTCCTTCGTTTCGTTTTTGGTAATTAATCATTTACTCCCAATAACGTGTAAATACGTTTATTTTTTAATGCTCTAAGTGTCCCAATGATGTATTTAGAATTTTTTTCATTTTTTTTTTTTTATGCTAGAGCATACAGAAGGCTTTGATGCAGCCTCTCAACTGCAAAGAACGGTTGCAGAAATGGTAGTTATTACACAAACGGCCAGCAGGTGGCAGCAGAGCAAAGGAGATCAACCAGGGCCATGTAGAAAAAAACTCAATTACTTACAATTTTGAATAGATTTGTGAAAACTGATGAAACTTAGCTCTCTTCTAATGCTAATTTCTGCAAAACGGAAACAGATAGAAACATACTTTTTTTTTTTTTCCTGATGAAAGAAGAGACTTTAATCTTTCTTTTGGCAGGTTACATGCTTTTATAGCAATAGAACACAATATTCTGTGGGCCATGCAAAATCAGTCAAAATCCAGTAAAACAGCCGGGAGCGAAGGAGATTGCTTCTGTGAAAATGGCTTGGAGTGAATGAGTTAATTTAATGCATGAGCCTTTGGGGATGATTTTAAATGTGATTTTTAGCAGATTTATTTTGATATAAACCAGAATAATGATGTTTGAAACTGAAAGTATGTTACACAGAAGTGACGTCATCTAGCAGCAACCAATAGAAAAGCACCAAAATGTGACAAGGTGATTGATTTCACCTGCACTGACTTAACATGATCTTCTATTGGTTAGTCCAGTTCAACGTTGACTATAAAAACTGGCAGATTACTATCTTGCGGACTGACTCTTTGGCGTGGAGGCCCACCCACTTTTGGGTCTTGCCATCCTCAGCGTTTGTCAGCATGTGTGCCTCCGGTAGGTTAGCGAGCGTCTTATTGATCGCTTTATTGGTGCGATACATTTTTGTTCTTTTTGGTAGATTATGCATGCCTGGTTTACCAGAATTCTCCTCCCGGCCCTGCCTTGCGGTCTTCATTGGGACTGTCTGCGTGAAATGTTGCCTTCTCCTGCGGGTGCTGCTGATAGGTGGATTTTATTGTATTTGTAGAATTTGATATTAATCGCTAACCTTGTGACAGGGACGGGCGTGTTTTGGGGAGCAGACGGACATCGCCGTTAGACCGCGGCTGCTTTGCTTTGCTTGATTGTTGCTGTGCTGTGTAAAACCTCGCCGTCTGGAGCGCGGCTGATCCCCGTGGTGCCGCACCGCCTTCCCTTCCTCCTGGGCAAGCCTGTTTGGCCTCTCGTCGGTGCCAGCCAGCGAACTACACGGTGGTGTCGCTAAAACGTTCCAGTTCGGCTGACTTGGCCAGCGACCTGTCTGCGTGGACTGTATTTTAAGAGAATTAGATTTCTTGAAAATATATATTTTAATATTCCCTATTGTTTGATTGGGGTGAATTTGGGTGGGTTTGTTGATTTAAGTTTTCGTTGGATTGATTTACTTTTTTCCTTTTTTTTTTTTTTTTTTCTTCCCCCCCCCCCCCCTTTTTATCCAGGCTCAAAGGTGGTGGTCCAAGTGCCCGGGTGGTGGCGACCGCTTTTTGTGTGCTGTGAAATAAATTTTCATTTGTATTCTTTTTGTATCAACACCGTCTCATGCTCAGTGAGTATCGAACCTGTGTGCCTTGTTTAAAATCAATTCCTTGAGTGTCTAACCCCGGGTTTTCACCGGATGCGGTTGCGGTGCGGTTGCGGTGCGGTGCGTCTTGACTGCGTGCTCCGGACGGGTCAATTTTTTTGTCAATCCACACCGGCTCCGCACAGCTGCGGTCCGGCAGCTCCGTCGCCGCCCACTTCCCAACGTGTCTTGCGGGACCGCGCGCGATCATGTGGCATTTCACAACGAGAGGTGGACTTCTTTTGATTTAACCTTTTCTTCTTCTTCTGCTATGAGATTCCATGCAGCATCCTTTTTTTGGTTGTCCTTGTAAAGTATATTAATAACGAGAGTCGGGTCAGTGCGGGTCCACTCTTTATTTCTGTCCTCCGCGTCCGGCTGCCGCTCAGTACGGCAAGCGAGACGGGCACAACAAGCAATCGCGAACATCAAACTCACAATACATTACAGTCCTTATAAAAAGGATGTGCCGTGTCATATATTATTTTGTGGTTTTCCACCTCGAATATAAACCTCTCCTCGTCCATGTTCGCTGGTGTCTAAACCGTGAATGAGCACATGGCCCGGCGACGCCCACGTCACGTTTTGCTGAAAAACTTGCGAAATAGGAGCTGGCGAGTGTTTTATTCTGAAAGGTAACCGGAAATTTATTTTGAAACTGCCTCGGTCTTCCTGTCCCGCTCGATGTGTTTTGTGCTAGCTTGCCATTTGCCGGAGGCCTACCGCTGCGGCGTCCGGCAAAAATAGAAAATAGGTCTATCCTTGCGGAAGGCTTGCGGCACGCCGCGGGCCTTCCGCAGTCGACACGCAACGCACCGGCAAGCGGTGTAAACTGCACCATTCGAATGAATGGAATCTAATTGCTTGCGTCGCCGGACCGCACCGCAACCGCACCGCAACCGCAACCGGTGAAAACCCGGGGTAAGGTGGCGTTGTCAGCCCATTCCATCGCATTATTGTGAAGTTGCCACAAAAAGATGACGTTGCTTCCATGGTGTTTTTTAAATATTGCGCACAAGTGATACACATAAAACAAAAAAACAAAAAACCTAATTATAATAAAAACTAACATTTCTTAAAACAAATTATAATAAAAACTAAAACTAACCTTTTTTTTTTTTTTTTAAAGAACTAAACTAATAAAAACAGAACCACCCTTAAAACTAAAAAGAAAAATTCCAAAACTATAACCCTACTCCCATATTGCAAATAAATTGGTTTATATACTGTAGCATTTTTATAAATATGCAAAAGCACATGTAAGGGAAATCGGTCCAATTAATTAAATCAATAATTGTTAATCAATTGGCTCATTAATTGAAGGAGACTCAAACTTAATGTTTAAATTAAGTTGAGCTTGCCTGCGGAGCACCACATCTCTTTAGGCAAGGTAAGGCAAGTTTATTTGTATAGCACATTTCATACACAAGGCAACTCAATGTGCTTTACACGAGGAAAGACAACACATAAGCATAAAAAAAACAATAGTTAACATTCAGAGGAAAAAAATAAATAAATAAAAATAGGTTACAAAATTTACTAAAAAAAAAAATAAATAAATAAAAAAAATAATTTTATCAGGATAACAGGTGAGAACCTCGTTGAATCAGTCATTAAAATGAAGGTTGTGCCCTTACAATTTTGTGAGTTCTTTGTTCAGCTTAGAGGTCACTAAATTGATGAAACACACACACGGTAAAAACAGGTTTTGAGTTTTGTGCACGTTTATTCTCTAACCTAGGTGGGAGAATCTACTTAGAACTTAAAGAAGCTAAATGTCAGGTTTAAACACCATCTATGACATTTTTAAACTGCACAAATGAGGAGACAGACATTAAAATGAGAAAAAACAAGGCCTTTACTTGTACAAGGAGAGATGAGCAAGAGATGTGTGCTGGTCACAATCCTCTGGCCCACTCCGACACACATTCACATTTCTTGTCTTTTCATAGAGTTCGCTAACAAATGGTCACAAAAAGAGGCGGAGAAATAGCAGCGTTGTGGCATCACAAATACAATAGTCATTAACACAGAAGACATCCTTTGATCACTAATCCTTGAATGCTGTCTCCTGTCCTGGTGTGAAGTTCTTCATTCCCGCATTCCAGACGTCCTTAGGTTGAATACACATACAGCAACCCAAACTGATAGTGAAGTACTGAGTATATGCTTTAAAATTAACTCTATGCAATAAAAGAGAAAATATGGAATAATATATACATAATAATCCTAACACAAAACTAACTACTATGATAGGAAATAAAACAAGAACTAAAGTAATGAAATCGTCAAAAGAAAAGAGAAACGGTCTTAGCCAAGGTGATGGATTTCTTAAATCAAACCAACATGGGACCCACAATCAACCTAGTTTGCACCAATTTGTACAATCTGGGTAATGCCTGCAAAGTTGCCCTTACAGATGGGGTTGGCCTGAGAAGCAGGACCCTGGATGGAGACTCGCCAAGCCCGTTTGAAGAAGGTTCAGTTCAGAAGAGGAGCAGAATTCGTCTGGCTGGCCAACTGAGCTTCACGGGGTCAACCTGCTGGCTGGGAAGAGGCCCTTTTTGGTTGAGGCCTCAGGGTGCCTGGAAAGGCAAAATCTGTTTGAGCCTGTGCAGGGACCAAAAGCAGCGTGTTTCGCCGCGCCTGTCGCAACACGCGATGGCTTCTGTGCGTTGCCGTGTGCTGGAGGTTAAGCTAGCTGGGCTAGCTCTTTGTCTGGCAGCAGGAACAGAAGGGCCAGGGGCCCAAGAGAGCAGCGGAAAGAGCGAGAGCCAAAAGGGGAGCCAAAGAGCGAGAGCAGCAAGCAGGGAGCGTGCTTTTAAATTGGGAGGGCGGCGGCCTCCACACCACAGGTCCGGTAAGACCAAAGTGGAAAGTTACCAGCTTGGAGAGGGTTTTGGTAGAGACTAATCAGATTGAATCTGGATCCCATGTTTGTTGAGATTCTAAGGTCAGAATTCAATCAATGCAACACGTACAATTGAATACCTCAAATGAAATGTTACCTAGCTTACCCTGTTAAAACGTGCATACACATGAAAGTTTAGTGGAGAATCTGCCACTGCAATGGAACATTTTCATGACATTTCATGGAGTCAACATTTCACAAATGGCAAACATAACATTTCATAATTCATTGTTCTGTTGCAAAATAAGGAAGTAAAGTTTCTAAGAAGGCTTTTACTGTTCTGACTTGTGTGTGTGTGTGTGTGTGTCAGTCAGAACATTTGTGGCTGTTTGTGGGGGATGTTCTTGTCCTCACCACCCCCCACGGTGGCATGTCCAGGACACAGGAGTGGCGTTCGTTTGGAACTGAGGTTGCAAAAAGTTACAACCGGCCGATAATCGTTACACACAAATAAATTACTTTCACAATTTTTAGGACTAACCACAATTTCTCCATAACATTATGTGGCCCTTTCGTCCTGATTTTCTGTATGTGGCCCTCAAATGAAAAAGTTTGTGCACCCCAGTTATAGTGTGACAGAAAATATATCTGTTGAGCCTGTCAACCTGGTTGAATCCCTTCCAATATCTGCCAATGGCCCATTCACTTTTTTTCAAATCAAATCAGTTTGAAGGTCTATCCTTGATAAGGTTGAGCTGAATGTTAGTGATGATGATAATTAGTGGTCATTTCAGAAGAGGATCCTCAGTTAATAGGCGCTAAATGATCATCTAGGAGGGAATTAACGAGTTTGAATGGCTCTGTGGGAGATGGTGGATGGAGAATATTAGTATCATTATTATTCAGCATTATGGTTGCTATTGACATTTCCAGAAATAACTAACAGGGGGGCTGTAAGAAAATCCTCAATGCTGGCAAGGTTGTCGATCATCCGGTTATAATTAGGATGTGAAATTAAAATGATAAATGTTTTTGAAGGTACAGTGAGTCAGATGAAATGTCAGCTTGCCTTCATGTTATTTACATTATATTCCACATCATAACCATATCCTTGTGGCTGGGACTCACCTTATGCTTGCTTGGAACACAAATGCATTTACTTTGAAATCTTACCATGTAATTGTGGGTGAGTTTAGTTAGCACGTCATGTAGTGTTGATGTTTCTTAATCAGACAAATAAATTGCACAGAAGCAGCATGTGACAATTTTCAGTAACGGGTTTATTAAATTAGTGCAAAAGACAGACATTACTCGTTCAAAATGTCTTCTTTTTCCTTTGAGGTTGCTTTCCAATCGAGCCCGCACTCCTTCCCCTCGTTTGATGAGTGCAGGCAGGAGAGAAAAGATAAACTACGCACCACAAACACATTCTTTGTTTTCTGCTTTTACATCTTTCTTAGGACTTTGAAAACAGATGAAGCGCAAACAGGGGAGCAAAATTTGAACATAATCACATGAGCACTGAAAACTCAAAGACCTCTCACTTTGCAATTAAACACAATAAAAAGTGAAAACACCAGCAAAGATGTTACCATGAAAAAGTCAACACTGATACCAATGCCATTAAAATGAGTGCTCAAGTTCACTGATGGAAAAAAAAGAAAAGAAAAGAAACATTTCTCCTTGAACATTTCTCTTTGTGGGGAACTCAATTAAAGGACATAAGTTAATCAATACTGTATATTCATATAATGGTAAAAAATAAAATATTTATATAATACTTTTTTTCCAAGGTTTACACCATTACTATAAAGATATACCGATTCCACTCCATGACAACTAATGCAATAAAAACAGTTAAATCGAAGAAACAACTCCAGAGTTTTTCCGACTTTAAAGGCTTATTGGCTACCACCTTGTCCTAAGAGAACACAACCACTGCAGACAAAGAAACAGGCAGCTTCTCTCCTCCGAAACAGGGAAACTAGATCAAGCACAGTCTGTTGAGAATAGAAAAGAACACATCAAAAAAGCCAACACTACGCCCACCGCGACCGTGTCTCAGCCTTCGCCGTCTTTGTTGGCATGGAGAAAGGGGAGGTGGCTTATAGAAGGATGGCAAAAACATTCAGGATGATCAGTGAATTCCAGTTTGAAAATGATTCTGGAGTGTTTGTCCATTCATCAATACATTTATTATAGCACTTATCCCGTTTCGTGTCACAATTTTGGATGAGAGGTGCTCGCTCAGGTGTTGCGTATCCCAATCACAAAGCTGACATGTCGGGGCAGACTAGCATTTACACTCACGTTCACGCCTACATACAATTGAGGCTTCTTTGAACCTAACAGAATTGTTTTTGGATGCTGGAATACGCAGAGAGAACCCACACAAGCACAGCGAGAACATGCAAACTGCTCACACAAACGCCGAACAACTGTGATGTCCTCCGGCACTTTTTGATGACGTTTATTGTGGTGGTAGAAGTGTATTCTTTTTTATTTTTACATTTACTTTTTCCTTGAGCTAAATAATGGAGATACCCTTCAGTATGATGTAGTGCAGTTCTACATGATTAAACACAACAGCTTTGAATATTGTTTTCTTTTTTTTATGATAGAATTAGTAATGCTTTCTTATATTGCTCCTCACCATAGATGGTTCAAGGGTATGTAAAGTAGAAAACAGATGGGTGTGCAAAAAGTGAACAATGAAAATGAATCGACTTAAAGCAACATGTGTTCAGTAGAATATTATTTGATGGGGTTTCATGTAAACGGCAATCAAATCAAATCAGGTCACTTGATGCTGGACACTTTGCATCCACGCAAAAAGATAGCATGGCGATAGATTTTACAGACTAACGCATTTGACGTTGCAAAAAGAAAGATAGCCGAAAATGTAAAAAATATGTATTAAATAATCACTGGTGTCCAGGGTAAGTGTGGACCGAGGACAAAATGTTAAAGGCAGTCAGACAAACTAAAGATGATGTGATATGACGTGGGAAGGAGCAGTGCACCAAGGAAAGGAGTGATGAAGAAAAGCAGACAAGTGTAGCGAGAAGATAAGTGATTTTTTTTTCTCTTTTTTCTTTTTTTTTTACACAGCAGTTGAGCTTGTGTGGATTGTGTCTATTGTCATGTATAATTTTCCATGGTGTGAAGACTCCTTCTCCTTCTCTTTCGTCCTCTCTGCTAAGCCAGCGTTGTGTGCGGGAGATAAGTTGTTGCTTTCCGGTGTTGCAAACAGGCCCATTTTGCAGAAGCTACAGGCCTGGTGAGACAAGACATGAAGAAAAAAGGCTGAATGGCAAGAAAGTGAGGCATGAACAGGGTGCAAGAGGTAAACCAAGGTCAGCAGGGAATCGGTGTATTTTCATGAAATATTCAGTGAGGACAGTGTTAGAGAAATAGTTATTATAAAATGTACTGTATGCATTCTATTCTGTTGATTAAAACATCAACATAGATTCAGAGTTGATTTCAACACTTTTTCAGTTTATATAGCTTCACATTTTCCTGAGTCAAATCAACACTTGTAAAATAGTGAAAATATTTAACACTGGGATAGGCAAGTTGGCTGGGGTCACCGAAATAAAGCGTTTTTCTTCTGAAAACAATTTGTGTTCAAAAGAGTGATACATTTCCATTCAAAACTCCCTCCAGAAAAAAAGTCAGACTCCATTACCGCCGGGCACTATTTTTCTGTTCGTTCGTATCACTGCGCGTCACCCTGTAGACAGATGATCTACGCGCTGCAGACAGCTGATAGTCGCGCCTTCCGCCTTCGAAAAGACAAACAACTTGTAGATTAGTGCGCGTCTATCAGCTGCATACAGGGCGTCGCGCTACGGAGCCCCTAAGGTGACATGGTAGAAAAAAACAACAACTTTGCGTTCCCTCGCAAAAGATTGCGAGAGAACACAATCTTTGCGAGGGCACGCAAAGTTGTTTTGATTGCGTTCCCTTGCAAAACAACTTTGCGCTTTGCGAGAGAACGCAAAGTTGTTTTTAATCCCCTACCATGTCACCTTAGGTGCTCCGTAAACACTTCCGGCTCATCTTCCATGTGACCAAAAGCAACGAGGATGGAACGTGTAAACAAAGCAGTGGAAAAATACAAGCTCCATCCTAGTCGCTTTGGGAAAGCTTTCCCACTGCTTTGTTTCATGTTTACAAATGTTCCGTCCTCGTCGCTTTTGGTCACATAGAAGATGACCCGGAAGTGTTTCCGGAGCACCTAAGGTGACATGGTAGGCGATAAAAACAACTTTGCGTTCCCTCGCAAAACACTTTTGCGTTCTCTCGCAGGGAACGCAAAGTTGTTGTGTGAGGGAACACAAAGTTGTTTTCTTCCCCCTACCATGTCACCTTAGAGCAGGGGTCTCCAAGTTCGGTCCTCGAGGGCCCCATCCAGCCTGTTTTCCATGTTTCTCTCCACTAACCCACCTGATTCATAATGGGGATCGTTATCAGGCTTCTGCAAAGCTTGCTGATCATTAGATTCAGCTGTGCTGAAGGGCGGAGACATGGAAAACAGGCTCTTGAGAACCGAACTTGGAGACCCCTGCCTTAGGGGCTCCGTACCGCGTAGTGTTACGAACGAACAAAAAACTAGTGCCCGGCGGTAATGGAGTCTGACTTTTTTTCCGGAGGGAGTTTTGTATGGAAATGTATCACTCTTTTGAACACAAATTGTTTTTAGTAGAAAAACGCTTTATTTAGGTGACCCCGGCCAACTTGCCGGACTATTTTCCTCTCGACCAACACCGGACCAGAACACTGTCAGGGGTAAGTCAGTGATGATCACATGCTACTGGAGGTGATAATGAAATGGAGATTCATGTCAAAAAATCCAAACTATCCCTTTAACACTACAAGACTCCTCAGACACTTAGAAATGTTGACTCCTAAAATAACTACCACAATGGGGATGGAACTGGCGTACTGTCATACAACAGGTAGTGAGATCAACCTTCTCGGACAGTGGTGTCAAAACGCGGTCCTCGAGGACCTGTAGTCCAGCAGGTTTTGGATGTTTCTCTTCTCCAACAGCTGCAGCTTACCAGCAAGCTCTGCTTAAGTTTGACAATGATCTTGTTGATTGGATTAGGTGCGTTGGAGCAGGGAAACATCCAAAACCTGCACGACACCGGCCCTCCAGGACTAGCATATCCAGCCACATAGAGTTAAGGGCGTTATACATAAATCTAACCTGTAACTTCAGACTTATACGAGCTGTTATTTATGTATTTATTTATTTTTAATAGCGAACCCTCGAAAAAATACACTGACATATTTTTCGAGGCTTAATAAAGTACTCGCCGAAAATGGTTCTGTCAACATCAGCCCATCAAAAGTGAAAGCTTCTGTGTAGCGATTTTTATTTATTTATTTATTTTTTTAATTTAGCGAAGCCTCAGAAAAAGCACATGGACAGATTTTTTTCCTATTTTTTCCCACATACATTTACATTAGAAATGCCTGTGCACTGAAACACTGTAAATAAAATGACTTGTGGCATACTTGTGTGATTTTTATGCTTGAAGAAGTGGGCCTACATTCCCATTTTCCAGAAGGAAAAAATGGGTAATTGTCATGAGGCATTGCCCTTCACATTGTATGTTGCATTTCTATCATCGGGTTTTCAATTTTGCACTTCTGTGTGCTGTGAATGGTTCGTAGTGTTCAGCAAATGTTGATCTTTGTGTATTATTTGGCTGGTATTTGTATGTCATTCAAGAATGTGTCTGCGTGTACCAAATCATTGTGTGTTACAAACTGTAAATCATTGCATCATCAAAATTCAACAAATTGCAATAATAATCTGTGTGCGCGTGTGCGAGAGAGTGTTGTTCTGTGGCAATTTGTTACAGCAGATGGAATTACAGCAGATCAAGATATAATACGAGACGGTCATTGCTATAGACAGAGTGGACTGACACACACGCATACACGCGCGCCAAACTATGATTTGAAATATGAGGCTTTATCGATTGCTTCTCGTCTCCTGTGTGCGACACGCTGGAAGATGTCTGAGCTTGAATGAAGCATTTTGCTCACGCCCTTTTCGGCACTTGGGGCTTCCAAGTACATGAAACACATTAGATGTGGTACCAACGGTTTATAAATTTCAAAGAGTTTTGTAGAATATATTTTGCTCATTATTCTAACAACCTTTGGAAGCTATTAATTTGAAATGTATTCCACACTATTGTGAACCAAAACTATATTGTTTTGTAAAGAATATATAATCATAAAAAACAGTATTATGTAAACATGACACCATATTTGACTGTGTTGCAAAACCACACTCCTGCTTCTGTATGGGTGTCCACTACACCACTATATACACAATTTATTGAACTGACGCAGTAATACTTGTCAAGAGCAGAACAGGTTTTATGTTCTGTTATTTTACAGGCTTACTGCTAAGCCGTGGTGCAACTGCTTATTAAGCAAAATGCATGTAGCACAATAAGGTGTAAAACAGGCTGTGGAAGGGGAAGGCACTCGGACATAGTTACCTTCATGGTTTACTGTTGAATTATGTGTTCTGTGATTATTTTCAGAGACTGTACTGTACTTTCTCTCAATATATTTAGGTTCAGCCTTGCTGTGCTTTGTTTCATATAGGTTGCCACTTGGCAGTCACTATCACTTAGTTCAACTCTCATTTGTCTTGTTGCCCTCAATGCAGTGCCGGTTCTAGACCATTTTTACTGAGGGAGTCTGGGTTTTGTCAAAGGGACACATTCAACCTACTAAAATGAGTTAACCTTACCACAACTCAAAATAAACCAACCTGCAACAGTAGCCTGTTAAACATTTATGTAGGGATGTTCGATACAACTTTTTTTCAGACCGATACCGATACTCAGACCCTCAGCACTCACCAATACCGATACCAACTGCTGATACCAGTACAGTGGTACCTCTACTTACGAAATTAATTGGTTCTGGAAGAAAGTTCTTAAGTAGAAAATTTTGTAAGTAGAGACGCATTTTCCATGTAAATGCCCTAATCCGTTCCAAGCCTCCCAAAATTCAGACACAAATGTTTTATAAAGCATAAGAATGCATCAAAACATGTAACAAATACATGTTACAATTAGATTATAGCAACAATAAATGAGAGTTGTGCATAATGCAAAAAACAAAGAATAAAGTAAAGAATAAAAATGATGGTCATTTACCTTTTTAACTGCTGTCCTCATCGTTTTTTGCCCTCTTTGGTTCATGTTGCTCTCTCTCAGAAGTGTTTTTTTTTTTTTTTTTTTTTTTTGCCTGGTGTTTTGTAAAGAACTGATCCATGGATGTTTATTTTATTTTATTTTATTTTTATTTTTTTTGTATTTTTTTTTTTTAAAACAATCCTTCGGAAATGTCCAAGGCAAACATCATCTTAGTGAGCAAACGCCCGACTGGTGAACACTTTTTCTGGGCGATTCTTTTAAACAAATTCTGAAACTTCATGGAAACTTCCGGTATGGCGAGGCATCTTTTTCAAAAAAAAAAAAAAAAAAAAAAAAAGATTAAAAAAACAAAACAAAACAAAAAAAGGCCCGTCTCGTCGCAATTAAAAACTTACTGTGCCTTCATCAATCACCAATTGTTTGAATTTTTGCACAAATTCGTTGGCCGTTAGTTCATACATTTACGAAAAAGTCGGAACACCTCATGGGCCGCGGGATGAATGATGAGGACGCTGTATAGACACCGATCTCGTATACGCTCATAGATACCTATGGTAGAGGTTCCTCTAAGCCAATGGGATGCCAGAAAAATGCACAAACACCGATCTAGTATTTACGCTCGTAGGTACCTATGGTAGGAAATAGCCATAGCCGAAAGTATGTTGCGTTCGGTAATGCATTTTTACCTTTCGTATCTAGAAATTTCTTTCGTAACAAGAGGCAATATTTTCCCGTTGGGGCGTTTCGTAACTCGAAAATTTCGTATGAAGAGACGTTCGTAAGTAGAGGTTCCACTGTAGTAGATTTTGATAAATAAAAAAAATCACTAAAAGATATTTTCAAACAAATATATTTACTTTAATTTTGACAAAAAAACAGCACAGTCACTCTTCAATAGTGTTAACACTCAAAATAAAATGCAAAAATGCTCTTTTAGTTTAGGATTCACAATTTTGAAGTATTTTCAAACCGGTGAAGTTTTGGTGATAAACGCAGAATGCTTGTGGGTTCATTGTTGTCAAAACAGGAAGTGGTCCTCATTATTTGCCATGGTGTTAAACTGCTGCTGGCTAAGCGCCAGCTACAGGCAAGGAGGACTCAATAAATGTCACCCCCCCCCCCCCGGCACCGGTCACTTGTACTCGTCGGCGTCACGAGAACTTGAAAAAAAGGCTGGTATCGGCCCGATACGATACCTGGTATCGGTAGTTGCCCATCCCTACATTTATGTATAGACTGGGTTGCAGAAATGTTGTTGACACTGCGTACTATTTTTGCGCCATAAAGACAAATAAAAATGAAGCAAATACTGCTCCAGATGACGGTGTTGAGAGATAGAAAGCAACATGAGAGTGCCACAGAGGGAGAGCCAGAGGGCTTGAGAGATGATTTCAGAGAGAAGATAAGGAGCAGGAAAGAGAAACAGATGAAGATCCTGAGAGTGAGAAGGGAGTGAGATAATATGCAGGTGCTGCATGTGAATCCACAAGCACTGGACCAACACGTTTGTGAAGATGAAGAAAAAAAAAAAATCAAAAACATTTACCTGCTCAGTGTGTGCATGCGTGTGCTTTCGGGTCCTATTTTCGTGCACAGTGAAAGTCTAGCGCAAAGTGCAGTCGAACTGTGCACATGGATGAACTTTTCTTCATTTTCATATTTTCAGAGACAGACATTACAAATGGGCATTTTGAACCATTGTGGGAGTGAACACAGCCAACTTGGTTACCAGCCAATCACAGCGGCTCTGCTCATCCATCCATCCATTTTCTTGACCACTTATTCCTCACAAGGATGGTGAGGGGTGCTGGAGACTATCTCAGCTGGCTTTGAGCGGTAGTGGGGACAGCCTGACTGATTGCCAGCCAATCGCAGGGTACACAACCATCCACACTCGCAAGCACACCTAGGGACAATTCGGAGCGCCCAATTAACCTGCCATGCATGTCTTTGGAATGTGGGTTTGTTTGCTTTTAAAAATACAGTATATTAAAGACAACAATAAAAACCATTATAAGAATTGTGCATTCAATGCATTTATTTCTACAATGATTGAGAGGGTTCGATGCACACTGATGTCATAATTCTGAATGAAATACGATGACATCCACCACACAACGTAGACCTGTTTTCCATCCATCCATCCATCCATCCATCCATCCATCCATCCATCCATCCATCCATCCATCCATCCATCCATCCATCCATTAGTAAGTAATAAGTAATCAATAATTAAGTAACTAATTAATTGATGATCAAATGATTGAGTTTAAAATCAATTAATTGATTGAGTTAAAATCAAGTAATTGATTGATCAGTTAATTGCTTCAATTAATCAATTAATTAATCTATTAATGAATCAACAAATTGTTAATTGATCGATTACTTTATTGATAAATTAATTAATTGCTTAATTGTCCAGGGTGGGGTCATGGCAGCAGCAACTTTAGCAGGGAAGTCTGGCTTCCCTCTCCCCAGCCACCCAATAGTCAATTTTCCAACAAATCAGATGAGTGAAGTTCTGGGAAAGTGGGAAAATGCCCTTTATCAATTGGTGTGATAGACTGTACTGATGCACAATCAGGAGTTAGAAGCCAGATCTCCAACTACTAAAGTCACATGCGCATCCTACGACATCCGCAAGGGGAGATCTTGCACCTTACTTGTATAAACCCACTTAGTACACACCGATCTCATGCACAGACCCCAGCAAGTCAGTTTCTGCTTCCGCCATGTCAAGCACTATGTCCGCCTCATTTAACCTGATTTCAAAGAAAATGAGGGGAGCTGCTTCATTTGGCTGTGAGTCGGCTGTGTTCCATTCCAACAAAGGCAACGGCCATTTCTGTCTATGCTAGTCTATCAAAATCCCGAAGGAAAGAAAACTCTACTCTTGCACTCAGTTGCGCTGCGCTTTGCGCTAGACTTGTGCTGGAATGAAAATAGGGCCCTTAGTATTCGGTAAGGTTGGACTCAATTTGAACCATTATAGTGTTATGACAGGTCCTGCTGATGAGACATGATTGAACGATTCCAACTGCCTAACCAAGAACCCACTGGTCCCAATTAAATGATCTCTGAGGAACCGCTGAGCAGTGGCAGCAGCCACTCATCAGTCAAGCTTTCACGAGGAAGAAACGAGATGAGTGAAAGTGTCACAGACTGCAAGCCTTATTGCACGGAACATTGTGTGGCAACAATTAAAAGTCATTGTTCACAGATGCTTTCCTTTAAAATGGATGGAACGAAAGAAGTCACCACAAAGGCTTGGAAAAAATAACGAGCTGCAATTTTATTAAGCGAGCCAAACTTGCAGGGAATGAATGGCCTGATAAACCTCACAGCTGGCACTGGTACCAAAGGGCTATTTGGCTATTTGACAAGGACTGAATAAAGTTTGGCAACCCGGTGATTTCGCTTTATGATTTTGCCATTGTTCTTTATAACAAGTTAGCTAGCATTTAAACACATTTACATTTAAGCCCAATGTGAATATTATGAAGACTAAAAATTAGATCTAGGAAAAAGCTATTGAAAGTATGGTAGTTACATCTGGGACAAAAAAAAAAAAAAAGGCAATAAAAGAAACTGCATAGTTCCCCGCAGAAACAAATGCACTGTAACTGTAACTCGTAAAAATAGTTTGTGCCATTTTCCCAAGTTTAGTTCATAATTCAAAAGCAGGTATAGGTCTCAGCAGGGCTTTAATGCATCTGCTCACCACTTGTTTAGAAGAGGAGGTAGGGAACCAGGTTTTTTTTTTTTTTTTAATATCTGGAACAATTAGCATCATTGGCTTTTCAAGTTAGATTTCAGTTATTTTCTTAATGAAATATGGACAATCCATTACATCTGGCATTACAGCTCTATGATGTACCAGCATTTGAGTTTGTAACGAGTCCATGAAATGACATTTTACACAAAGCTATCAATTTTACAATGAGTTAGTAAAATTTAATGACTAAAATATTGCCAGCCCAAATTTCACATGAATGCATCAATTTGACACGACGCGAGGAGGTAGGACTCAGACGCAGAGTGACAGTTGGCCAACAAGGCTGCAGTTTTAATTGCTCGAAACTCAAAACACCTCTCAAAGAGGGAAAAAAGGCTGAACAAAAAGAGCTCCAAACTGGAGATACAAAAAGGGCACTCAAAAACAGGGACAACTAAAGGCGCTCCACAAGGGAGGAAAACAAGGGGCAAACAAAGGGCGCAAGACAAGGCAAGGCAGGACATCAAACAAGGACTGTGGATCAAGGACTGTGAGGACGCTTCCATGCACTGAGATGTGACACTTCGGCACTGAGAGGAGAATTCAGGTGGCTTGAAATGCCTGACAATGTCCTTGGTCTCCCGAGTATCGCTCCGGGGGAGCCAATCTCAAACCAGCCCCGGACACGACTGGAGTTGGGATCGGTAGTTCAGCGGTCTCTGGTTTCGTGACGGTCGGCGAGGAGTGTTGCAGGTGGCTCACCAGCTCCTGCACCTGTCCAGCGAGCTCTCCCATCCGGGTGACCATAGCCTGCTGGACCTCCTCCGTGTGCGACAGGCGGGCGGCCTGTCGCCGAAGTGCAGCCTCCAACTTCTCCGCTGGGTCCATGCTGGCCGAAGTGTACTGACACGACGCGAGGAGGTAGGACTCAGACGCAGAGTGACAGTTGGCCAACAAGGCTGCAGTTTTAATTGATCGAAACTCAAAACACCTCTCAAAGAGGGAAAAAAGGCTGAGCAAAAAGAGCTCCAAACTGGAGATACAAAAAGGGCACTCAAAAACAGGGAGGAAAACAAGGGGCAAACAAAGGGCGCAAAACAAGGCAAGGCAGGACATCAAACAAGGACTGTGGATCAAGGACTGTGAGGACGCTTCCATGCACTGAGATGTGACACTTCGGCACTGAGAGGAGAATTCAGGTGGCTTTTATGTCCGGGTTGATTGGGAACAGGTGGTAGTGATCATGGGCGTGGACCGGTAATCAGTGAGGCTGCAGGAAGGGCAAGTGACCTGGGGTGAGATGAGAGTTAGTACTTTCAAAATAAACCGGGAACCTGACTGTGAAAATAAAAGCATGACCCTCCACTCTGGTGGCGGCGTGACAGTACCCCCCCCCCCCCCCCCCCCCCCCCCCCCCTCAACGGCCGGCTCTCGACGGCCCAGGAATCTCCGGATGTTCATCATAAAAATCGTCGATGAGGGAGTGGTCTACAATGAATCGGGCGGGCACCCACTGCCTTTCTTCAGGCCCGTAACCCTCCCAGTCAACAAGGTATTGGTGTCCCCGGAATAATTTTCTGACCTTATAGACTGGGCCCCCCTCCACCATCTCCGGAGGGGGCGGCGCAGGCTCGGGCGGGACCAGGGAACTGTCCTGAACAGGCTTGACCTGGCTCACGTGGAAGGTAGGGTGGGTGCGGAGGGATCGAGGCAGGCGCAGGCGCACGGCGGCTGGACCTATTGTCTTGGCGATCGGGAATGGCCCCACGAATCTAGGGGCCAACTTTGGACAAGGTACTTTTAGGTGAAGGTTTCTCGTCGATAGCCATACCTTTTGACCTGGTTGATATTGAGGCGCGGCCCTCCTCCTCCGGTCAGCAGCTCTTTTCATCCTGTCGCCTTGACGTTGTAGTGCCAGTCGAGCTGCTGACCAGATTCGGCGGCACCGGCGGACCATGGCGAGTACCGAGGGAACTGAGGCTTCCTCCTCCAGGTCCGCGAAGTAAGGTGGGTAGTACTAGTAACCGTGCACACATTTGAACGGCGTGATTCCTGTGGCAGAGGTGGGTAACGAGTTATGAGCCAGTTCAACCCAAACAAGGTTTTTACTCCAGGTGGACGGATTTTGGGAGACCAAGCAACAAAGTCCGGTCTCCAGCTGTTGATTGAGCCTCTCTGCTTGTCCATTGGCTTCTGGGTGATAACCTGAGGTCAGGTTTGCCTTGGCACCTATGGCTCTGCAAAACTCTTTCCAAAAACGAGAAACAAACTGGGGCCCGCGGTCGGACACAATGTGTCGCGGGAATCCATGGGTTCTGAATACCTGGTCAATCATTATCTCTGCTGTTTTCTTGGCGGAGGGTAACTTGGGCAATGGAATGAAGCGGACATCTTTGAAAAGCGATCAACGACTGTAAGTATGGTGGTTTTACCATGTGATGTGGGAAGTCCAGTGACAAAGTCCATTGAGATCTCAGCCCAGGGTCTTGAGGGAATTGGCAGTGGCTGAAGGAGACCCATCCGGGGTTGTTTGAAGCCTTATTTCGGGCACAGACTGGGCAGGCCTTTACATATTCCTGTACCGAGGTCTCCATTGAAGGCCACCAGAATTTCCGGGCGACGACGAACAGGGTCCTGCGAGTACCTGGGTGGCAAGACAGACGAGAGGTGTGTGCCCAATCGATCACCTGTGCTCGTAGACCCTCCGGGACGTACAGCCGTCGTGGTGGACACTCCTTTGGAACGATCGTGTCTTGGAGGGCCTCCTTGACATCCTCTTCAACCTGCCAGGACATGGCTCCTACAATGCAGTCTCTAGGCAGGATGGTTTCAGGTTCAGTTGCTGTGGTTTCCGGGTCATGAATACGCGAAAGAGCGTCTGCTTTAACATTCTTGCTTCCGGGTCTGTAGGTCAGAGAAAACGAAAATCTGTTAAAAAATAACGACCACCTGGCCTGTCGTGGGTTCAGTCTCTTGGCTTGACGTAGGTATTCCAGGTTGCGGTGGTCTGTCCAGATAATGAAGGGGTGTTCCGCGCCCTCCAGCCAGTGCCTCCACTCCTCCAAGGCGACCTTGACCGCCAGCAATTCTCGGTCTCCTACGCTGTAGTTGCGCTCGGCCTTTGAGAGTTTCCGGGACAAGAAGGCGCAGGGATGCACTTTTCCATCCTCCTGGCTCCTTTGGGATAGCACGGCTCCGACGCCCAGATTGGAGGCATCTACCTCAACCACGAACTGGCGGGTAGGATCGGGCACTCTGAGTATCGGAGCCTCTGTGAAACGTTTCTTGAGTTTGTTGAATGCGGCGTCGGCTTCCGGAGTCCAGGCAAAGCGTTGCTGTGGCGAGGTCAAGGCATGGAGTGGAGCAGCGATGAAGCTGAAGTTGCGGATGAAGCGTCGATAAAAGTTGGCGAAGCCCAGGAACTGTTGAACCTTTTTTTCTGGATTCCGGTGTGGGCCAGTCCCTGACCGCGCTGACCTTCTCCAGCTCCATCTCGACTTTGCCCGGAGATACGATGAATCCCAGAAATGAGACGGTATCCGCATGGAAAAGGCTCTTTTCAGCCTTTACATAGTGCTTGTGTTCTAGCAAGCGTTTCAGGACCTGGGTGACATGGTGCTGGTGGGTCTTCAAGTCCGGTGAGTAGATCAATATGTCGTCAAGATACACATATACGAACTGGTCAATGAAGTCCTTGAGCACATCATTAATCATGGCCTGGAAAACCGCTGGCGCATTAGTGAGTCCAAATGGCATGACTAAATACTCGTAGTGGCCTCGGGGAGTATTGAAGCCAGTTTTCCACTCATCCCCTGCACGAATACGGACGAGATGATAGGCGTTGCGGAGATCCAGTTTGGTGAATATCTTGGCTTGCTGGAGCTGGTCGAATACTGAAGACATCAAGGGCAGAGGATAACGATTCTTGACTGTGATTTCATTCAGGGGACTGTAGTCAATGCAAGGGCGTAATGAGCCATCCTTCTTGCCCACAAAGAAAAAAACGGCTCCAGCTGGCGATGACGAGGGCCGAATAAGTCCGGCTTTCAACGAAGTGTCTATGTACTCGTTTAGGGCCTTGCGTTCGGGACCCGAAACCGAGTACAATCTCCCCTTGGGGATGGTAGATCCAGGAATCAACTCGATCGCACAGTCATAGGATCGATGTGGGGGAAGTGACATGGCCTTGGTCTTGCTGAACACCTCCCTGAGAGGATGATAGCAGGTGGGAACGGTGTTCAGGTCCGGGTAATCCTGGTCATTCATGAGAGACACCTGTCGGATGGCAGCGGGAGGTGCCTCTGCCGCTGGCCGCTCCACCTCATGGTGTTCACAATCATCTCCCCAGTCCAGGACTCGCCCCGATCGCCAGTCGATGCGGGGGTTGTGCAACTGCAACCAGGGATGACCCAGGACCAGTGTGTGTGATGGGGAACGGAAGACATGGAAGCGAAGAAGTTCTCGGTGCTGTCCAATATGGATCTCAAGAGGCTCTGTGACATGCGTGATAAGGAATAAGTCTTTCCCATTGAGCGCCCTGGCCCTCATATGGGTGGTAAGTGGCTCCGTGCCTGCCTGCAATTTTTCCACCAGACCCCAATCCATGAGGCTCTCGTCCGCTCCGGAATCGATGAGCGCTAGCAAGTCTGTGGAAAGGTCATTGCAGGAAATCTTGACTTGCGTGAGTTTAAGGTTCTTGACATGTTTGTGAGTCTCGGTACTCACCGGAGAGCCCCTCTTGGCAGGACAAGCTACCACCAAATGGCCTTGTTCTCCACAGTAGTAGCATCGCCCTTCTTGACGACGTCGCTGGCGTTCGTGGTGGGACAATCGGGCGCGGTCCAGCTGCATCGGCTCTTCGTCACTCTCGCTGGGCCTTCCCGCGGTGGACGACTGGGAAGGTGCACCTCGCGGGGGACCTCTTGCTTCTGGATGCCGGAAGAATCCGGAGCCGTGTCCCCGATGATGTCCGCTGGTCTGCAAAAGATCTCGCCTTCGATGATCTGTGCGGATGGCCAGCGAGATCAATGAGTCCAAATCGCCAGGTAAGTCCACCGGCAGCAGGAGTTCTTGCATGGCTGTCGAGAGCCCCTTCAAAAAGTGGTCAAAAAGGGCTGTGTCGTTCCAGCCACTCTTGGCCGCTAGAGTTCGGAATCGGATTGCGTAATCATTCACCGATTCTCGGCCTTGTCTGAGGTTGCTAAGCTCTCGAGTCTTCTCCCGATCCATGTTGGTTGGATCGAACACGAGGCGAAGTGCCCTGCTAAACCCGGCTGCAGTTGAGCAAGTCGGGGAGTGCCGTACCCATTCCGCGGTGGCCCAGTCTCTGGCTCGTCCCGTCAGGTGGGAGATCATAAAGGCCACGCGGGAACAGTCCGTGGGGAATGCCTGTGGCGAGAGTTCAAAGTGTATGTCGCATTTGGTCAGAAATGCCTGACAATGTCCTTGGTCTCCCGAGTATCGCTCCGGGGGAGCCAATCTCAAACCAGCCCCGGACACGACTGGAGTTGGGATCGGTAGTTCAGCGGTCTCTGGTTTCGTGACGGTCGGCGAGGAGTGTTGCAGGTGGCTCACCAGCTCCTGCACCTGTCCAGCGAGCTCTCCCATCCGGGTGACCATAGCCTGCTGGACCTCCTCCGTGTGCGACAGGCGGGCGGCCTGTCGCCGAAGTGCAGCCTCCAACTTCTCCGCTGGGTCCATGCTGGCCGAAGTGTACTGACACGACGCGAGGAGGTAGGACTCAGACGCAGAGTGACAGTTGGCCAACAAGGCTGCAGTTTTAATTGATCGAAACTCAAAACACCTCTCAAAGAGGGAAAAAAGGCTGAACAAAAAGAGCTCCAAACTGGAGATACAAAAAGGGCACTCAAAAACAGGGAGGAAAACAAGGGGCAAACAAAGGGCGCAAAACAAGGCAAGGCAGGACATCAAACAAGGACTGTGGATCAAGGACTGTGAGGACGCTTCCATGCACTGAGATGTGACACTTCGGCACTGAGAGGAGAATTCAGGTGGCTTTTATGTCCAGGTTGATTGGGAACAGGTGGTAGTGATCATGGGCGTGGACCGGTAATCAGTGAGGCTGCAGGAAGGGCAAGTGACCTGGGGTGAGATGAGAGTTAGTACTTTCAAAATAAACCGGGAACCTGACTGTGAAAATAAAAGCATGACCCGCCACTCTGGTGGCGGCGTGACACAATTCACCAGAAATATCTTTTCTCGATCCTCTAAAGGATATAGGGAATTGTTCATTAACACAAAGTGACAGTGACTGGCTGTCCTATCACTGTGTGTGTGTGTGCGCGTGCGTGTTACTCCTCTCTAATACAAAGAGACATACTCAATAGTGGACGCACTTGCTTTGTACAAGAGGCAAACTTTTTACAAAACATGCAGAAGAACATAAAATATAATGTTAATAAATAAATAAATAAATAAAAATTATCATGGTGGTAATGCATGATTTACATCAGACAGCAATCCTAACTCGAACCCCGTAGTATGAAAGTATTCTCAATTTAATGAGCACACCGTAAACTCTCGAGGCATTTATGGTGATAGTTTTTATCGGTATATCTAATTCTTCCATCCAACCAGTTTTGCCCTCAACCAGATTGGGGATCAAAGCAAAATTTTATTAGAATTTTTACGGCTAAGCTGAAGCCCATTTCGGCTGACTTCGAATGCCGTACTACACCCTGGAATGGTCGCCAGTCAATCTCATGCCACATGAGAGACATACAACCACTTACACATACATTCATTCACACAGTCAGTGAGTGGGAACGGAACCTTCATTGCTTGCACCAAAGTCAGGCAACTTGCATACTATTTTTTTTTTTTTTCACCATTTCGCTATCTTAGAACATTTTTTTGGACTGGCGCAAATGGCCAAGGTCGTCTCTCCTAACTGTTTTGTTAATCAATAAAACATTTCAGCGTTCTGAGACTATTCTATAAATTAAGAAAAATAATTATTTGAATGTTCTCCATTTAAGATAGGGTCAAAGGTAGTAGGTTTCTTATCCAACAAAGACACTATTGCAGGAACAGTATGGTATGGCCACAGTGTTCTAGCTCATTAGTGGATCATGTTCCTTGACACTCCCACATGCTCATGCCTGATGTGTGCATATGCACAGAAAAAAAGATGATTCTTCTTCTTTTTTTGTATTTCAACATGGATCAAACAGTCTTCACAGCGTGATCTGAGAGCAAAGACAATTCTCCAACATACTGTATATAAACCACAAATGGCCACCATCAAAACAAGCTGAAAAGAATGAAAAAGATGCCTCTTTCCAAGAGTAAATAAGCCTGTAAACATGTTCTCTCTCAAGCTGGAAAGGGGATTTGTGTAGAGCTGTAGAAGAATGAAAATGGCTGTCGTAGTGGAGTGGAGGATCAGAGAAGACAAACAACGTGGACTAAATACCCCGGGGGATGCAAGGTAAATTAGCGGCATCTTGTTGTAGAGTTTTTGCAGTACTCGGGGGTAAATTGTTTGGTTTTACGACACCCTCACAATGCCTCACTCCTTTACTCTTGCCATTTCAATATTCGGTAACTCTTGCTGAAATGACAAAGAAAAGCAGAAGCAATCAAGTTTCCTGCAGTGCACCGCAGCTTCAGACCAATTTACTGCTACAGCCAGTAATCCTGCATGGACAAGATTGAGGTTTGAGCTTGTAGACACTAAATCGAGCACAAGTGGGGGAATTCTGTGCACTATATAGGGAACTGGGGAACTGTGTGTATGCGTGTGCGTGCGCGCGTGCGCATGTGTAGAAGAAATCTCACTTCCTAAGTTAAATTGTCTTATAGGCAAAAGTCCAAGCCACCAATCTGTATAAACTATTTATAGGCTATACGTGGTGTGCTTTCACATTGGCTTCAGCTATCCATCTTCAGCTTTGAAAATGGGTTTGCATGCAAAAAGGTGTTGAGGCGAGATAATACATGACCATAAGTGATGCAAAGAACGTCAGTTCACATGTGCACTGTTAGGGGGCAGCATAGTCTACTTTGTTGTCTTACTATGATAGGACACCATTAGAGGATATGACAAAAATGTATCATATAATAAGACAATTTCTTTGGATACCTTGACTGGTGGCCATCAGCCAGTTATACGGCACATACAGGCAAACAACTATCCACACTTACATTCACACAAAAGAACAATTAAGAGTCTTTATTTAACGTGGGAAACATGTTTATGGAATCTGAGTGGAAGTTGGTGTACTTGGAGTAGAACCATACAAGCAAGGGCAGAACGTGACAACTCAACTCAGGAAGGCCTGCAACGAAATTCAAACCCACAACCACATTGTTTGACTCCATTTTAGTTCAGAGGGCATATACTGTGTAAATACATTTAACCCTTTTATTGTACAGTAATTAGTAGTTTCTCAAAGTCAAAATACTCTGTAAACTTGTAAATGACATTTTGTTTATGGACATCAAGGCTTGAAATAAGCGGTTTCACATCACAGTTTATGAGTCAAAGTTACCATTTTGCACCTCATTTTCTGCAATGAGCCAAAATGGGAATTAAATGCTGAGACAACCATCAAAAGGGAGAAGAAGAGAAAGAAGAACCACTGACGCCAGCCTAAAAAGCGTCACCTACAGTCAGGGGTGAAAGTGGGCCGGAACGGACCCGAACTACTTGCCAGTAAAATATTTGGGGCCAGAACGATCCGGTACGGTGCTTCTGTTCCGAAAAGATCACCCATGTTAAATAACCTGTTGGGCTACCACACACACATCTCCAAGAAGAAAACAACCTACTAACGTCAGATTTACATACACGAGTGACAAGTCACCAAAAGCGGGGGAAGCGTTTCAGGTGGCGCGATTGTATTGTAGTCAATGTACTGCACGCGGACGAGTACGAGAGTTTACACGGTGCAAATTCATTTATTCGCCAAAGTTGAAAAATTTGAACTTTCTTAGCGCTGAAATATGTGCCACATCGGCTTCGGGGATCGACCACGTCACACACAGCGCCCTGTCTGTTGTCAATTGGAGTGCAACACAGCAAGACACTTCCCCCATAAAAAAATAAAAGCATCCCCTGCCGCAGGTATGTTTTTCAATAAATACATGAAGAACACAATGTGAAAAAAGTATTTATCGCGGAGAAGCAAAAGAAAAGCAAGCACATTCTGTAGTGGACTAGATGCGTTCGTGACCACACACAGTAGGAATTCTCAGATATACAGAGAAAAAGCTCACATGATTACTGCTTTTTGGATTTGTTCCAGATGTTTGAAGTTTAAATACCTGCTTAAAAGGAAAGGGAACATTTTCAAAGAATCTCCACTTTTCTGTGGTAAAAGTTCTAAGATCCCGCAACAGGGGATACACTTTTTTTTTTTTACAGTAGGCTACTTTAGCACAACCGCAGAACGCTTCCCCCTATTTTGGTGTGAATGTAGCATAAAGTGCTTCTGAATTGATCCAGTGTGTTTGTATAGTGTTAGTCTAATCTGTTTTCATCAATATTTATTATTTATTTATTCTACGGAGTTCTTTCCACCGGCTCCGTCTCTCTGTATCAGACGATTCACATCGATGTGTGCAGATCGGTGTTTTTGGTAACTGTTATTTTTGCACATCATTGAAAAAATAACATTTTGAATGAAAATCAGTTTCTCATATATGCCTTTTTGCAGTCATGTTATAGTTAGTGTAATGTATCCTAATGCATGTGTAAGACCTGTTGTGTTTGACCCAGCCCAAGACCACCACCCAAAATAAAAAAAAAAATAAAAAATTCTGGCCTTGCGGCGACCTTTATGTGAGGGAGTTCCGGCAAGAATTTCTAACCACTTTCACCCCTGCCTAAAGTGGGTAGTCAGGTGAAGCTCTGTGCTATTTACACAGAGGAAACTAGCTAGCAACGGTTTCAGCTGGCTACTAGTGCACCTAAACATGTTGCGGAGTAGCTCCCAAGACAGTAATCATTTTCTGGAACTACGGAGCATATCCACCTTTCAACAGGAACATTGCAGGAAAATTAATGTATGGATTCTGGAGTAAAAAAGCAGAACCACAAATGAATTTTCTTCCATTACATTCTGGCAGCAAGGAGGATTGGCACATAAGATTAAAAGTATTTATATAGTGTGAAATATTTATAATTTATAAACCTGAGTTTTGACTTTGCACGCTGCAAAATAAATGTTCTCAAAATTATTTTACAGTTGAGTAAAAAAAAAAAAAAGAAAAAAAATCAATTTAGCTTTGCTTCTACACAAGAAAACACCTGCTGCTATATACAGTGTTAATTTCAAAAATAATAACTGTGAGAAAAGAAAACCAATTGCTCATTCATTATATTGTCATATTTCTATTGCTTAATACAACTCTTGCTTCGCTTTCCTGGGATTAACCTGCAAAATAAAAGAATAAATAAATAAATAAATGGATAATTGCTCCACAAAGTTAGAAAGTTGCTCCTCAAATTAAGTCATTGATTTTCAATGGAGAAAAAAAGTATATATATATATATATATATATATATATATATATATATATATATATATATATATATATATATATATATATATATATGCATGTATATTCCGAGCCTTGCTGTACTACACTGTTCTAGTGCCATAAAGGGAGAGAAAAGGAAAAGATTTTAATCTCCACACATTCATCTCCTCTCATCCCTTCCCTCTGGCTCTTTCCATTTCCCTTTCTCTCATCTGACTGTGTCAGGGTCAGAGTTCAGTTTGGAGATAAGGGAATAGAAACAGGATCCCGCGTGGCTCTCTATCAACCTCTCAGATTCAACACTGGAGTGATCAGTCGCCTACATCTGTGGCCGCTGTCTGAGATGAGCTCGGGCAGAAGTCATCTCTCCAGGTGCCTGCTGGCCGTGTGCGCAGAGCTTTTCCATGTTTGGTCTCTGTCGCTCATAACCAAACTGTGGCATTGTGAGAAGGGACTTTTTGCAGTCACATCCAAGGTAACATAACATCTGTGTTAGATCAGCTGATTGGACAGTCCAAATTAAAGGACACGTGCACACGCACAAGGTCAGAGGGGGAAAATGCAGCAACTATTTGGTTGATGAATTCCACAGTAGATTGGAGCAATATTAGAATGAACGCAGCTGTCTTTGAGAGTAAAACTGAATGGCAAATAATAAACTTTCACCATGCAGTTACGACACTTACAAAATACAGAGGCACCCAATGTCATGTAGGGTTGTCACGAGAACCGGTACTTCGGTCTCAAGTCAATGCCAAGATTCTGAAAATGTGACGATACTGCCTTTTCTACAATACCCGAAGTATTGTTGGTACCGAGGCGGCAGATCTGGCCGCGTCTTTTGTGTTGTTTAGGGGGTGTAAATGAGCGCTTATCTGGCCACCCATGCGACGTCTAATGACGTCACGTGACTACCCTGCTGCTAACAACAGTCAATGCGTGCGGGCTCCAGGTGGAGGAGTGGAACCGTCACTTGCTTTCGGTGCCGGGTGGTGTGGGTTCGCTCCTCCGCCTGGGAGACCCATGTGGCTTACATGAAATAAGCTTGTGTGAGTGTGTTAGTGAGTGATTTAAAACAAAACAAAACAAACAAACATGGCAGTAGCTCGCACATCTGCATCGTCTTCAACTGCAGCGGCCTTCCAATTAGTTGAGAAGAATAACGCCAAAAGTCGCGTATGGAAGTACTTTGGATTTGAGGTTGATGGAATTAATAATCGATTCTCAAATACCTGTATTTAAAAGATGCATTAAAAGATGCCAAAACTGTTTCCAGAAGAAAGGGGGGAACACATACAACTTAGCGAAACATCTAAGAGATCGACATCCAGCCTTATAACAAATAATTCAGGGTGAGTGCATTTGAATTCCCGTGTTATCATTGTTGCCCATATGTAAACTAATAACGTTAGTATGATGACCCCACACTCAATGAGCTGCTTTGCGAAGTAACGTTAGCGTTAGCGTTATGTTCAGCCTCGTCTGTCCCGCATAATAAAGTTAAGTAAGGTTGTCGGGAAGCTAATTTACTGAATCACCACAACCCTGAAATAATATATCAAACAGTATTCGTTATTTTGTTTGTTTGTGTGTGTTTATACCTGACGGCAACATTTATGTTGTTTTATACTTGAAGGCTACACGCACTGATGCACATTATTTTATTTTATTGTTTAATACTTGAAGAGAGCTACATGCTGCAACTGGTTGGTAAATAATCATAGTATGATGTTGTATTTTTATTTTAGTTTTTTTTTTTTTATGCTATATGCACTGTGATACTTTTTTTAGTGTTACTTAAATACTTAAAGCTAGCCTGCTGTAAATGCACAGTATTTTATTTTATTGTTTACGCAATTGTTTAATACTTTAATGCACAATTTTAATTTTAATGCTTTAAAGCCACATGCCAAGTGTTCTGTTTAAGCACACAGTATCGTTGTTTGTTCACTTCTAATAAAGGAGTGAATGTTGAAGTACATGGGATTTATTATTTAGTTTCTATTTTTGCCATGGCATCAAGAATCGTGGAATGTCAATGGTATTTGCATCGACTACTAAATTTCTGGTATCGTGACGTCCCTACTGTCATGACAATTAAAAATAACAGCAGTCCTTCAAAGTCGACTGACCTGTTTGCTCATTCTGTCATCAAACTTAGAAATGAGATTTTAACAATGCTGATAATTAGAGGATCAAAGTCACTATTTTTAAGAAAAAAAAAATAGAAAAACTAGTTTGGTTTTGTTTGTTTGTTTGTTTGTTTACTATTTCTGTAAGGTATCAGTCAGGTTTTAGGGTAGCTAACCGGTACTGACCATATCAAGTGTTTAAATAAATTTGCAAGTAATCTTGATTGCCGTCAATGAATGGAGTTGGTACTGATCAATCTAAGTGGCACTTTTGATCCGGAAGGCCACATAATCCTTTTAAATAGACTAAAACATCTGGTAGGCTTAGGTTAGTTTAGATCAGTGCTTCTCAATTATTTTTCCTTACACCCCAAGAAGAATAATATGTCATTGATGGAAAAAACAACAACTGATAATTAGGGGTGTCACAATATTCACAGTATTACAAATGCCTTGATATTTTCATGGTCTTGTTTCGATACCAAACAACGAGCTCTTCTGCTTAAAATGTCATTTTGTTCGGTATGTCTCCTGGAAGCGCTTTACTTCCGTGTTTCAAGTTACGCGGCCAATCGCATGTCTGTATTCACTACACAGACAACAAACTTGACAACTGGAGTCTTCTGCATCAATAGCCAAATTGATCCAAAAGTGAGAAGGATTAATGGTAGACTGGTAACTACTGCAGTCCACGTGAGCAAATGATAAGTTGTGATGGTAGACTATCAGTGCTTGTTATTGTTAAAGAAACAGTATGATACAGTGATGGGAAAACTGTCAGGGAGCCAACTCTAAAACGAGTCATATGAAGCTTGCATAGAAGACAAGTGGTGTGACAGATGGAGGATCAATATAACAAGACTGCAAGAAGATGGGAAAAAGTGCTCAAAGAGACATGGCTGTGATTTTCCCTCAATGATCTTCACTGCTGACTACAAATCAGCAAAGTGATGATGGGAGAACGACTCCTACACTTTCCTTCAGGGCTAAAATCACAGCCTACTTTTTGCTTGTTTTTGGTCTATTTTCTCAGGTACTGTCTTTTAAATATTCACGTCATGACTTTCGTCTTTTCAGCATTGCCTTTGCTTTTCTCACCTCCGGCGTACAGTTGAACGCTACAACAAGCCTCAAGAGAGATAGACAGAATGTACAGCCCCCCCAGTCTTCTTAAAGATTTTTCTTATCAAACTAGCTGTTGGACATATATTTTGTGAATGGAGGAGGTTGAATTATTGATGCTGTTGCAAATGGCCTCACGAGACATCTACTGAAAAAGAGTTTGTGTTCCTCCAGCAAAAACAAGAGGGGTGTTTGAAATAGATGTTTACAGAGTAAAAAAAAATAAAAAAATGTGAGCCATAAATCTATACTTGAGCACCATGAGCAGTGGCCAAACGTTCCCACATTTGTATTCTGAAGGTTATTACTGTGGGGTTTGTTCGTATATAATTTATAGCCAAATTTATTTAACATTCTATTCAGAATCACCGGTGAACCTAAATCACGACTGTTGGCACGGTATTCAGATTTATGAAGTGATAGAGAACGTCATCTGTAATAACTTGGGTGTTTCATGTTAAATAACGATAATTAAAAGTATGTTTCGAAGTACTAAAGTGAAACATTTTGTGTCTGTGCAGTGATACTTACAGGGTAGGCCAAGCATGAGTGTTGCAAGCATGACGAGAAGGCTGGCGTGGTGCGAGTAGGCAGAGCTGCAGAGCATCTTGTTCTTCTTGCAGACACAGACTTGAACTTTGACCTCCGAGTTGTTGGACAAAGGAGGCACCCCTGAATCAGTGATGAGCAATGGCAGCTGATAGTTGGCTTTCTTCAGACTGTGTAGCAACGTGATTCGGGAGTGTGTGGCTAAGGAAGGGAGGGAGTGACAGAGAGACACATTTAATAAAGTCATTAAAAACATCACCCCTCAAAATATTTTCAATACGTTTTGAATGGACACAAAAATGGCAGAATATATAGCAAAGAAGAATGACACAAGTGAACAAAAAAGGACAGAGATGGCTCCGTTTGTAACGGCTTGGCTGAGGTACTGAATGTCCGTGGTACCATTGCTAACCATAAATATGGAAATTGGCATTAACGGTTGGTAAGATGCCATCTTGACAGTGTTCTGGTCCTTTCCAAATGTCCATATTTTGGTCTGTAGCAGGAATATACAGTACCTTCGAACCTCTGGTGAAGTCATGTGACTTGGCTTGCCCACCTATCCGTTTGGTGAAATGCCAACTGACTGCCACATGGACACAACTGGACGTGCTTAAATTTAAACATATGGTGGTGCCTTGAGATATGAATTCATTTGTTTTGTGACCATGCTCGTAACTCAAAACACTTCAACACATTCTCTTTCCCCATTCTAATAATGCAAATGCCATTAATCTGTTCCAGCATCCCCAAAATACCCAACAAAAACTTGTCATGTATTTTTAATGGCGAAAATAGCACTCTGCAATATTGTACTTGCATGCAATAATAACATAAAAAAGCGTGCAGTAATAACATAATCATATAAGAATGCAAAGAATTCAACTATTTGTACATCAGTGACTCTTAGAGGTGTGTGTGACTTAGCCACCGGGGGCAAACACGAATCTGACTTTCAAAATTGCTGTCAGTGACTCAGTAGCTGCCTCAATATTAGTTGTTTTTCTCAGAGGATAAAGAATATATGCCTGTGAGTATCACTATACGTCCATATTAAGAGAGACAGAGACTGTGTTTGTTTACATTTGGTGCTGTTTGACATTTCCCATTATGTGTTAGCATTAAGCTAGCGGTCTTTAAACCAAAGTTTGTAGTTTTAAAAACGTGTTTTTGAAGAAGAGTTCTTTATCTGCCAAACTGCTACTTATTGTGATGTGAGTTGAGTTTACTGCCACAAACAGTGCTTGTATTACAAACTTTTGTTCATAAGTCAAAACAAAAAAATCAGACGGCTCATATCTTTAAAAAAAAAAAAAAAAAAAAACAGGAAAAAAAAACAGGAAAAAAAAATTCTTAAGTCGGGCCACTTGCATCTTGAGACACCACTTTATTTAGATTCTTGATTATATTTGTATTTTCTTGGACAACATGCATAAGATGTTTAGCTGCGTTGTGTTTCTCGTTTTTGTTACATATGATAAGATATGCAATGTGCATATGATTTTACGTGTATTGTCAATAAATGTATTCATATGTAGGCCTACAATACATTTAAATTCAGATATTTTTAGTTCAAACGTGCACGCACGTACGAACACAGAATTAGGCTTAGTGACTGAGGAGGATCTGTGCCTTCCTTCACCAGCTGTCAGTCACAGGTATTACCTGTGGGCAAGTTTTAACTCTGCTCTGTCGCTCAAACACACAAAGACAGCGCTGTCGGCCATGCAACCCTGAATCAATGTCTTGGTTGTCTGCCTACACGCACACACACCCACACCCTTCTCCTCCTTTAGATCATTTTACTCTTCATTCTTAGTGCAGATCCATACTTGTTTTTAGTGTGGATTCCTATGAGCATGCCTACATTAAATACAAACTTTTTGAACCGCCTCTTAAGTATTAAAGATGCATGTGATTCTGTTTTGCACTCTAAACTTTATCCAATTTGAAAGTGTTTGGTGTTGATCATAGTTGAATATAATATTGATCACCGCGGTAGTTTGTACATTACAACAACATTTTAAAAGCCTACTTTTAAAATGTAGTTGTGACGTACGATCTACTGCATATGAGTAAAATGTAGTGGTGCAACGGATCACACAACATGATTCAGGCCGCACATGAACCGCGGATTGGTTGGTTTAAAAAAAACAACAACAAAAAAACAACAACAAACAAACAAACAAAAAAAGCCTAATAGTCTTTTATTTTGAAGTTAGCCCCCGTAGCGCGTGGTGGCGTGATAGCTAGTTTAACCTGTGTTCATGACATTTCATCTTGCTGTTTTTATTGCCAACATATAGGTGCCATCATATAGTTGCTACCAATAGCCACAATGTCAACCCAAAATAATAGTTAGTCGCTGATTAAGGATGCTAAGAAACCGCTAGTTAATTACATCATCATTATATGATATGGCACAAGTCTCCAGTGCTAGTGGCTAGCAGCTACCTAGAGCGAGTGCTCGGCGGGCTACTTTTAAAGTAGTATGACGGCTGTGGCTCTGCTAGCTTTTGCTTCTTCTTTTTCAATGACGTAGATATCGGCTAGTTTGTTATTCAGTCTCCATGTTTAAAAGAAAAGAATGTGACTGAAATTGCACTTCATTCACGGCACATGTATAAAATAAAAAAAAGAATGTTTTATAAAATAAATTAAGACAATGTTTTTCTTTGTTTGTTTGTTTTTTTGCTGATATGAAAACCAATCTGATCCATTACTCAAATCTGTGATCCGGTCTGAACTGTGAGTTTTTTTTTATTGTTTTTTAATCCGTTGCACCACTAGTAAAATACATATACAATCTATACTGTAATATACTCAATACACATGCTATAAAATACTCACAGTTCACACTGGTAACTTTCCAGGTTTGATCTAATCCCGGTTGTTTTCCCAGCTCTATCTTGAAGGGCGCTCCATTGGGTGGTAGGTCCTTGTCCCGTCCACCAACAATGGCCACATTCATATCATGTGTGTCTTCACAAACCTGTGCTACTGCCGGGACCACAAAGGGCGCATTATCATTGTAATCCTCCAGATGAATGACCAACGTGCCAGTGCCTGTCGCAGGAGGACTGCCTGTACACACACAAAAACATTTCTTGATCAGTTGATGGGTCAATTTTGACAGTTCAGCTTTTTAGTTCCCTGGCCTTCTGGTCTTGTATTGCAAATTGGGTCTATAAGCAAAGTACATTAGGCAAAATCAAGAAAAATATTATTGCAATAATTGTAAATTCTGTTAATCAACTTAGAAAGCTTCCTTTTGATAACTTAATATGTCAGTTTACAATGAAAGAATGTTATACTCTTAAAATCTGCTTTTGTTTTGTGCATGCATTATACTTTGATATCCTGCTCTTTTCTTTTGCTACTTTGGTTTAACAAAGATGAAAACACCCCCATCTAAAATGCTTCAGAGGTCAGTCTGCAATTAACAGCTATAGACAAGATCTGTAATTGGAAAATGGACTCCTCCACCTTCCCTGGTTAAACATATTTGCAGACACTTTGGAAGAGGGAGAAGGTGATGTGGTGTGGGCATAACAAGACAGTGATTAAAAGCATTACATGTCAAGTCGTGGAATGAGTTTCGGCGACACTGTGCAAAAGTGCACGCGAGAGAGGTTTCCGGCTTGATTTCATGATTTATTGTGAATACATTTTTGGAGAAAGACTGCAATAATGAAGTCCAATGACATTTGGAATAAAGAAAATCACAAGAAAGGGCAGCAGATGAGCTGAATGCCAAAAATGTTCATTCACATTGATTTTGCAGCAGCCTGTTCTTTAAAACCTAACCATTTGCTCTTTAAATAATTTTTTTGAGTTAAACATGGCCTATGGGTGTGTTTGTGGGGGGTCTTTTGAGCAGAACACATTGGTTCATTGTGGATGTGAATCTATGCATTGTCACCCAATCCTCCCTGCAGAGCTGGACTGGCCATCTGGCCTATAGGGCAGATGCCCGGTGTGCCGGCATCTTTTGGGCTGATGAAGCGCTATTTAATCATTTTCCTCAATTTCATCCCAACAGACCCACAATTCAATGGGAGCAACCCATTAATCTATTTACAATATAGATAGTATACCGAAGCAATCAACATCAGTAGCAGAGATATGTGGTAACAAGGTTTGGTCAGGAGTTGGGTTGGGCTTGTCATGGTTTGGGTTGGGTTTTTGTTATGTTCTTTTTTCTATCATTGGTTTGGTTTTTGTTTTGACTTTGTTTTCAAGTTTCTTTAGTCAGTATTGATCTGTGTTTTGTTTGGTCAACCTTGTGTGGCTCCTTGTTCTCGTTAAGTGTAATCCTGCCCTTCCTCGTGTGTCAACCAATCAGTACCCTCAGCTACTTGTGTCTTGCCCAGGTGTGTCTCATTATGTCAATCTGTGTTTGTGTGTATTTAGGCCCCGTTCACACGGAAGACCGTTTCAATGTATCCGCACAAGTTTCTTACCGTTTGGGCAGTTCGTCCACACAGCGGCTCGGTTTTGGAGCTTGAAACCGACCACTTTTGAAACCGGGCTCCAGAGTGGAAAGATTTCAAAATGCGCCCCGTACGTTCCAATGTGAAAACCATAGCAGGGTAGATACTTCTCCCGTGACTGCGCACAAATTGCTAGCCTGTCAACAACAATGGCGGACAGACGTATCTTCGTCGTTTTGCTCAACCTCCTTAGCTTGTTTGTGCTTTTACAGCAAAATGTTTTGCATGATGTTGTACTTGAATCACCCGGCATTGTCACTTCTTCTGTGTTTGTCTTACTGATCTGTATATATTACTGAATAGCTGATAGCCCATACGCACCCATGCAAGCTATGGAAGCAACAGGGCGGCCATCTTACTCCTCCCATCTCGCGAGCAGACTATTGCATAAACTACTTTGAAGACCCCCTTTTTCTTTTATTGCTCAGTTCCTAGACCCCAAGATTAGATTTGGCAGAGTCATCTTTTGTTGAATTACAGTTATAATTCTTTAATTAAAAAAGTTTCCTCCTGCAAACATCATTAATCATATAATTCATACATGTATTTAAGTAAAGTTGTAAAATGTCTGAAGTCCTCTTGTTTATATTTATGTTACGGCCGGCTCTACTCGGGAAAGGGAAGTAACACAAAATAAGAGTTTTTAAATGGCTGAATGAGTATTGACAGTTTTAATTGGGGTTTGATAGGGGTGTGACAAAGCTTTTGAGTGGGGACACGGCGACAAAGAACGGACCTTAACTGGCTCTTAACAGAGACTACTGTCAGGAACGGAGGGAATTGCAAAGGTAGCACGAATACACAAAAGAATTAAAGATCTAACCAAACGAATACACAAAGGCTCAAATGGATTTTTACTAAACGAATACATGAGAAGCACAAACTGGCTTAAACACGAATACACAAAAGAGCTCAAATGGCTTAAACGAGTGTCTCGATTACACACTGAACAAAAAGAGACACGTAGTGACACGAGGCGAGCTGCAATAGTAAGTTCCAGCCTCCCTGAGTGACTGAAACGCAGCGCTTTTATTTGCGTCACTCCAGCCAGGTGAAGGTCGAGCATTGGCGGCGAGGTTTGGTGCTGCCTCAGCCGGGGACGGCCACCAACCAGAAACGGGCATTGGCACAGCCGTCCAATTAGAATGTCGCGCTGGCACATTTGAAGTGGCATTTAAATAAAACAGGCACCAGCCGACACACATACAAGAGGGGAACGTAGACGCTGTCGGGCCCGAGCCGACAGCCATAACAGTCTAAGAAATTTAAAACATCATAAATCAGGCTGTTTCTACTAAGTACCTAATTTTGAGGGTGTAAATGTATAGGCTCGTATGCCGACAAATGTTTCTTGGGAGGAATAATATGGTGGCTTCAAAAGTCTTGGCCTATCGGCTATTCAGATGAGTGGTTCGTCTTCTTCGCTGATTTTTCTTCTGCGCATTCCGTTAAGTTCCTATGGCAGTGCTCCAGCGCCACTCCAGACTTGGCATATATATTACATCCGTTAAACGTCCTCGGCGTCGTCTTTTGGACACTTGCATGTCTTGAGACGATTCTGTCTGTACAGGATTTGTTGGAGGAACGAAGCCGGTTTGCTTCCGTGGAAACGGGGCCTTAGTTACGTGTTTCCTTCCTGTCTGTGTCGATCCACTTTTGTTTCATCCTGTCATGCTGTTGCTTTTTTGCCCTGTCGTTCCCCCTATGTCTGGCCTTTTTTGGACTTTGTTTTGGTGTTATTAAGATTTGTTTGGACTTTACGTCTGTCTCCTCAGGCTGCCTCCTTGCACTTGGGCCCACCACTGTTATGTTCTGGGGTTGGATCCCAAAAACACAGACACAAATAAGAGTTTAACACTTTATTCGCATAACATCAAGATGCGTGGAACTAACTTGACTAAACTAGAAACAACGAGAAGGCATCATGGATCCAGAGGCATGGACCTAACTTGGGCAGAGGAGCAGATGAGCAGGTGGCCAGATGGACAGAGGAATAAATCGGCACCAACACACTTCTCTTTCAAGCTTATATATTCAGCGAATCGATCAGACTGGCTGTGACTCGACATGTGGGCAACAGGACTGACATGGATTTCTCTGATTGGCTTCTGACCAGATAAAGAGATTAAAGATTCCTGACATCACATAGCTTCTGACTTCACATTCACTTCTTACCAGTTGAAACTAGTTGCTGTTACATGTTGATTGCATCAGACCCCAAACAAAGCACAGTCATGACCCAAACATAACCCTTGCACGACCTAAACATAACCCTTGCCCCAAACAAAACAGTCAAAACCACCTCATCCCACCTCAACATAACAGGGCTGGGCCAGGCCCACAGGCCTAAGTCAAAATGCCAGGGCCGATTTTCTTGTCATTTCCAGCCCTGCCTCACTGAAAGAAAATATATAATGGGCCTGTGACATTATGGGAGATAGTCGTTACCTACTAGCAGGAGACAAAATTCTCTTTTCAAGTAACCATGACAACCAAAACACTTTGGTTCCTTAACTCCATAACCAAGGGTTGTTTAGTGTGAATGTTCACTTTTCATCTTTTTTCAACGATTTTGCAAAGTGGCAACAAAGGTGAAATTTTATATGGGTAAAGATGTTAATTTTTGCCATGTTGTGTCAGAAGCAGTCATCCATGTGCTTGTCTAGCTCTAAATGAAACTTCCCAAATGAATGCAGTGTACTGTTCACTCAATCTCTCATGCATCACTCAAACTGGTCTGTTGCTTTCTGCAACTCACCACTATGTCAGAAACATTTGGATTTAATACACGTTTCCAGAGAGCATGTGATTCATGGACACTTGCAGTTGTCAAACTGGATGCAACTGGAAAGTATGGAGACTAACATAAAAAGTAAAGAAGGCTACACGGGTATAGTATTAAAGAAAGTGTGCAGTATTGCAATGATGCAAAAATGATGACTCTGGGGGCGGTGAGTAATGTTTTCTAACATAAATCTGTCTGGACGCATTTGCATTTTTACAAGAATATAATCTGAGCCCAGAGACACGATGAAGACTTGCAACATCACTCTATACCAGCATTCGGCAAACTTTTCCTCAAAGAGCCATTTCAATCGTCTCGCACAGAAGAAAATAACAAAATACCGGAAGCCACAAAAAACCAAAGTGAAGCCAATGCTACAAATAAAGTATATTATTGTTGTTTTTGTATAAAAAAAAGTTTGTGCAATCTTATGTGTGTTAAGTGTGTTAATTCATCAAATTAATGAACTGCTACAGAGAACAATATATATATATATATATATATATATATATATATATATATATATATATATATATATATATATATATATAATTTTTACATGTAACAAAAACATTTTAAACTTGAAAAAAGTGCTCAAGTTCAAATAAAATAGTCAATGTACATTTGAGCCCTCCTCTTATTTGTGATATTAAAGCCAAAATTAAAGTGTCCACATGCAGCCAACCAAAAGTGCAAACCAAAAATTCCGTCTTCATTTTTCACGTGTGGGTGCATGCAGTCAGCTATCCACTTGAATTAAAAACGCACTACTATTCAGTAACAAGGTAAAGTATATATATTGGATTTGCAAAATAATTTCAAATTAAAACATCTATTTTCCAAGCTTAATAAGATTTTTTTGCATGTGCACCTCAGCATACAACATCAGGGCTGTTGACGTCTCTTTCATTTTCACCCATAATTGTAAGCTGTCATTAATATAACTAAGTTAACCCGTAGCATTAAATGATAGGTTTTCTTGGATTTGCATTTTTGCATGGTTTGTTTACTGGAGGTCGAATAGCTCAAACTAGATGTCGCACCTTGGCACATTCAGGTCCAGAAAATACAAAGCAGTTTGGCTTTAGCCACAGAGAGGAGCTCATTTATCTGCCAGCTGAGAAGAAGGCTAAAACGGTTTTTACTTCCTGCACCTGGATTACCCAACCCTGCAGGTGACACATATTTGAGACAAAAAAATAAAATAAAACAATAAAAAAGTTAGGATTTTGGTTTGAAAAACGCAAAACTCATTTGAATTTTAACAAAAGGGGAAGTCAGTCCAAAATTTTCTTCACAATAATATGTTCTATGCTCTACAACTAGTCTAAACACAGATTTTTGCTATTTGCAGTCCAGCTCTAAATAGCGGGGCTCAACTGTAATCCATCCATCCATCCATTTTCTTGACCGCTTATTCCTCACAAGGGTAGCGGGGGGTGCTGGCGCCTATCTCAGCTGGCTCTGGGCAGCAGGCGGGGGACACCCTGGACTGGTTGCCAGCCAATCGCAGGGCACACAGAGATGAACAACCATCCACACTCACAAGCACACCTAGGGACAATTCGGAGCACCCAATTAACCTGCCATGCATGTCTTTGGAATGTGGGAGGAGACTGGAGTACCCGGAGAAGACCCACGCGAGCACGGGGAGAACATGCAAACTCCACCCAGGAAGGCCGGAGCCTGGACTCGAACCGAGACCTCAGAACTGGGAGGCGGGCGTGCTAACCAGTCAAACACCGCGCCGCCCTCAACTGTAATACATTGTTAAAAAACAACAACAACAACAACAAAAACGAGCTGTCAAAGCGTTAATAGATTAATTAATCACAGAAAACTGTCGCATTAATCACGTATTAACGCAGATTAATCGCACTATTCTTTTGCCCGCACTTGAGCCTTGAACGTAACCGCGGATGGTTACATTGAAGGCTGCGCAGGCCCGTGATTAGGTCAATGCACGGCATTTCCTACGCCTGTTCCAAGATGAGCGGGGTGACTCCAGTTGGTGTGCTCGGTGGTAAATTGAGCTTTAAAAAACACCCCGTCAGGACTTTAGATAAAACAAAAGTAATTTGCGTTTAATTAATTAATAATTGCTGAATTGCACCCAATTGATATGATGCTGTTACGTTTTGGGCAATACACGCATGCATGCAATTGTGTACATGCATTTAATCAATGTTTGCAAATCACATTCAGATAATAAAATGCGTTAATGTGAAAATATTTCGGTATTTTGTATTTATTTTATATTACGTGAATACGCAAGTAATTTAGCTGATTAATCGTGATTAATCAAAATTAAAAAGTTTGATTAATCAGATTAAAAATTTTAATCATTTGACAGCACTAAAAAAAACCCACAAATGCAAATGTAATGGGACAACTAGGGGTGTTAAAAAAAATCGATTCGGCAATATATCGCGATATTACATCGCGGAATTCTCGAATTGATTCAATAGGCGGCTGAATCGATTTTTAAACTTCCATCTTTAATGTAAAAATATTCAACAACAACGTCTTACTTCGGGTTAGGGTTCACACCTTAAGCATGGAAGAAAGTTATATTAATGGAACATTAAGCCTTAATATTTAATTTTAATGCTGTTCAAACATGAAACAAATTACAACCTGTATAAGACTTAAGTTTCAGATAAATAATACATTTTCATACAAATCTTACACTGGACAAGTTTACTGATTAGTATTTTCTAAATTTGAAATAAAAAAAATTACAACAATCAAGTTATAAATTCGTATCGGGATTAATTGGTATCGAATCGAATCGTGACCTGTGAATCGTGATACGAATCGAATCGTCAGGTACTTGGCAATTAACACCCCTAGCGACAACACTTTGCTCGTGTGATTTCTGGTTCTGGGTGTGTTCTATCTACCTGTTTTGCATATATATTGTTCCCAGAATGCACTGTGTGGTGCAGTTAATTAAGTTATGGGATGTTAATCCATGTCAAATGTGTTTGCCTTACCAGTAGCTGAATGTATGTCGTATTCAGCATATTTATGTTTGATTTATGTTGGTCTATGTATTTATTTTTTTTCAACAAAGCGTATCTTTAAGTTGTGTGTACACGGAATTGATATCCAGGTCAATTCCGTGAACATGTTGCATTGCTCATCTGAGGATTGCTTTTGAAACTATGAATTTATATGTTTTGATTTTGGCCGTCTGATTAATTGGGCCGACATTACTGATCTGACATTACTGATCTGCTTTCCAAAGCAACTAGTAGTCTAACCCGTTACTTTATTCTACAAAGTAGTCTGATTAAAGTTACTGTCCAGAGATTCAATGCGTTACTCCACATTTTCATGAAGAAAGCAAAATATCTCACTGTTATAACAGTCACAAACAACTGCCGCTAATAACGACGATGAAGCGGAAGTCATTGATCACCACACTGAATTCAGCCATGGTCTGGTCGTGAATGGTTTGCACATTCAAAACAAAAGTGGTGATACTTTTACTACTAGTTTTATTAACCAACAGGCACACAACGCGACAAAAAAAAGTGTACATTATGGACCATAAAAGTGGTTAAAAAAATTTTTATTTCCATCATCAACTGGTCCGTGAAGCATTATGGGATGAGGTCGTCTCCGCCCTCTCGCCAGGGGGAGTGACATCTGTCATGACCTGTTGGACCTGCCTAGTTTGTGTTGCTTTGGCGCCCTCTACAGGCGCTTTCGCGTAATTGTTTTTCAGTTGATTTCAGCCGCGTTCCGGTAGGTGATCACATGACATCTTTAGTTAATAGTGGGCCGTGTGCAAATCACTCGCTAGCTTGCATACTGGCGACATTTCTCACGACTTCCTATGTTGCTTGTGCCACAGAAAAGCATCGCTTGTGAGTTTCCTTTTCCTTTAATGTTGCTTTCATTTATAAAAGGCATTTGATTGTTTGTTTTCATAACTAATACCAGTTATGTTGCAGTTTATGCACAGCTATTTGTATTATCATTAGTGCATGTATATTTGAGTGACATAACATTGTATTGTATTGTATTGTATTGTATATTGTTTCAGTTTTACAGAAGATAAAGTAGAAAGATTGAAGACAACAGTAAAAACGAAAACTTTACTCCAGCCTCTTCATTTTTCCACTTTGACTGTTCGCTATCTGTCAATTTGTGTTGGACACACACATTGAGGACAGAATAACGTCAGACAAGTCACGTTCAGCATGCACGACTCGAGTCGACTCAAGTGTACACACTGGAATAGCGGAACAAACAATAGAGGAATTAAGGGGATTTTCATTTAGGATAGATTTTTATTTTTTGTTTTATAAAAAGTATTTATGTTACAAGAAGTCAAGAGAGACTGCCTATTTTGTTTTTCATAAAAAAAACACCTTTATTTTCATGTTAAAAATGCACTTTCAATAAAGTATTTGGAACTCCGTTTCTACCGCATTATTTTTATGTTGCGATGGTGTTATCGGCAGCTGCTGAAAGTAACTAAAAAAGTAACTTTTAATCTAACTTAGTTACTTATAAAATCAAGTAATCAGTAACACAATTTAGTTACTTTTAAAACCAAGTAATCAGTAAAGTAACTAAGTTACTTTTTCAAGGTAACTGTGGCAACACTGCACGCGGGCCTATGACCACTGGTCTAAATAGATGTTTTTTTAAATGACAATATTTTGCTAGACTTGATTGTGATCTCATTTTGTATGCATATTTTTACAAATCTAACTGTTAGGTTAGGCCTCTTTGGCACACAAAGATGACACTCCTTGACACGGGGTTCAGGTGGAGGAGTGGAACCGTCACTTGCCTTTGGTGCCGGTTGGTATGTATTTGCTTCCCCACCTGGGAGACCATGTTTGGTTGTGAGAGTGAGTGACCCCCCGCAAAAAAAAAAAAAAAAAAAAAAAAAAAAAAAAAAAAAAAAAAACGCTCTTTGGCACATACTAGTTGAATCTAGTTAAGGCTGTGTAGTCTCACATGGTCTAGGCAGAGTCGCCCACTCAAGTTGGTATAAGAGTACAATCGGGATCATTTTGGCGAGGGAAGACTTTCTTACTGACATCTTACTGACTTTCTTACTTACATCTGGTAGAAAAGCTTCCAAAGCTGTATATTCAATCTATTTGGCATTAATTAAAAAGATTACTTGAGAAGAGTTGTGATAGCATAAAATCCCTCAGAAATTTTCATAAAAATAGGATCTGCTTGAATCATTACACAGGTGTCATATTATGCATCAAAGGGTATAACATTTATATAGTGAGTTATAGTAGAAAATACAATAAGATATACATCATGTCGCACGATATAGCCTAAAATTATTCAGTTATATGCAGCCCTAGTGTGACTTTTTTTTTTTTTTTTCTTTTGCTGATGCTTCATTTTTTTGCACATATTCAAGTATGGACATAATGATAATCTCAGATTTGTGCATCAAATGTGCACAATATACTGTCATGTGCATCTTTGGTCGTGAATGTGGCCCTCAAAGAGCTGCAGCAGGAGGATGAAAGACACGAGCCGCAGGTTGCACACCCTCGCTATGCTCTGAATTTTGACAATCTCTCAGTATGTGTCTGTGAAAGATGCATGTCAGATTTTTTTCCCAGCTGTAAATCAGTGTTTAAGTTCAAATCAATGGAATGAAGTATCAGTTGTTAATCATTTTCCATTAAGTCTTGCTCTGCCCCGTTTCTGAATGACAGGACAGGGCCTCTTACTATATTACACTGGTTCTCTGTAGGATTTGTAACATGGAGTAATTATCTTACTTGTGAATAATAGCTCTCTGAGAAGCAGTCCTTCATGGTATTAGTAAAACAGTTAATCCCATTGTGTCTGAATAATTTAAATATTAAGGAATCCAATCATCTTGTGGCTTCCCGCAGGTCGGGTAGCTGGTAAAATGACTCAAACTGACACTCTTTGGATGGACGTTTACTCTCTACAGCCTTCCATTTGTCTCCACTTATAATGGATTTTTTATATTTTTTTTGGTGTATGCTTGCACATGCTACATTTACATGGGCCAGAAGAAGACACATGCATAATTAGCATCTTTTGTATGCAAGAATGGGAGAGAATCAGTGCTTTTCCACACTTTATCGAAACAGTACGTTTTAAATGCAGGAATTTAAAAGATGAATGCATTGACCTAACCACAAACCACAAGCCACTGCAGCAGTGCACGGCACAGAAAAATACCATCACTGCAAACACTGAATAACATTAAAAGGCAATACATCGACAAGACTACAAGGGACTACAAGTAAAATCATTACATGACCAGCCTATATGTTCTGATCGATAAAAAATATAGGTAAAATTAAATATCAGATAGGAAATGGGCTTGCCCCCCCCCTACCTCATTTACTGCCATCTAACATTTCATTTACCGCTTGTTGACACCAGGGTTGCATTTAAGCTGGAGCACGTCCCAGCCAACCAAGGGCAGGAGACGGGCCACATGCCTGACAATCACCATTTAAATAATCCATCCAGCCATCCAAACCTTTACACTGCTTGTCCTAATTTGGGTCAATGGCTCTGAGAAACACGATATCATTAATACAGCCATCCATTTTCAATACAGTTTATCTCGTTCAGGGTGGGGGGAACAGCTAGAGTCGAACCCAAATCACTTCAGGCAAAAGTCGGACTGATCTCCTGTCAATCAGGGCACATAGTTACAGATAAATGTTGTTCTTTCAGACTCACATTCACACTGCGATAATAAAATAATCATGACTTGATTATGAGCAGTTTGCAGTTATTACTACTAGTAACTAGAGCTGTCAAACGATTAATTTTTTTAATCAGATTAATCACATCTTGGAGGGTTTTTTTTTGAGAGCTAAGTGTTATTCATTCAGCAGCCTTCCAGAGTCAACATATCATCACCATCATCACTTTGTGCTTTTTAATTCACCTGAAACCTTTTATAAATTCCATACCCTTCACCTTAACCGGTTACTTCAGAGTCCCGCCAGAGTCGTGCAGTTGTTAAGAGACCAGAGGAAGGATCAAAGGAAAGAAAGATGAAACAAAGTGAAGTCCAGCAGCAACCATACACTACCCACCAACCACAGAGTTACAAAACCAGAATCTTTCACCAACTCAAGAAAACATCTAATTTCTAACATAATAGGGAGACCGCAAGAGAACAGAGGAAAGACTAAAGGAAGGAAGGAGGGAAGGAAGCTTATGGCACTTTTCCACCGGACCAGTTCCACACCGAAGCAGCATTTTTTGTCCCCGAATGTTAGCGTCTTTTTCGGGGCCGTTCGGTTCCGTTGTAACTGCTTTTTCGAGCCCTCTCGGCAGTGGTTCTGGGATGCCAGTCGCCTGGGGCCTAGCGGGGCCGTGTCTTTACTGTCATCTGATTGGCTAACAGCAACGCAGCAAGCAACGGCGTGGCAATAGATGAAGCAGAGTGAGATCCACAAACACCAGCCTCCCCTGATTCAGCGACGAGTGTGAAAAGCAAATTTAGTTTGAGTTTCAGTGGATGCTAGTATGGTGGATCTGGCATGCATGAGAACCTCCACTAAAGAGGGGAGCTGTCAACCTATGCCCAACAAGGCAAGCACATCCCCCCCAGTCATAATTACCCTCTTCTGTTGTTCCAACAGTTGATCTTTTTTGACCAAGCTGCTTGGCAACTGCCCCGTATCCCATTTCACCCTTGTGGAGATGTCTACTATTTTGTCCCTGGTGGATTTTCACAGCTCTTTGGTTTTTGCCCATGGTAGCCATTGTCGTCTGACAGTTGGACTTTTTGAAGGCACAGTAACAGCCTTTGGGCCCGAATTCTTGCTGATTGGCACATGTTCAAATACTCATTTTCAGCACGATATAAATCAATTCTTTAAAAATCATGAAATATGATTTCTGAGTTTTTATTTTAGATTGTGTCTCTCACAGTGGACATGCACCTATGAGGACATTTTCAGACCCCCTCCATAATTTCTAAGTGGGTGAAAATTGCAGGGTGTTCAAATACTTAGTTTCCTCACTGTCCAGCGTGTGCCTTGGACTACACTGGTGAATATAAGTCCCTGATGTTTAAATTAGTGTACCATTTTTACTTCTTTGCACAAGTCTGTTACCCCTTAAGGAAACTGCTGGAGTTTGTGGTTTATAAATACATCCATCCATCCATCCATCCATCCATCCATTTTCTTGACCGCCTATTCCTCACAAGGATCGCGGGGGGTGCTGGCGCCTATCTCAGCTGGCTCTGGGCAGTAGGCGGGGTACACCCTGGACTGATGCCATCCAATCGCAGGGCATACAGAGACAAACAATCATCCACACTCACACGCACACCTAGGGACAATTCAGAGCGCCCAATTAACCTGCCATGCATGTATGTCTTTGGAATGTGGGAGGAGACCGCAGTACCCGGAGGAGACCCACGCGGGCACGGGGAGAACATGCAAACTCCACCCAGGAAGGCCGGAGCCTGGACTCGAACCGGAGTCCTCAGAACTGGGGGGCGGACGTGCTAACCACTCGTCCACCGTTTCTAAATATAATATATTATAATTATACATTGCAAAAATATTTGCTGTGATTTCACACACACACACACACACACACACACACCCACACACACACACACACACACACACACACACACACAAAAAGAATAAATTTCACAGTAAGAATTACAGCAACATACTCTGAAATGTACTCATGGCAATTTGCTGTAACTTCACATCTGCAGTAGAAAAGCCATTACTGTGATATTACAGTACATTACTGGGAAATTACAACCTTTTGCTGTGCACTGCAAAATTGCTTTACCAAGCCTCGCATTCATCCATTTATGCCAGTGTCAGACTACGCGATTTTTTTGTCTTACACGACAGTTCCGCTGTCACATTACCCGACAAATTCGCTCTGTGTCGTGGACGGGGCGTGTAGTCACACTACACGTCTGAACGCGACAAGACACCAGCCGATCGTCGTGTGTTGTCTTGCCAAGAGAGATGCGTCGGCCACTGTTTGTCGGGGAGGTGGGACAAAAAAAAAAAAAAGAAAAAAAAAGAAAAAAAAAAGAGGCAAGGACAGGGAGTGTTAGCGTGAATGGAGCACGCACGGGACAAGTGAGATGTGAGCGCATTGCTTGCGCTCCCTGCTCCGCAATAGTGTTTCAAATATGATTTAGTAGCCAACACTGTATTTTAATTTATTTAGGCCTATATGCGCCGGGGTAATTATAGTTGATTTTGTTAATTTGCAGGATGACATCTTGTTTTTATTATTTTTTCCAAACACTGAAATATTATATTTAGTATTTTTTACTGCTTCATTTATTCATATTTGACTTGTTTTAGTATGGTGCATTGGATAGTACGCCACTCACTCCGAGGGGGAAAAAAAAAAACTTTCAAGTGAGAGCGGGTGACAGTTAAGGTGGCGAGGCCTGGCCCGACTATATGAAAATGTGATCGATCCTCACTAAATATGTGCCCATCTCATATGCCCAAATTTCTGAAATTATTAGAACAACAGTCACAATATATTTTGGTCCTCTATTCACGTCGCCGTTGCCTGACGGGTTGCACGGATGCGTGCGCGCTCCCTGCAGCTGCAGCGCTGCAGCGGGGTGCTTTTTTTTTTTTTTACCCCCTCCTCGAGATGCACCTGCCTGGCCGCATCCCATGAAACATCCAGGGGATAAATAAATAAATACATAAACGAATAAATAAACAAATGCTAATAAAATAAAATAAAAATTATAATAAAAAGAGCTATAAAGTGCTGTTCAGTGTGTGATTGACGTTTCGCTCCCTCTCGCTATTGGTCAATGCTGTGGAACCAAACGGACGACGACGTAGGTATGTCAGCTTATGCGTCAAGACGAGCAAAAATTCTAACATGCTAGACTTTCGTTGTGATGGTCGTGAACCGTCCTGGACAACCGGCGACCAGTCGTTGAACGTGTCACACTACACGGGCGAGGCTACGTCAAGACAACCCAAAATCGTTTACGACATGCCCCGTTTATCCGCGACACCTCGGTCGGGCTGAAATCGGGCTGTTTTCGTGTAGTCTGACATCGGCAGACACATTCAGATACTAGTAGTCGTCTACTGCTATGGCTGCCAGGTCCAATGGGAGGAAATTAGGGTTCAGAGTCTTGCTCATGGACACGTCGACATGGGCACAAGCACTGAGAATCAAACCCACAATCTCCCGGTGGGTAGATGACCACTCTACCACTGATTCAATCCTTTTGTGCCATGTTGAAGTCACTCCAACTGCAGGAATCGAGCAAAAGCTATGATGTCACGTAAACACCTCTTCTGGAGTTTTTCTAATTTTTTCCAAAAGATTTTATCTCAACAGTTTTACCACAAAGTATGACTTCAATTTATGTTTTAAATTAACAACATATTTGGATTTCATTTCACAACACAAACAGGACCAAAAGATAATATTTCTCCCCTCATTCACTGATCATTCATATTTTTTCCAATCTCAGGTCCCAATGAGCTTTACCAGAAGGGGCGGGAAGCGGCTTTGTCATTGAGTTATATTTCATGCATCATGCTGACGCTTTTTGAGGAAGTGCCTTTGTCGTCCTCTCAGAGAAAAGGGAAATGGCGTCTTCAGGTTCAGTGCTGTGTTTGGTTATGTCGTGATTTAACAGGGAATATTTACAGAAAATATGACACTCTAATAATACTGCAGAATACTGTGAAGTCCTTGCATTTATTTTTTTCCCGTACAGATGTATCAATGACAAATCTGCTTGACCAATGAGTGACCAGTAGTGGTTTACGTTTCCTGACCACTATCGATCCAACCTGAGGAGAACACAACTGCCCAGGTGAGAAAATGTACTTCACAGCACCTGTATTTAAATGTGAAAATGTGTCTGTAACAAGTACAGATGTCAAATTCCTGTGTTGATACTGCGTTGTGGAAAGAGAGCTTAAAGGAACACTTTACTTATTGATCCATTTTTAGCAGCAAAAAGTTGCTACTTTTTCAATAATTAATTTGGTGACGTGATTATTTTTTTATGTACATTTAATAACTTTTAAACCGATGTTAAAATGAATCGAACGCCGGCATGTTTGTTACACGTGACTAAATAACCCGGATGTTTACGTCACTAGTGTGTAAACGCTACACTATGGAAGCACTATGCAACGCAGCCGTGCATCTAGCGTCAAACCCGGAAGGATTAAACCTTATCGCTTCGATCCAACACGACAAAATAACCCTACCGAAGGAAAGTCTGCCTTGGATGTGATAGTTGTGGCGCCAGATGGTCTTTTCGGGCACAAAATAAACTTTAACGAACGAGTGAATCAGGCGGGGGGGGGGGGGGGGGGGGGGGTGCGGGAGCTGCACAGGAATGGACAATCCGCTAATGAATGTGTGCTGGCTGGAAATGAAAGAACTCGAGGATCGGTTCCTTGCGGACAATCTCAACTGCCAATATCCAACAGGTAAAGTGACACACAGCACGAGCAATGCAAAACGTGTGGAACTGACGAACTATTTCAGGAAAAAGAAAAAATTGTAAAATTAAATGTATCATCGTTACAGCGCCCAACCTCCCCTAGCTGTTTTTTTCTTTTCTTTTTTTGCGTAGCGTCCTGATGATGTAAATGAAAGGTTGCAAGAAGGTTGTGTATTAACCGTGTTTATTTATAGACAGAATGAAGTAAGGAAATGCGAGACACCGTTACCTCGGCTGGTTACCACAGGAAGAACAGCGGGACAGAACACAAATGTAGTACGTCGCACACGACACATGATAATGACACTAATCCACATTCTATAAATTTTTTGGTAAAATAAGATTATGAACATGGTCAATTTGTGAAGTATAAACAACTTACGAGCTAGTAAAACATAACGTCCTCGTCCCCGTACTTGACGATGTTCACACTCAAATGAATTATGAAATAAAACAGCCCGTGCAGTATAATAACGAATGCCCCCCCACCCCCTAAACATGCCTACCTTTCGCTTTAAATTTGCTTCGCTTCTCCGAGATCTTTCAGTGGCCGTAGGGAGACCTCGATTTGTGCCGGCTGTTGTGAGAGTGAAGGCTCCGTGTTGCTAGCAGTTGCGGAAGTAGCCGCCAGAGATCCTCCATCGGCTTGATTATTTCCCACGTCTGGTTCTTTAAAGATACTCGGTACTGCGTTGGGCTTTAGTATTAGGCGTGTGGCGTACCCCATCTCAAATTGTAACATATTTTCTTAGTCCTCATGCCTGAAATGTTCGCTGCGCGCACGCCTGCTTGTCCTTCGGGAGGTTGACAGCACTTAGCAAACAAACCATTGTCTACTCAAGTCGTTTTTTTTTTTTTTAGGGGGGTCTCGCGGGTTTTTCCTTGCCGACGCCTTGCAAAATTTTGCAATACACAAAGGCATAAGTGACAGTTTGTGTCCTCCTCGTTGTTATGTCTGCGTGAACTACTGTTCGCCAAGCGAGTATACACACTTGTTACGTCACCACTCGGGGGCGTTCCAACACAGAAGTACTTCTATGTTGAAGAAAAGTTAAATAAATCAATATAAGGGTGTATTCTTCAGCTCTTATGCATTTTTCGTAGCTAAACTAACTATTTACTGCCGATCAAGCCATACATGTAAAATTAAAGGAGCCTTCCTTTAATTGTCAGTATCAAACTGAAAGTATGTCCTTGCATTTTAGGAATTTCATCAGTAATTTGGACGTGAATTGCTACGTCTTCAGCCACCAAATGTCTCCACCTCGCCTCGGGTGCAAGAAACACTGTGCAGCTGAAAATGAGCACATTTTTTTTCCAAGGGCAGACTCCATCAACTTCTTTCTGTTATTTTGCCTCCAACTGTTGACACCTGCCCGTGGGTGGCAATTTCATCACCCTGCAGTTCCCCTTGTATGTCCGCAGATGAGAGGCGTAAGCAGACTCACTGGTTCCTGGGGTTGCCAGGGATAATTCACATCTCTAGGCCACAAATTGAGATTTCTTTCCCATTCCTCCATGGTTCCTTTTTTTTTTTTTTTTTTTTTTTAATATATATATATATACACTTGTTACATTTCTCAATTCCTGCAATGCCCTCACATTGTCACTTTGGGCTATTGCTTCTAGTCTCTATCATTTTTCTTTTCTTTTTGTTCTCTCTTTGTATAAGTACAATGGAAACGACACTATGACTGTTTGAAACATAGCAATTTCTGCCCCTGAGAGGTTAGACATGGTTGAAGGGGAAGAAATGATTACAGTGTTAATGCTGCAGCCTATTCCAAATGTGCCCATTCCGTAATCCTCTCTTATCAGGAAGTAGCACTTTGCTGAAATGCCAAGAGATCCTCCCCAAGGACCGCCCAGGCTGACACTCAGAGAGCGTCCTCAAGAAACTGATTGTTTGACATAATGTCAACCAATTGGAACCTGCGGTTTGGGGCTAAAGCAGTCCATTCTATGTCTCAAGTCACTGGTTAATCTTCATGATGCGCATCAATAAAGCAAGACCATGAGGACCACATCCCCAAAGACATGGACCTTTGTTCCTAGAACATCAAACACTCTGGTCTTCATTACTTTGACTTCATTACTCCATGAGTTTGGTCCAAATGTCTGACACCCTTGCACATTTACCAGAAGACAGTATGTTGCTGCCAACGACCTTTCTAATAATTAAAATGTTAATTTTCTTACTTCTATAAGGCCTTGAGTATAAGCATTAATAATGTAAATATCATTGCCATGTGATTTCCTGGAAAAAAAGTTCAAGTTGGTAAAGTATCATATATGTTACGTTTCTGTGTCCTCAGTGCCGTTTTCTCACTTATGTTCTTGTTTTGTTCTTGGTCTCCATGACAACCGCTGAGCTGGCGCACCTGCTGCTGGTTAGCAATCAGCTGGCTATAAAAGCTGTGCACTCCTAAGAGAAGCTGTCAGAGTATTCACCTTCTTACGTGCTTGCTGCTGATAACACTGATCTTGAGCCTGGCTAAGTATTGCCTTGTTATTATTTTGCTCTAGTTTTATTCCATTGTCTGTCGTGGCTCAGCCCTCTTGCGTGTTTTTAGTTATTTGTACTTTTGCTATAGATTTTCTTAGTTCTACTTTTGGGCCTTTTTGTTTCCTTATTTTTCTCCGTGGCTTGTTCCATGAGCTTTCTGTTTAACTAAACTTTGTGTTTTACTTTGGTACTTTAATACTCCTTGGCTTTTGTCCTTGCGCCTTGTGTTCTAATAGTAAACCTTTTTGCCTTTTTTGAAACACGATTTGTGGTCTGCTCTGTGGGATCCAACAAGCACACTTTCGCACACCCACACACATCCCTAACAATATAGATAAGATAAAATAGATCAAATGGCATGTGGTGCTACACGGGGTATGTGATCATACCTTTTACTATATTGTCAATTTTTGAGCAGTTTACATAATACTGTGATGAAATCCGTGCGGTAACATGGGACTGTTTATTCATTTGTTTTTTTTACTTGTTTTGCTATAAAAAAAAAAAAAAAAAGCCATATGACTTTGTCAAGTATTGCCATCATTTAGTACACCTAACCATCTTATGTTTCATATTCTTCCTTCGAGGGAAAACAAAAGTCAATTACAGTGGCAGTAGCTGGGAATGGACCCAGCCTACGAGCCTCCAAAAAAAGGCAGTCAATGGAAAAACTCAATGTTGCATAATGTCCGAAAAACATGTTGATTGTCAACACAATTTAGGTCTGCAGCTGATTGCAATTTTGGTAAACATTGTGCACACCTTTTAAGTTGATTAAATATCCTTTTTAATTCTTATTCCAGGAATGCAATATTAATCAGAATGTCATAGTAGGCTTACCTAGGATACTAATTATCAAACCTGTTTCAGGTTGATGCCAATCATCTAAACAGACCGGAGAAACAACAGTGTACAAAACATCCAATAAAACTAAAACACTCTTCAACTTTGTTTGCCTTAAACCCTACAAGCGTAATACATTAATGACATCACCGGAGTTTGAAGTTTCATACCTGGGACATACACCTGTTTAAAACAATTGTTGCTGTTGTGCTGACTTCCTCACCCAGGAAATCATTTTAATGGAGGCAGACAAATGCCGGCTTTATTTTTTTTTCGCCTCGTAGGAATTCAACTGAAATGCTAATTTACTGAAAATGCAGTGTGAAAATAGCTTTAGATGCTTAGTTTGGCATTCTGGTTCAGTACAGTAAATTCCAGACCTTGTTGAAATAACCCACTTAATTTTGTAGCATTACTCTTCAGCATCCTCAGGGCTCCAGCAAACCCTATCACATGACACCAGGCTAATCTTATTGGCTGATCAGAACTGTAAATGAATCCAGCCACAGCCAATTACAGGAGACGCATGTCATTAAGTGAGATGACTTCAGGGAGAGAAGCCGTGCTAGGGACAGGTGCATGGCTGCCAGTCTGGCAAATTACTTTCAGAATGGAGTTCGGGTTATCAGTTGCTGGTTATTAGAAAATGTGATAGCAATGAGGGGATATGATAAATAATAAAGTGGCCTTACACACTAAGCTCTTTTTGCACTAACATAATACGATAAGTGCTTTTCTTCACTGTGATGGTTCCTAACCAAACTCCACCTATTTTCAGCACTCAAGTACGATTAAGATATTTCTGTTTGGAAGAAAAACCTAAAAAAAAAAAAAAAAGTGATTTTGCTTCATTAGAAATGTCAAGGCAGTTTATCATGTTGAGTGATAATCCCAATTCGTGACATCTTTTTATTAATAGTGTATGGACCTTTGCTGTTAGTATTCTACCCGCTGGCGGCCTCTAACATTACCAATTTATTTCATACTTTATCACTGATTTCCTTTCCAACAGTGGCCTTTGTGTCACCATTAACAGAGATCCCTCCTGGCCTCACAGTGAGCACATTGTGAGCGAAAGTTTTCAAACATTCGGTAGCACTTTATAATAATGATTATTAGCAAAAAAACAAAACAAAAAAACCTGTGCCTCATTTTCCAAGGAACTGGACTTTCAAGATCCCACCTTTGTTGTGGTAGGCCTGTGAACTGCATCCGCAGTAGACTTGACAGAACAAGAGTGCAGTTTGACTAATCACTCAGATTAATAACTTTGATGTGGATACCACAACACTGAGAACAATTACAAGACAATTATTTTGGTATTATTTTTGGGCCCAAGGTATGCCTGTTGTGCGCAGGTAAGCCGGCTTTAGATAGACAGGGATTGTAAATATGCTTCACTGTTTTGTAAATTATATGTTCTTTCGCGTTGAGAGAAGCCAGCTGAGGTGGCTCAGGCATCTGGTTCGGATGCCTCCTGGACACCTCCCTGGGGAGGTGTTCCGGGCATGTCCCACCGGTGGGAAGCCCGGTGGACGACCCAGGACACGCTGGAGAGACTATGTCTCTCGGCTGGCCTGGAAAAGCCTTGGGATCCCGCCGGCGGAGCTGGTTGAAGTGGCTGGAGAGAGGGAGGTCTGGGTTTCTCTCCTAAAGCTGCTGCCCCCGCGACCCGACCTCGGTTAAGCGGTAGAAGACGGACGGATGGATGGATGGATGGATGGATGTTCTTTCCATTTTAACACATTTGTGACTTCAGCTGCTTATTGCGTGTGCGTTGATTTATTGGGTCAAAATACCAAATCTATTCCTCCTAGGGACGAACCTAAAGAACCGGCCCATATATCTACTTTGTACTATGTATTTAAACTGATATCGGAGAGTTAAAAGGGCTGCAGCCATTTTGTTTTTAAGTTGTTGATACTGTAACCGGGAAGGTAGTACCTATATTTGTATTCATATAAACCATTTGTTTGAAAAGTGTGTTTTAATTTTAGATTGTCAATGTAAATTAAACGACTTGTTTACATGTATAGGACATTTGAAAATAACAAAAGCAACTAAAAAGTTACTTGAAACATTTTGTACATGTGTTGTCACTTAAGCCACCGAGCCACACATACAAACACATTGGTGAGTCCACCTCAGAGTACTCGCTGGGCATCACCATTGCGGAGAAAAAAAAAAAAAAAAGAGGAAACATTTTCCTCTAGCCGCACTGCCGTGTTCGCCTCAAGTGTGCCGTGGTCAGCCACAATTCTGCCGACAACCCACGCAGTTTAGAGACATGCTGGCCACAAGACGCCTGCATATCGTCAACCATTTAACTAGTTGTCCATTCAACCAAACTTTCATGGCAGAAGCCAGAAGGTTGCTGTGTGTAAGTGGAAATTCCACTTATACCAGGGACAGAGTTGGGCATGTTGTCCTAAAAAAGTAATTAGTTATAGCAGTAAGCAACACAGTTACTTCCTTGTAAAAGTACAGTAATTAGTTACTCAGCAAAGTAACTAAAGTAACTATATGATATTTCTTTACACTCTTGAGTCGCTGACATTTTAACCAGAAAATCACATTGCTGGATGCCTGTTTGCACACAACGCACGCATGCACGCACCTGGAGGCAACATGTGCTAGTGATGAGTCGATGAGGCATCATGTACCATTTCGACACATTGCAAAACTGTATTGATACTGTGTCAAAACTGCGTCACTGAATAGTGACACCTGCTGCTCTGTGACAGAAGTCAAATGAGCATTGTTTTACACTGGACTGCATCAAAGTTTGTGAGATATTTGTCTACATTCTTAATATAGGCACTTATAGCCACCTTTTAGAGGAGTGTCAATGATTTGTCATTCTGCCCCAGGACAGCTGTGACTACACTAATGTTCTTCATTTTTGATGCTCAGATGAATGACAATCCACTTTCATAGACAATATTTTTGTGAATCACCCCAAACATCCACTCATGTTATGTTCACCTCTGCTTTTTTTAATGAACTGATTATTGATCTATTTTTTTTCCAATATATATTTATTTAATCACTCATCACCCTTCAGGCAACTTAGACCACGTTGCATTGTTATACCCACTGATAGTACATCCAGTATACAGAAATTTCCAGCCACTGAAAAATCTAATTGGATCCAAGACAGGTTCTGTGTGAATCTGGTTAAGTCTGCCCAGTTTTGATTTGGAATTTCTTATATGTACTGATTCAAAACATCTATAATCGTGTTTTTCCTGTCATGTAGAATTTCATAGTATCTGGGTGATTTCGAGCGTTTGCTGATGACGGCAAAGACAACCATAATGTGATGACTGTATAAGGTTACTTTAGTGCTCATAAACAAGAAATGTGAATGGATTGTTGCCTTGATGATGTTTCTGAGAGAGATTATTGATTGGTAACACCTTGAAGTATGATTAGTGTACAAGAATGACATCACAACTTCAATACAGCACAGGCAGACACACCAAGGATGTTGAAACCATTCATTATGAACTTAAACTTCATCTGCGTCACTGCAATGACATTGTGTCTAGCTAAATGTACAGACAAGCTCTTTCTCTGATTCCATCATTTGAGTTCGTCATTCAGAATCTATCCCCCTCTTCACTTTTAGTACTTATTGATACTCAGAACTAGCCCATACGCGCAGAGAAATACTGCTAAATGAGCTTGTCAGTATTTTCCTAAATCAGAACGTATACATTGAGACTTTACTAGGCAGACATACTTTTGAGGTAGCTTTCCAGTATTAGCATATGTGATGGGTGAATAAATCAGCATTATAACACCTCCACATAGCAACTGGTATCAGGAGGATATTGCTCCTCCCTGTAACAAAGATTCCCTTTATTCACAAACATAACATCAGGCTGTTGATGAGGTACAAATGTTGACTGGGGTGTTTTGCAATTTGTTGAGGAATAAAGGACACATACACAGAAGAGGAGAAAGTGGGAGTCCAAAGTTGAGGAGGCGGTGCTAAACAGAACAGTGTGAATTTGGGGTTAATGAAGCAGTGCAACAAGACGGGGGAGGTAAAACCGCATTGAGCTGAGAGCTTCAACGCTTTCCAGAGCATGTCCCATTAGACTGCCATTATCCCAGGTCAAGATGCCTGATTCTCCCCCTATGATGGCATCACCCTTGTATGCTGCAACACTGGGTCATAACTGATTGGCTGGTCAAGAACACATTTCAGAAAGGTACTTAACTTGTTCACCTCAGCGCCTGTCTCCATAAAGGCATTGGCAAGAGTGAGATATACTAGATGAAGTCAAAGTGACCTTAAGGACAACGAAGAGGCGAGTATTCCACAATTCATTTCTCGAGCCTGAACAAAAATTGAAATGTAATTTTGTGCCCCTTTCTGTGTCCAATCAAAGACTTTCTTTCTTTCCTTCTCAATAAAAATTTAGTCAGGGTTAATTATGTGTGAGTGTGAATGGAAAAATGTAACTACAAACACGAGATTGTAATGCAAGAAGTATAGGTAACAATTTCATGTATTCACTTCCTTTCGTTTGAGAATGTCAACGAACTGGACTGACACTTACTGACACGTCGTTATGCTTTATTATTTTGCTGATGGAGTTTGAGGCAGGTTGATCACAGCAGGTTACAGGGATAACATTTGTCCATTTATCTGCATTTAGCCTGCCAGGCTGTTACTTTTGTGCGGGGGTGACATGGCAGCGACTGAAACGGGAAAATTACTCAGACCATTACCAGGAGCAGCACACATTCCCTGCACTTAGCACGGCAATGAGGCAGACGGTGACAGACTTCACATACTGTGATGGACATGTGTAGAAAGACACATTAAGCTTCGCCTTCGCACCCACTCCACACACACCACTGCCAATCTTTTTCAGTCTGTTCAGAAAGGTTATGATGAAGCTATTATGTGAGACTGACCGACGTAACCACATACATGCATATGAGGACCAAAAAGTACTTGCTTTCAACGACAGCTGGCTTGGGGGAAGACAAAGAACCAAATACTGTACTCACTCATGCTTGGCAATTCAAGTTCCAGCAGATACAAATGTTTAGTGTTTTTTTGTTTTTTTGTTTTTTGCTGTTCAACTGTCAACAAAGATAGAAAGTAAAACACACTCACCGGTCACTAGATTGAAAAGAGATTAAATTTGTTTTAAGTACCGGTAGTTCCTGCTGAGAATTTACTGTATATTTATTTTTTAGTAAAACTAAAGTAGTAGTATCCCAATTTTAATTTTGAAAATTTGGTTCACCCTATGTGTATATGCAATACTTGAGGCAAGGCAAGGCAAGGCAAGTTTATTTGTATAGCACATTTCATACACAAGGCAACTCAATGTGCTTTACGCAAGGAAAGACAACACATAAGCATGAACAAACGGTTTTTAAAGAGATAAGTTCGAATTTTTGGACATGAATCTCAATTTCATCCTCACCTCCAGTGTGTGCGATCAGCACTGACTTACCCCTGACAGCGTTCTGTGACACGAGTTCTGGTCCGGTGATGGACGAGAGGAAAATAGTCCAGCAAGTTGGCTGGGGTCACGGAAATAAACCGTTTTTCTTCTAAAAACCATTTGTGTTCAAAAGAGTGATACATTTGCACACTAAACTCCCTTCCGCAAAAAAGTTAGACGGCATTACCGTCGGGCACTACTTTTTTGTTTGTTCGTATCACTGCGCGTCGCCCTGTAGACAGCTGATCGACGCGCTGCAGACAATTGATAGTCGCACCTTCCGCCTTTGAAAAGACAACTTGTAGATTAGTGCGCGTCTATCAGCTGCATGCGGGGCGCCGCGCAGTGATACGAACGAACAGAAAAGTAGTGCCCGGCGGTAATGGCGTCTGACTTTTTTTTGGAGGGAGTTTTCTATGGAAATGTATCACTCTTTTGAACACAAATTGTTTTTAAAAGAAAAACGCTTTATTTCGGTGACCCCAGACAACTTGCTGGACTATTTTCCTCTCATCCAACACCGGACCAGAACTCGTGTCACAGAACGCTGTTAGGGGTAAGTCAGTGCTGATCGCACACACTCGAGGTGAGGATGTCAAAAAATCCGAACGATCCCTTTAACATTCACAGGAAGAAGGGTAAAGAAAAGTAGGTTCCAAAATTTACTAAAAGAACATAGAATGACAATATTAAAACATTATTCAGCAAACTTTAAAACCTTTAAAGTAAGGAAGGTTAAAATAATAAAAATAATTAAAAAGGAAAAGAAAAAAAAAACTTAATTATAGCTGTTTAGAAGTCCTTAGTCAAAGGTATGAGAAAAAAAGTTTTTAACCTGGATTTAAAAAGCATTTACACTTGGGGCTGACTTCACTTCTGTTGGCAGCCTTTTCCATCTGTGTGCAGCATAATAGCTAAATGCAGCTTCACCATGTTTGCTTCGAACTCTGGGTTCCACTCGTTGGCCCAAGTCTGTAGATCTCAGGGCCCTTCTGGGTTTGTACTCAATCAGCATTTCTTGGATATATTCAGGACCCAAACCATGTAGTGATTTATAGACGAGTAGCAGAACTTTAAAATCGATTCTACAGCTGACTGGGAGCCAGTGTAAATCCTTAAGTACTGGAGTAATATGTTCTGATCTCTTTGTTTTGGTCAGAACTTGAGCTGCACCTTAGTGTATGCTACTAATATTTTCCCTGTGGTTTAGTGTGAGTTTGACACAGGCACAAGCATATAACAATATGAAGATAAATAAATCAAAATAAGCCCGATGAGAATTCATGCCCTACTACCAGAGCCAATTGTGTTTGACAAGTAATTCTGCTTATTACCGGTGAGAAATGATGGCATCGACTGAATTGTGATAATCATAATATTGAGTCACCAAGGAATAGAACCAATATGAAAATGTAGATGAGTGACTTCAATTTCTGCAGTGCAGATAGAATCAAACTACATAATAAAATAAAAAAATAAAAAAGACATGGCGGCACGGTAGTCGAGTGGTTAGCACGTCCGCTTCCCAGTTCTGAGGTCTCCGGTTCGAGACCAGGCTCGGACCTTCCTGGGTGGAGTTTGCATGTTCTCCCCGTGCCCGCGTGGGTCTTCTCCGGGTACTCCGGTCTCCTCCCACATTCCAAAGACATGCTTGGCAGGTTAATTGGGCGCTCCGAATTGTCCCTAGGTGTGCGTGTGTGTGGATGGTTGTTCGTCTCTGTGTGCCCTGCGATTGGCTGGCAACCAGTCCAGGGTGTCCCCCGCCTACTGCCCAGAGCCAGCTGAGATAGGCGCCAGCAGCCCCCGCGACCCTTGTGAGGAATAAGCGGTCAAGAAAATGGATGGATGGATGGATGGGAAAAAAACAACAGTAATTTGGAATCAATGCCTCACAATGAAGAACAAGCTTGTATTCAACTGCCATGTCTGTAAAACTCAGCATTTAAAAAGCTTTCCGGCCAGGTGTTCAGCCAGCCTACACAGGAAGAAAAGTGACATTTTACTTCTGCAACAGCTTTTCACCCGAAGTGAACTGAATTCAAAAGTAGAGCGACTTACATGACAGCTCCTCTCAAGCAAGGCGAATGCTATTATTTTAAAATGCCATTTCAGGAACTGTATTTTGATTTACACACTCTTATTAGCTTATCCAAGTGAAAGCGATCAATAGTCCTTCATATTGCTTGATGAAGTACTAACTCTTAAATGTATTTGCATCGATTGGTTGAAACTGGATCAGCCAACAAATGATTTGCTACTTCTGCAGATGAAATATTCACCTAAATTATCAAATTATAAAAATGCAAAGCAAGAAAACTTTGCTTCTCCTTCCCTGTTCACCAACACTTCTAAAAGAGATAGACATTGCCTGTCTATCATTTCCCAATTTCTGTTTGACACGGATAGAAAAGTCTACACAACCCTGTTCGTTTCAATTTTCATTTAAATAATAATTATTTTTTCACTATTAATGTGACTTATACCTGTACAACTTAACTGAAAAAAATCTGAGTAAAAGGGGCAATAGAAAGTAACAGATATAATGTGGTTGCAAAAGTGTGCACACCAACTTACAATTGGGCATGTGGGTGTGCTCAGAATTGACCAATCAGATTCAAACTCATGTCAACAAAAATGCCTCCGATGCAGTTAATGGTGTGTACGTCCAAAATTCTGAAAACCTATTATACAAAGTATGTAAAACATCCAACTACACAATTGACAACAGATATGAAAGACACTCACACTTATTTGCAGTGATTAAATTTTGCATCATTGTCATGTGATGCATTCAGTCACATAAAAGCCTGAGGCAGTCGAAGAATGACTTACCGGTCACTGAGGAAGCAAGAAAGCTGTTTTGCAATCAGTCAGGAAGTCAAGTTGGAAAAAACTGCTTTAACTTTTAATTCCCAATTTAGAAGAGTTAAGAATAGAGAAGAAAAAAAAACAACAGTCTAAATCTCCTGTCAAATATAAGACGGCCACCTGCAACTACATGTTCAAAGCAAACACTGCTTGGCTCTTTCATGCAAGGACTTTTCACAGTGTAATGTCAAGTTCCGTGGCAGTCATACCAGGCACCAAAAAATGTGTGTGCACTTCTGTGGAACTTCATTTGCTGTCAACTGTAGCTTGGATAATATATTTCTGCCTTCCAGTGACAAATGGCACACACTGGGAGGTGATTTAACATTTAAATCAGAAGCCGAAATATTGACATACAAAGCAGGCGAGAGGGGTGGATGAGAGCAGCACTGCGCGGACCACAGACAAAGTCACGGGAAACTGAGATGAACGCAGAATAGTCAGTGAACTGTAATCTTCTTAAACCCAAACTACACAGACCTGGAATACAAAAGACTTAAGCAAAGACAGTGGGGGGGGGGGTGCAAAACCACAACAGCTGTTGTTCCAAGAGGGAAACGGAAAGCTGTAGAGAATTTGCTGGGGTGTTAAAAACCAGCAACTTCTGTTCAGAGTTTATATGAACAGCACGTCAAGCTGACTGCAAGCACTTTTACAATAATGTGGCTCTGCAGGTCTTCTCCGTGCAAAGTAGACAACAGATTTTTAATCCATTAACTCCAAAACAGAAACTCATTACATGACAGAGTGTAGGCCTAATGTACATTTGGTGGGTGAAAAATGGGCATTGCTCCATTAATCCAAAACATATACAATACATTTCGACAATTTACAAAGGGAGCAAAACATATTTGGTATTGTGGAACTATTTTGAAACAGCGTAAAACTGTGCTCCGCTTTTAAGTCATTTTGAATGTGTGTGTGTTTTTTTTTTTTCCTGGAAGGTTAATGACATAATAGAAACCCCACAGTTAAAAGTTGCACACCAATGTAAACCCCAACTAGAATAATAAATATATCCATCCATCCATCCATCCATCCATCCATCCATTTTCTGAACCGCTTGCTCCTCACAACGGTCGCGGGGGGTGCTGGAGCCTATCCCAGCTGGCTTCGGGCAGTAGGCGGTGTACACCCTAAACTGGTTGTCAGCCAATCGCAGGGCACACAGAGACGAACAACCATCCACACTCACAAGCACACCTGGGGACAATTCAGAGCACCCAATTAACCTGCCATGCATGTCTTTGGAATGTGGGAGGAGACCGGAGTACCCGGGGAAGACCCACGCAGGCACGGAGAGAACATGCAAACTCCACCCAGGAAGGCCGGAGCCTGGACTTGACCCGAGTCCTCAGTACTGGGAGCCGGACATGCTAACCGCTCACCGCACCACCCATATTTATATATTAGGGCTGTCAAAATTAAAGCGTTAACGCTGGAGATTACTTTAAATTCATAAAAGCGTTTTTTTTTTTTTTTTTAACTCCGTTACCTCAGTGTGCAGCCAGACTTGGAAGAGTCGGTGATGGGAAGATGAATAAACATGGACTATATAGTTTTACTTTCTGATTTACTTGCTTGGTGCTTGTTGGAGAACTCTCAAGTGATTTGTGCACTTTGCAGAGCCAAATTCAAATAGCCTATGGGGTATATGCCACGGAAGAGGCGGGACATGATTTTGCACATCAATTTGGTTCCGGTCCGGGTTGCGAACGCGTAACCGAGGGGCACAAAGTGGGAAGCACAAGTATTTTGACGCAGCCCACACGTCGCAAACCGAACCGGAAACAAAAACACTCCCGCCTCTTCTGTGGCATATACCCCATTAGCAGGGTTGTGAATACAGGTCCAGAAAGTAAAAACCCTGCCACAGGTGCTTCTACTTTATTGGCAGGTAAACGAGCTCATAGAAGCACCTGTGGCTAAAGTCAAACTGTTTCAGGGTTTGTTCTCTAAGGACCTAGATTCCCCAACACTGCCTATTAGTTGTATGCCTTTGGCGTATCTTCTCAGAGCAAAATTCCCTGCTCAGGTTACCTCTACGGGGCCACAGTAATGCTCATGAGCAGAACTAAACCTGGAAGCGAGAAGTTCTGAGAATTGGTTGAGTCCATTTTGACTTTACTGAAGTAAATATCTGTTCCAAACTTTGAAGGAAAAAGTAGGAGCAGAAGTAGAAAATTCATCTCGATTAATTACAGAAAAATGTGCGATTAATTCGTTAAAATATTGTAATCATTTGACAGCACTAATATATATATATATATATGTGACAGAAGTTTGTAATATGCACAAGACTGTCTCACAACTTCGTAATAAAGTTACTGTTTTAGCAACTGATAAGTAAGTGGTCATATTTGGACAATGTGATATGACCAGAAAAAAAAAAAAATCCCCCAAAAAATATATTCATTATAATTTTACTTGTCTGACTAGCTAGCTTGTTTTGTTTAGATGCCTAATTGTTAGCCTCACAACTTTGAAAATATGCGGTGCGACCAACCATCATCTGCATCTAATTGTAGATACTAGTAAATAATCATAAGGAATATGGTTTATGTTTTTATGATAAATTAAGAGTGCAGGGTCTGGTAAAGTCCTTATCAAAGACCCATATACGGAAATAATGGACTTGTTCAAGTGTGCAGGTGTACACAATGTTGTGCTGCATGTGCGCATGTGATCACAAGCTCATGTGCAACATGGGCAAAAGACAATTTCACACATCAAGGAGGGACAAAAGTGTGGAGTAAGCGGTTTCGAAAATGGTGGATGGATGTTTTGTGTTAGTGTACACTACAGCCTGTGCACCCTATCATCAGTCTCATGTCCACAAAAGTATTATTAAACAAAACAAAGAAGTTCACCTTTAATCTAAGTTGTCCATGGGCCCTGTTTGAAGTTTTGAAGTTGATTGAACATATAAACATAACACAAGAACATATAAACATAAACAAATAGCAAATAAGAATTGAAAGAAGGAAGAAGAAAAAACTCAAAAGTGATGGTTTACATGTCCAAAAGGAATCGGAAGAAGTTAAAAACTTATCTAATCCTACCCCTTATTCTTTGTATCTTATTTCATTATTAGTACAGTAAATTAATACATTACAGTAAAAGAAAATGTGTAATCATACTTAGGTAGACAATTTTACTTTAACATACGTACAATTGTCAGAAGCGTATGTGCATGAATTTCTTAGGCGTACACAATAATAATACATCGTCACACTTGCATATCCATTTTTCATTACACTCATAATGGTACATCGAAAAAGGAAATTACAATGCTGAAAAGCATTCCCACATATGTTATTCGGATTCTTTATTATTTCAGGCACATTTTATTCTCCACACATTTTTGATGTGCAAAAACTCCCACACAATACATCCGATCTACACTGTTCACATTTCAACTTGCTTCAAAAATTCACGCCATCTTGGCTATATATCATCTGATTCCACATAACTTACAGTACTCGCACAATTTAACATTAACTATCAACTTTTGGCCATTCATTTTCAATGGGACTGACATTGAACTTTTTCCAAATCCCACTTTCCACGCCCACTTCCATACATAACGTCTCATCGTTACCAGCTCTCTGATACTGCTCATCAAATCTCGCTTGGTAAATGTTTTATGAGCGTCCAGCTTTCAGCATTCTCATGCATTTTCTGCAGAAATTGCACTTTGTCTACTTTAAAACATTTTTTTAACTCAACAATTGACTTGCATCTTTTCAAGTCATTACCAAAATGATTCCACAAATCAACACCTCTTACAGAAACGCACCTTTACTTAATATTTGTTCTTGTTTTGTTTTTTTTGTAGATACTTGTACCCCTTATCTCATAAGGACTGTGGAATTTATCGTGTCGTTTGATAATGCAATAACGGTATGGGAATCAAACCTTTATTAAATTATTGGAAAAAGCAACTTTACTACTATGGCTTTTCGCATGTTGGTTATAAAATGTGCATTTTGCAATATCGTAGTTCGTTTCATAACAATGAAAATGGACTCAGAGAGACAAAATGTTATTGAGTGCCAAAAAATATTGTGAGAAACATTCCTATAGACTTTGTGCATTTTACCTGCAGAGAAATCCACTCTAAGTGACATACAATGAAAACATATGGGCTCTGTTGTTTTAGAATTTGTGCTTCAGTGAGAAATTGAAACGTTTCTTTGGCACATGTAGAAAGAGTAGGAAAGAAAAGGTGACCAAAATAAAAATTGAAATTCTAGGCGCGCACCTCTGTCATGTAATTAGCACCTTGTAATTGTCATATTGTAAACATTGCTGTCCGCTGAAGCTATGTCATTTTTAATTGGTCTCAGGTTGTATGTGCCGTTGTATGCAGTAATATTAACGTACCTTACTAGGACAACATTACTCTTGTGCAAGGCTAGATCTCAGACAGGTTGAAAACAAGCAAAAATAGTTGGGAGATAGTTGTGATGTGTTTGTGAAGTGTTTGCGTTGGCCACATCACTTCACCGATCTTCTCATAAACACGGGAATCAGTCTTGATGTAGAGATAGAATGTCGCCACACAATTGAAGCATGTTACCCCGATGCACATATAAAGTGTCGATGGTCAGTGTGTCGTGCAATTGACATGAATTGAGACAGCACCCAGCAGCTTTTTTTTTTTTTTGACAAGAGAAGGTGTTATGCAGGTAGTTAATTGTTGCTGCAGGCTCAAAATGTGTATGAATTTGTGATGTTGACACTGAACTGGTTGATCGTGGGAGTATAGCTGCTTGACAAGTAGATCTTGGGTCAAAAAAGGTTGGAAACTCCTGTACTAATGTGTAAGATTTATAGTCATCCACATCACCTGCATGCATTCACGTGGCATTTCCCTTACTAATGTTTTTCAACAAGTTCTCCAGATCATTACCTCAGTTACTTTGCTACCATTAGTTCAGGCAATTGAGAATCGTTTTCTCTTGGGTTCACTTCTTTGTGTTATAGGTCCCGTTCCAGTGAGCTGGCTTTAATGACGGCACACAACTCCTAAGCAACCAGCCTGTCCCAGGCCACGATTTAGAGGGAGAATTGCGGCAAAATGTAATTATGCATGAAATGAAACTTTTTTTTTTTTTTTTTTAATGAACACCTGTTTCTGCCGAAAGTGCTTAGAAATTATGCATGTGCTCATCAATTTCAAAACAATAGATTTAAATGACAACCTCTATTCTATTATAATTAGAATTACCAAGAGAAAAAACTGTATGAATAGAAAGTGGCACAAAAGATTTTAGGTGTTTAAGTTGTAGGTAAATGGTGCCGATTAGCGATTTCTGGTCAGCACGTTAGTTTTTAAATAAAAAAAAAATGATGGGTCCATTTCCACTTCGTTCTCTACTAAGCTTTCTATGTCTGTTGATGTTTGTTTTACTAATTTCATATTTATATTTCTTTATCTCCTCAAACATACCTTACTTTATTGTACTCCACCATATTTGTGAGTATAATATATACGTGTGATGTAATTTCTGGTCAAAACATTCAATTGGGTATCCGGTCCTGTTTATGCATACAACATGTTTCCATAGACAACATTCACATTTTCCTTTTATCGATATGCTAAAAAATCCACCTGTATATGCGTTTTTTTTTCTCTTTAAAAATTTTAGGCCTTTTTCCCCCCCAAAATTTCTAGTGTTTCCATTTAGGCTTATTTGCGCAATTCTTGAAAATTGAAATGAAAAGAGAAAATCCAATAACTCACATATAAATGTAACAGGGTTATATAAGGTAGGTTGTATATCGTACTGTATAAATTTTGATATCACGTTCCGATATTGTAATATTGCACAGCACTACCTCAAATGACTGACTGAGGTATCAAACGTGTTGATATTTTGACTTTGAGAGTTGATTTTAAAGCGTAAAGATCTGGTATCAGAAGGACTGATATTTGAGTGTGAGCTGCACATCACAAAAAATGAAATAATTTTTTTTTTTTACATTTGTATGTTATACTTGCAGGGAGTCTTGAGTCACCTTCAAATGTTTACGACGGAAACAGAACCATCAACAATGTGACTGGTAGGGGGTCCTAATCTTTCTCCACTTATATCTGTTCTTCAATAGAGCCCCTCTACCTCCTCATCTTGCATTATATCACTCATCTTTCAGTGTTGATATTTTCACACCTGCCCAACTCTCACACGTCAACGCTATTCTGCCACCTTCTAATAGAATCTCTCAGCTTCACTAATGGGTCTGTCAGGATCTCGGCAAGAATTGGAGAACAGATGAGAGTTCAGGCAACACACTGAGAAAGAATCAAAATGATGATGGAGGTGATGGACTTTCAAGGTTTCCTTGACATCTGTATGCCTTGAGGAGAGTTTCAACACAACAGCTTGACTGGCACTGACAACTAGTGATCAAATGCTGCTTGCAGAAGCAGAGCCATTAATGCCTCCCATTCACACGATAATAATACACAGCAGCTAGTTGCCACCAAGCAATTTGATTGGACACGAGTCATTCCCCGAGTGATGACATACAGTACAACAGTAGTGTGATTTTTTACTTCCCATATCACTTCGCTTCACAGGTATACTAAATCATTAATTTGGCCCACATCAATGGTCAATTATCAAACTTTATTAAAATGAGTTATTAAAAACAAAGAGTTATATTCACTAAGAATGTGCTGCGTCCGGTAATAGCGCAAAATATTGCACCACAACTGCACCCGCAGTCCGCGCCCAGTTACCCACCTATTCACTAAGGATATTGCTCTAATCATATACCGGTGCAAACACGGCCACAAAACTGACAGCTTGGACAAAATTTGCACCTGATTTACCACACATGGCAATGGATTTGCGCCAAGAACATGGTTGCTATAGTAACAGTTGCGAGAAAGATGACATTATCAGAAAGTGAGGTTGGACCGAGAGTAAGCGTTTAAAGTGCCATTAAACTGTACAAAGCAGAGAGGACGACAACGACGTCATTCATTCATAAAGTACAAATTATTGGTGCGATAATTTTTTTGAAAATATATTTTCAGGGGTTGGCGTGGGCATACAGTATGCATCTGGCACGTAATAAAAATGATCGTAAAATGCCTCCCCGCCATTGCCAATCAGCCCGGGTTACGTTATGTGTCCTAAACCAACATAGAAAATCTCTCTCTCTCTCTCTCTCTCTCTCTCTCTCTCTCTCTCTCTCTCTCTCTGCATGATCAGAAAGAAAGCGACGTGCACCATGCCACATGCACTGCTGTCATGATCCCGAGATCAAGGTTGCGGCAGGTTTATACATGCTTTCCATATAAGTTAATTGTGTCACACAAACTCCGTGTGGTTATTTGTGCTGGCGTTAGTGAAATAGATGCTGCATATCAATGAGTCTCATTTACATTGGGGTGGGCATATTTTGCGTCAAATAACACCGGCGCACCGTGGTGCAAGCTGGTCGGCAGTGCACTTAGTGACGGATTTCCCCATCTGCGCGTGTTTAGTGAATTAGGCGCTCCCGGATTTCTCCTCCATTTTTACCGGTTAGCGCCGTGCAAAGGCGACGCAAACCTTTAGTGAATAGGCCCCATAGTGTGGGAAAGACGCACAATAACTTTTGATTTTAATGACGGATATTAATTCTGCCAGCATGCTAATGCGGCTAAGGAATGCATAGTCATTGGGCTCTATTTTAATGCCCAGCACAAGTCTAGCAAAAAGTGCAGTCTAGCTGTGCACATGGGTGGAGTTTTTTTTTTCTTTGGTATTTTGGTCGATAGGCGCAGGGAGAAATAGGCATCTATTCTGGTGTGCACTGTTGTGGGTGGGAACACAGCTGATTTGTTTGCCATCCACATTCCATTCAAATTCAGCGCACGGGCGGTGTGCAGTCTCCTACCATGAGATTGGAGAGCACAGAGTAAATTCAAAAGGAACTGCATGAAGATCTCCACTTGCGGATGATGGAATGTTGGCCGCGGTGGATGGGTACTAACCCCGATCGTGCATCCGTGTGTGACAACTCCCAAGCCCACCCCCACACAGCTGTCCCACGAAATATAATAAAGATGAAAATAATACTTTGTTCAACAATTGATTTCAACAATGATTCAGAGGGAGTGACACATGTTGTTGTCATATTATGAATGGGATAAGATGACATTCGCCTCCAACATTCGCAGAAGTCACAATCTGTCTGCCTGAGCCTCAATCAAATCCCTTGGTCCGCCATAATGCCCAGTGAGGTGCAACTCAGTCTGTCAAATTCCTAAATGTGGTAAACTACACTTGCCCCGGCACAAAAATAAACATGTGCCAATTTTTACACCAGGCACACGTGTGCCTGATTTTGAAAATAGAGCCTAGTACATCAATTGGCCTCATTTTGCATTTCCAGGCTACTTTGTGTCACTTTTACTTTCTGTGGGTCGCCAACTAAACTAATAGTGCGATGCAACTTGACGTAAAGTCAACTAATCATCCAATTTTCATCTGTTTTATTGTTTATTGTTTTTTTGTTTTTGTTTTTTTTGACACTTTGGCTAATTAGCATGTTGTGCTAATGGCTAACAAAAGTATGCTTTTTTGCTGGCATAGCAATTACACACTAACTGATTAGAAAAAAACAAACAATATTACTGTCACTTATTGCTGAAAACTCATAAATGATACTGTTGTACAAAAGCAATATAATACTTGATTCCATAAAGTTGTAGGCAACTGTATACTCTCATTCCCAAAAGAAATACTGAAAAAAGGGTATTTCTATTGCATCAAGAAGTAGCACTATCCATTGAGTTTGTGGATGTTTTTCATGGAAACACATTAATAACAGGTACACATTAAAATTTGTAATAAATTAATATGTCTCTGAATTGCTGAATAAGAAAACCTATTGTGTTTTACTCATGCTACATCGTATGAAGTTGTGCATATTCTCTATTCTAACATGAAGAACATGCAGCACATAAGACATTATATAGGCACCTATTGTTTCAGTTTTGTCTTACCGTTGTCGATGGCAATGAACAAAGCGGTGTATTTATTGTCATGAACATACGGCGATTCCCGGTCCAGAGAGGCCAATGTGTTGACAGTTCCTCGCAGTTGGTTCACAGTCAGCCAGCCGGCTGGATCTTGTAGGATGGCATACCTTGGGAACACAGTTCAAAGCTGGAGGTTACAATTGTATGGACATTAAAGCTCACAATAAATAAGTACACTCACCAAAATAATAGCATATTTCATGAAAATATGACACAAATGCTATTAAACAATTCCTCTCATCTTGCAGTTATAATCTGCTGATCTGCTCACCACATTAAACATTTTTAATTGGATAGAAAAAGTCTCTCGGAATGTTCTGAACAACGGTTTCCTTGAGTGGAGTCATGCTATAGTGGAGAATTTCATGCATGTCGCTCAATTTCCCACACATGACATTATGAACTTCCTTTTTAGACACAAGATGAGTTGAAACAAATTAACAGCGACTCTGCAAAAAAAAATCATGCCAGTAAGCAAGCAAATTTTTTTTTTGAATGATCAGTTATTCCCATCCATTAAAAAAAATTAAAAAAAAATGTTATAAACATGGTTTTGATTGGTAATGCAATTATTAAGGAATAACAGTATGTATGTAGTCCGAAATCTCTGTAGCAGTACATTTTTATTTATTTTTTTTACAACTTGGTACTTGCTTCATTGGTTGTAGTGGTACACTGCATTTCATAATACGTGTTCAATTTCAGTTCCAATATAGTCACTTGAATTATGCAGGCCATGAAGGGCATCCAGTACTCCAGGTGGGACTGAAAACACTTTCGAAAAATTCTCTCTGACACACTCCAAAATCTTGCAGAAAGTCTTTCCAAAAAAAGTTCAAATATCATATTATTCCATTTTCATTTCCCGTGGGTGCAATAGGCAGGTATCCCAATATATATATATATGTATATATATATATATATATATATATATATATATATATATATATATATATATTTTTTTTTTTTTTATGTGCAGTATAACTATCTACGTTCCCTCCTGAGAGCAAAATATTGCCATGATTGGAAACTTTCAGGGGAGAGAGAGAGAGAGAGAGAGAGAGAGAGAGAGAGAGAGAGAGAGAGAGAGAGAGAGAGAGAGAGAGAGAGAGAGAGAGAGAGAGGGAGGGACGGTGGGAGGGAGGGAGGGAAGAGAGAGAGAGAGAGAGAGAGAGAGAGAGAGAGAGAGAGAGAGAGAGAGAGAGAGAGGGAGGGAGGGACGGTGGGAGGGGGGAGAGAGAGAGAGAGAGAGAGAGAGAGAGAGAGAGAGAGAGAGAGAGAGAGAGAGAGAGAGAGAGAGCTGGCCCACAGCCAACACTAATAAACTGTTTCTATCGGAGAGCTTCAGTGTGTGTGTATGTGTGTAAGCAAAAGTTATAAGGACAAGGGTTGTGCTGACTTGTGTTTGGCCACAACTACTGTGCGCTTCATCTAAATTCACAGCAGGCAAAGCGTGAGGTAGAGAAAAGAGATGTAGGCGAAGCTGGGAGAGTGATGATGAGAGGGATCAAGAAGGAAATGTGGACAAGGAGGTATCATACTAGGAATGAGGTTGTAATGAAAATACATTTTCTCCACTTTCTTCTCCCTGTAATTTGAAATCTGCTTCTATAGTGCTGCCAACAGAGCAGCCTTATCTAGATCTAGTTCAGTGCTGCAGCAACAAAGTTGACAGACAACTTTTTGCCTCTAATTATTTTATTCAGATAGCAACAAAAATGTTCACTTGTCCATTAAAAATACATTTTTTTCCCTCATTCTTGACCTTTAGCACCATTTTCAGTAGTTTCCACATTTGTATTCTACAAACATCTTGTTTGAATACAAAGCAGTTTGATTTTAATTGATTGCTCTGCGTTGAGTGGTGTTTATCCCAGTGAGAAAGTGATACATTCGAGTGATCAAGACGGATGGCTGACATTCACAAATGTCTTGCTATTTTACGTTCTTTGAGAGCATCTGGCGGCATTCATTTATTCAAAATGTTTTCTAAAAATACATAATTCAGCTAGCATCAAGTTTCCATCATAACGCATTTATGGTTACAATTTGTCATGTACAGACATGTAGTCACTTTCAGACAAACCTCTGGCATCTAACGCTGCGACTGTAGCATCATTCAAAACCTTCCAGTCCTACACAAGTGGAATTGGAATACTGACTAAATGGACTGGATGCAATAAAATAAAATAAATGCCAAATATTTACTAATCGGTCAAGCTACCAGTGTATTACAGTTGTATGTTTGTACACAAGAAGTTGGGTGTGGAAAGTTGGCTCAATGCAACAACAATCACATTGTTAATACTGTCGTGTAACGAAAGCAACTGTAGACAGTTTTGGCTATAAACTGTCAACTGTGAAGCACTCTAAAACCATTTTATATTAACCAGTGTGTTTGGCAAATTACTTCCCAGATTTTACACACAAGTATTTGTGTCATTTGAAAGCCAAAAGCCAATTGTCGGATACACTGAAGTACTATTTTTTATTTTATTTTTTTTGTATCCTAAAAACACCTAATAAGATGCGGTCCATTTGCTGGTGTTTGGAAGGTCTATGGAGATTAACGGCAGCTGGTCCATTGATTTTTTTATTAAGACCTGCAAAGATATCATTACAGCTATTTAGCCCACTGAAAAAAAAAAACAGCATCAAAAAAGTTTTTCTGTGTCTTGTTGACACAGAAAATCCTTAATTTGAGCTTATGTTTTTCATGAGATAATAGGCCAATAGTAGATTTTTTTTTAGATTTTTTTTTTTTAAGTGGTTGTTAAAATTCATTTCTGAGACAATAATTACACAAACATTTATGGCTTGATCTGTAGCTTTCAATGATATAGAATCAAGGTGAGATCAGATCACTTCTGTCTTGTCTGGATTGAGCTGAAGAAAATTCTGGTCCAATGTTTATTTGATGAAGACACTTCATGAAAGTGACACTGAAATGTACAGTTCCATATGCATAACCTCCCAATTTTCTTTTTCCAGTTTGGAGACAGAACAGGGAAGATACTGTCTGACCACTTTTGGTTGGCCATTCATACTGTTGATGCATCACACAACAAGCTTTGTCCTTGCAGTGCAGTGAATCAGTGCCTGTATTATTCTCCTCCCTCACCCACGGCTCTCAAATGCTACCTGAGAGTCTTCAATCTGACATCCAAGGTTCCTCTTCTCTTAAGTCCCATGTCTTTTACCTTGCATATAGCCACAGTGAGAAGTGAAAGCGGACAGGGAGCTGCTGAATAATGTATGACCTGAATTCTTGAGATGTTCTCATTTTTCAAAGCAAGGTCAGGAAAGCATACTGTACACATACTTTGCTTGAGATAAAGAACTCCAACCACAATTGGGTTACCAGGACCAATAATGTTGCGTACCAGAAAATAGTTAAAAAGGTCATTTATATCTTCAATTATATAACAATAATAATGTGTGTATTAACCATTATATAGTATGTACATAATTCAACCAAATCTAATAATTTAGTGGGAAACAGTTCTATATAAAACAGACTATTCTTTCATTCATGAATGGCCCATTTATTTATTTTTTTACAACATGGGTGTCATCTCTTGTCACTGTTGATAATTATATTTACTCATATATGATCTATCGTGACTACTTGGAAATAACAGCATCTATGCCATGGGAACGCATATCAGATATAGAAAATAGAGAAATTAGCTTTATTGTTGAGTACTTGGACAGTGTTGTTAAAGGGATGATTGACTCATTTAACCATTTTCAGCAGTAAGAAGACAATATTTTGTCTATAATGTATGCCAGGGTTCACCAATTTCGGTCCTTGAGGTCCAGATTCCTGAAGGTTTTCGATGCTTCCGCCCACTAGTACACCTGATTCATGTAATCAGCTCATCAGCACGCCTGATAACAACCCTAATCTTTAGTATCAGGTGTATTGGTAGGTGGAAATGTCTAAAACCTGCAGGACTACGGACCTCGAGTCCCGGAATTGGTGAACCCTGATGAATGTGATAACTTCATTATTATCATGTACAATTAATACCTTTAAAAACACATTTTGCCACTTGCTGTCGACTGACGATGACATCACGCGTGTGCAGCTGTGATTGATCGTTACCTGTTTCCTGAGCACCTGATGTCATTTTCAATCGACAGCAAATGGCATAATATGCTTTTAAATGTATCAACTGTAGATAAAAAATAATGAGGTAATCAGATTAATTCTAGACAAAATATTCACTTTTTTTTTCTGCTGAAAATGGCTAAATAAGAATCCCTTGAATTTATTACATCAACCTCAGTTCCAGCAACCAATCCCTCAATAGCTCATCAATTAGTGTTACGTTGGGGGTATGGGTGGACCCAAAAGCGGAGGAAACAGGCGGGAAGACAGACTGGAAAGATGATGTAAGGAACTTTATTAACTATGACGGGGAAGGACTGGACGAGACGGAAGGGGAGTAGACTGGGCTGGATGTGGACACAGATCATGGCAGAGACTTGGCGGGGCGTGATGCAGAGACTTGGCGTGGCGTGATGCAGAGACTTGGCGTGGCTGACTTTGAAGACTAGGCGTGGCTGACTACTAGGCGTGGCTGACTTTGAAGACTAGGCGTGGCTGACTTTGAAGACTAGGCGTGGCTGACTTTGAAGACTAGGCGTGGCTGACTTTGAAGGCTTGGCGTGGCTGACTTTGAAGGCTTGGCGTGGCTGACTTTGAAGGCTTGGCGTCGCTGGCTTTGAAGGCTTGGCGTGGCTGGCGTGGAAGGCTTGGCGTGGAAGGCTTGGCGTGGCTGGCGTGGAAGACTTGGCGTGGAAGACTTGGCGTGGAAGACTTGGCGTGGAAGACTTGGAGTGGAAGACTTGGCGTGGAAGACTTGGCGTAGAAGACTTGGCGTAGAAGACTTGGCAATAAAGACTTGGCAATAAAGACTTGGCAATAAAGACTTGGCAATAAAGACTTGGCGTAGACTTGGCAATAAAGACACCACTGTGACCAGACATGCAGACATTCAAACAGCAAACAACAAACATCAAACAATGCTCCCACACCCGCGTGAGACAAACACCACTCCCTTATACAAACACTAATGACAATAACAGGACACACCTGGGAGACACAGCAGGGAGGGGGAACCAATCAGCAATACACACCAGGAAGGGAAGACACAAGCAGGTGGACAAGGTTAACCATAACGAGACTGGGGAAGAAGACAGGAACACCAGACAACCAACACTCACCCAAATAAAACAAAAACCCAAACAAACTGAAACGTGACAGTACCCCCTCACCAAGGGATGGCTCCCAGACGTCCCTAAAACAAAAACAAGCCAAAACGGGGAGGGCGGGGAGCTAAAACGCTGCCCCTAATCAGGGTACAAATACGAGTCTACCAAGGGGTGAAACACTGCCTTACAAAACTCCATGAAATTTGGATCGGGGGGCGGCCCAGGAGGCGGCAGTATTGCGGGCTCAAGGGGCGACAACAGGAGTGGCGCCGCCAAGGGCCGGTTCCCGCGGTGGGCCCTTTTCTTGCGCCGCCTGGCGCTGGGTCCCGGGTCGGCCGCCATTACCGCGCTGCCCGGGGCGGACCCCAAGACCGGAGATTTGGCTGGGGCGGAAACGAGGAAGCTGGGGACTTTGGCTGGGGCAGAGACGAGGAAGCTGGGGACTTTGGCTGGGGCAGAGACGAGGAAGCTGGGGACTTTGGCTGGGGCAGAGACGAGGAAGCTGGGGACTTTGGCTGGGGCAGAGACGAGGAAGCTGGGGACTTTGGCTGGGGCAGAGACGAGGAAGCTGGGGACTTTGGCTGGGGCAGAGACGAGGAAGCTGGGGACTTTGGCTGGGCAGAGACGAGGAAGCTGGGGACTTTGGCTGGGGCAGAGACGAGGAAGCTGGGGACTTTGGCTGGGGCAGAGACGAGGAAGCTGGGGACTTTGGCTGGGGCAGAGACGAGGAAGCTGGGGACTTTGGCTGGGGCAGAGACGAGGAAGCTGGGGACTTTGGCTGGGGCAGAGACGAGGAAGCTGGGGACTTTGGCTGGGGCAGAGACGAGGAAGCTGGGGACTTTGGCTGGGGCAGAGACGAGGAAGCTGGGGACTTTGGCTGGGGCAGAGACGAGGAAGCTGGGGACTTTGGCTGGGGCAGAGACGAGGAAGCTGGGGACTTTGGCTGGGGCAGAGACGAGGAAGCTGGGGACTTTGGCTGGGGCAGAGACGAGGAAGCTGGGGACTTTGGCTGGGGCAGAGACGAGGAAGCTGGGGACTTTGGCTGGGGCAGAGACGAGGAAGCTGGGGACTTTGGCTGGGGCAGAGACGAGGAAGCTGGGGACTTTGGCTGGGGCAGAGACGAGGAAGCTGGGGACTTTGGCTGGGGCAGAGACGAGGAAGCTGGGGACTTTGGCTGGGGCAGAGACGAGGAAGCTGGGGACTTTGGCTGGGGCAGAGACGAGGAAGCTGGGGACTTTGGCTGGGGCAGAGACGAGGAAGCTGGGGACTTTGGCTGGGGCAGAGACGAGGAAGCTGGGGACTTTGGCTGGGGCAGAGACGAGGAAACTGGAGAAGGCGAGGGGACCTGAGACGCCAGGGGCTTAGGCGGCACAGGCGTTGCGGCCAGGGACTGCGGCGGCAGCGGCACAGGCGAAGCGGCCAGGGGCTGCGGCGGCAGCGTCACAGGCGTTGCATCCGGGGCCAGCAGCGACGAAGTGGCCAGGGGCTGAAGCGGCAGGAGCGGCACAGGCAAAGAGGCCAGGGGCTGAAGCGGCAGCAGCGGCACAGGCGTGGCATTCATGGGCTGCCGAGGTGCCAGGACGAGGGCCTGGAGCCGGCGGGGCGCCGGAACGGGGTCCTGAGGCCGGCGCGGAGCCGGAACGGGGTCCTGAGGCCGGCGCGGATCCGGAACGGGGTCCTGAGGCCGGCGCGGATCCGGAACGGGGTCCTGAGGCCGGCGCGGATCCGGAACGGGGACTTGAATCCGGCGTGGGCCCGGAACGGGGATTTGAATCCGGCGCGGAGCCGGAACGGGGACTTGGAACTTCCGCTGGGTCCGGGTTGGTGGGAGCATTCTGTTACGTTGGGGGTATGGGTGGACCCAAAAGCGGAGGAAACAGGCGGTTAGACAGACTGGAAAGATGATGTAAGGAACTTTATTAACTATGACGGGGAAGGACTGGACGAGACGGAAGGGGAGTAGACTTGGCGGGGCTGACTTTGAAGACTTGGCGGGGCTGACTTTGAAGACTTGGCGTGGAAGACTTGGCGTGGAAGACTTGGCGTGGAAGACTTGGCGTGGAAGACTTAGCAGACTTGGCGTGGAAGACTTAGCAGACTTGGCGTGGAAGACTTAGCAGACTTGGCGTAGAAGACTTGGCGTAGAAGACTTGGCGTAGAAGACTTGGCGTAGAAGACTTGGCGTAGAAGACTTGGCGTAGAAGACTTGGCGTAGAAGACACCACTGTGACCAGACATGCAGACATTCAAACAGCAAACAACAAACATCAAACAATGCTCCCACACCCGCGTGAGACAAACACCACTCCCTTATACAAACACTAATGACAATAACAGGACACACCTGGGAGACACAGCAGGGAGGGGGAACCAATCAGCAATACACACCAGGAAGGGAAGACACAAGCAGGTGGACAAGGTTAACCATAACGAGACTGGGGAAGAAGACAGGAACACCAGACAACCAACACTCACCAAAATAAAACAAAAACCCAAACAAACTGAAACGTGACAATTAGCACCTACATAAAGTAATCCAATCTTTCTTGCTAACACGTCTAATTATTCACATTTCCTTCTTTACAGCTCACTGGCTTGGCAATTGAGAAGCATGGTATTTTAAGCCTTCTTTAGTAAACCTATACTTTTTTCATTTTTCTCTATTTCAAGGTGGAAAACTACCATGAAATTAATTTTCTACATTCTCATGCACAACTGATAAACATGACGCTTGATGACATTTCCACTTGATTGTGTTTTCTACTTCATCAAACCAATCTGCTGAGATGATATAAATCCCTGCAAAAATTAATAGATTGGTCTACTTTTTAAACAGGATTAAATTTTCTTGTATTTCATTTTAGGTCATTGTAAGGTTGTGAGAGTGACCAAGTGGGTATTGAATCAAATTACAATCACTTTGTGTTTCTTTGTGACCACCAGTTAAGTCAGGCTTTGGTTTAGATTATTGATTGTGTGTATTGCCCCACATATTGTCTCCAGGGGTCACCAAATCCGGTCCTCGTGGGCCCCTATCCTGTATGTGTTAGATCAGGGGTGTCAAACTCATATTAGCTCAGGGGCCGCATGCAGGAAAATAGACTACCAGGTGGGCCGGATCGGTAAAATAATGGTATATAACAAAAACGATTGCCGTCAATTATGCACAGATTTTCGCTATTTGTGGCCCAGCTATAAATTACAGAGCTCAACTGTAATCATATTGTACCAACAAATAACAAATGCAAATGGAACGCGGCAACACTTTGCCTGTTCGAGTTCCGGATGTGAAAAAAAAAAAAAAAAAAAAAAAAAAAAGCTTTGCAAATAAATTAGGGCTGTCAGAGTTAAAGCATTAATAGATTAATTAATCACAGAAAATTGTCGCATTAATCATGTATTAACGCATATTAATCGCACTATTTTTGGACCGCACTTGAACCTTGAACGTAACCGCGGATAGTTATATTGAAGGCTGCGCAGGACATGTAAATTTCCCAGATGGACCCATCCCAAAGGGATCAATAAAGTCAAGTCTAAGTCTAAGTCTAAGTCAATGATGAAAAAAAAAAAAAATCATTAAACAAACCGTAGCTTGAGGTTGTGTGTAAAATAATGACATCCAGGACAATTCCGTGTACAAGTTAGACTGCTTATGAAATTACAAATTTATATGCTTTGATTGTGACCGGCTGATTAATTGGTCTGTCATTACATGTTTGTATTTCTTTCTTTCTTTCTTTATTTATTTATTTATTTTGTACTTTATGGGCCAGACTAAACCCCTTTGTGGGCCTGATCTGGCCCGCGGGCCATATATTTGAAACCACTGTTTTAAATAATATATTGCCAGATAATGCCATTTTGTGTAATGGCAGAAACTGTGATTAGCTATGAAACTTTTGTGATTCAGAATTAACAATAAATTATATATACTTGAACTTCCCCAATCTCATACTCTCACTACACACATATATTATACAATGCAGTCTGTTTAATTGCCACCTCCTGCAATTCAGTAGAGAGTAAAATGCCACCCACAATGATGAAATAAAACAAGTTAGCATAGCAAGTATTTTATTATCCTTCTGTCTGACTGGGAGTGTGAAATATCACCTTTGGCACGTTACATATTATATACAGCACTTAACCGCCTATCCTCACGAGGGTCGCAGGCGTGCTGAAGTCTGTCCCAGCTGTCTTTTGGCAGAAGGCGGGGTACACCCTGAACTGGTTGCCAGCCAATCGCAGGGCATACGGCGCACCAGAGGTGAAGTCCTTGATATGGTGGAAGCAGAAACTGATTTGCTGGAGTCCATGCAACAGATTGTAGCATGCAAAATATGTTTATAAGGAAGTGCAAGCAGACCTCCACAGGCGGGTGATGCAAAGTTGGCCCAGGGTGATCACAGATCACCAGTGTGAAGTGTGTCAAAGAAAACGCCTTTGGTTTGCCAGATTATTTGTATACAATGTACTCTGCTATATAAATGCACACAATTAATTTCACTTCTTTTTCAACATTCATTCTTTGGCACTTCCAAAAAGGCTACCAATCAGACATAAAAGCCAGAGGTGGGTTATAAGGTTACCTCTCAGAGTAAACACGCCAGGTGTGGGCTAATTTCAATACTCTCCATATGGAAAATACACACGCGAAAATCCCAGATGTGCGTGCCTTGCCTCTGAATGACATCGACTGTGATCCATGGCTCAGACGGATTGTGTTCTGTGTCAAATGCATTTAACCCGCAGATCCCGGGGCACGCTGGCACAAACACACACGCACACACCTGCACATTTATGCAGAGACAGACGCAGCAGCACAGTTAAAAAGAGAACTGACTCCACTGTTTTGCTGTTTCATTCTGTGCACGCTCCCCCATCCCGCCTTTGCAACCATCCCCGTGTCTGTCTTTTCAGTGTCCTCAAACTGCCGACAGGTCACAGCTCTGGCATGCCAAAATCTGCGGTGCAAGTAAAATGTCAATAAGTGGAGAGACAAAAAACAAAAAAACAAAAAACAAGTAGCTCATAAGAGAAATGAAGAAATGCTTTCCACAGATGAGGGAGCAAAGTCAGATGGTTCAAATATGAAAGATGCCGGTATGCATAACCTCCTGGAGCCTGACTGATTCATATGGAAATGATGTTTTGCTATGCCGTTGTTCAATCACACCACGCCACTGACATTTGCTCAGTGTCTAGCAGCAGTTAGAAGTTTTAGATGTAAATCAGGAGTAGGAAGTTTAGCTTTTGACTTCGCCTTGTCATTATAATCCAAGGGGATATCACTGCTGAGCTTCATCCAACAAGCCTGCAACATTGTTAAACAGGAGCCGGCTTAAAATGGATTGACTCTACGCGACTTAAGTGACACAATTCAGGTTGATTTCACAATTCGGGGTGTACACATACAGTCCAGCACTGCGGTGTAAAGAGTAAAAGGTAAATGAAATCAAATATCCTCAGATTAGAATGCGGACTCTCCAAAATATGGATTAAAATTAGATATACAGTCAAACCTCGGTTTTCGAACATAATCCCTTCCAGAAGGCTGTTCTAAAAGCAATTTGTTCGAAATCCGAAACAATTTTTCCCATTATAATTAATGTAAATAATTTTAATCCGTTCCAAGTCTAAAAAAAACTTTTCCAAGTTTTTTTTTTTTACTAATTTACACTATAAACTGCACTGTATACTGTTTACCATAAATAGAAAAGGGCAGAAATAGACACTGATTTATTAAGATATCCTATCTAATAGGGGTGTTAAAAAAAAAAATCGATTCGGCGATATATCGCGATACTACATCGCGCGATTCTCGAATCGATTCAATTAAAAAAAATTGATTTTTTTTTTTTTTTTTTTTTTTTTTTTTCAGAGCTCAGAATTGTTCATTCGGTAGTCTTACCGATTCAACGTCTTATCATCATTGCCTTTTTTTTGTGTGTGAATCGATTTTTAAACTTCCATTTTTAATGGAAAAATATTCAACAAAACGTCTGACTTCGGGTTAGGATTCACACCTTCAGCATGGAAGAATGTTATATGAATGGAACATGAAGCCTTAATATTTTATTTTAATGCTGTTCAAACATGAAACGGATTACAACCTCTATAAGACTAAAATTTCAGATAAATAAATAATACATTTTCATATAAATCTTACACTCTACAAGCGTACTGATTAGTATTTTCTAAATTTGAATGAAAAAAAATCGCAACAATCGACTTATAAATTCGTATCGGGATTAATCGGTATCGAATCGAATCGTGACCTGTGAATCGTGATACGAATCGAATCGTCAGGTACTAGGCAATTCACACCCCTACTATCTAAAATGATGAAAACAAAAACAAAATGCAAACATTTCTTTTTTAAATTCAATAGTTCTATTTTCCTCTTTTCTTCACCAGCTTTACCACTTGCACTTGCTTTCTTTGGACCCATGATTAGGGGCTAATACACGATGCAAAACTAAAAAAAAATAGATTTGCATAAATAACAATGAACAGGTCTGCTCCAAACAAACTTTGAACACGAATGTGCTACGGAGGAAGCATTCGAGTTAGCTCAGCTCCAGAGCGAGTCGCGTTCAGGTACGTTCGGCTTTTTCTCCCGAGTGAGTTGCGTTCAGGTACGCTCGGCTTTTTTCAGTTTGGTCGAGAGCCGAATTTTTGGACGAGTTCTGAGACATAAAATTCTCGAATTTTCTGGTCGAAAACTGATTTGGTCGAGAACAGAAGCGTTTGAAAACCGAGGTTTGACTGTAAATCAGACATCAGACAATGCAATGTAAACTGATTTTCTATACCATGTCAATGTAAGCCTGATGTCACTGAAATCAGGTAACCTGTACAACAAAACAACACCTAGAAGCACATTACACATAGTCAGAGGTGGGTGCGTCAATGAATTTTGAGCGTCCGTCATTCGACAATTGCCAACAGTCGGGACACACTTCCGTCATCTCCAATCCGTCAATATTTCAAGACGAACCGTCAATCGGTCATTCAATCAGCCAATGTGTCTGTCATTCAAGGTGGGTATCCATCAATGTCCTGTCAATCGTCATTCGCAATCCGTCATTAACGGATTGCCAAATTTATTGATAGATGAAGATTACATTGACGGACAAAAACTTGAAGTTCCCTCAGCGCTAAATGTGTCAAGTTTTTGGAGGTTTCCTGTCAATCATCAACAAAATGGGCGTCCGTCACTGACGGACACATTAAAAGAAAATGATTTGGAAAATATGTCTAAGCACAATGTGAATTCAAAACTGCTCTGAGACAAATTAAATGTATGGAGTCATGTCATTGCAATGGTGCTGCCACTTAATCAGGCCTTTATGTATACCACAAAATCTTGACCTTGCCAGAACATCTAATGCAACTCCACATTATGTAGGACTTGATGCTGACACTGTCTATGTTTTACAGCACACAAACTCACCTCAATTATTTGAGCAGTAAAGTCACAATTGAGTGGTTTTATTTCCTCAGGTCATTATCTTATCCATGTGTTTAGTTAAGTCTATTTGTAAATGTAATGTAACTACAAGGCGGAAAAAGAGGATCACATTAAGCAGACATTAGGCCAGAAAGCCAATGAAACCATTGAAGAGTACTCTGCATTACACTGCTTCAGTAGTAGACTTGAGAGAAGGATTTTTTTTTTTTTCTCTTCGGCTCATTGTATCTATAGCAGCGCGAAAATGAGTACGGGGGGATAAAACTATGTCTATAGATGTCCTTATTTCTAATGTAAAGTTGCCTTCAAAATGCTGGATTATTGGTTTAAAAAGTTTTAACTGAAATACCTTACCTGACACTCTGTAGCTGTAATGTATCCGGGTCTGTGGCATTGAGAGAGGCTACAAAGCTTTCCACTGGAATGTTTTCCATTCTGGTAACAATCAGCGGGTCAGGGAAAAAGACGGGTCCTTCATTAATATCTAAAACTTTGACTTGAACAGTCGCTGTGGAGCTGGGGCCATAACCAACATCAGAAACCAGAGGGTCCTCATTTTCCACTTTAATGAAGATCTTGTGGAGCGCGGTGCCTTCGTAATCTAGAGGCTTAAAAAAGTCAACGTTAAAGCAAGGGAATTTTGATGAGAAGAGACAGATATAGCACTCATATACCTTGACAACTGAAAGCATTCCTTCATTATTGTCTGGGTTGGTTTGGATCTCGAAGCTCCGCATGGGATCTCCGTTTATTATGGAGTAGACGGCTCTCCATGCACCAGTCGCTGGGTCATCTCGATCATCTACTGTCAGGTTGACAGCCACACCAGTTGAGCCTTCATATACGTAAGCTTCAAACTGTAGAGACGAGGACGAAAATCTCCATAAGCAAGAAAAATACACTGTAATCTACACAGATGCAGAAACTGACCAATGGATGATGATGATAGATTTTCATTAAAACATTCCACTCTCGAATTGGCTCAACTTAAAAAACAAAAAAATGACCCACTTTATTTTCTTGTATGATAGGAATTTTCTGTTTTTACCTATGTTTTGGGTGAAAAATAACGGAGAGCAACAGCTACATGTGCACTCATGCTGAAGCGTAAAGTGCAGACAGCAAAGAGGTCTAAAGCAAAGTGTCACTTACGTTTCATTCACCACAGTGGATTGTAAACTCAGCGTTTATGTGCTGTAAATATTAACGTTGAGCAAATGTCTAATTGGTAATTAGACTATTTTTGTCAAGTAATATGTTTATTATTATTATTTATACCATTATTATTTGTTTGGTTGGCAGCAACCCTTCGCAAGAGGCAACTATGATGCACACTAACTGAGCTTATTAGGTACGTCTGCATCTATTCAGTTCCAATATGTGAGCTTTCCTCATTCCTTTTAAAAAATGCTAAATAATGCTAAATAGGCACGGTGCTTGAGTGGTTAGCACATCCGCCTCCCAGTACTGAGGAGGCAAGATCGAGCCCAGGCTTCGGCCTTCCTGGGTGGAAATTGCATGTTCTCACCATGCCTGTGTGGCTCTTCTCCGGGTACTCCAGTCTCCTTCCACATTCCAAAGACAAGCCTGGCAGGTTAATTGGGTGCTCCGAATTGTCTCTAGGTGTGCTTGTGAGTGTGGATGGTTGTTTGTCTCTGTGTCCCTGTGATTGGCTGGCAACCAGTTCAGGGTGTACCCCGATGCCAGCTGGGATAGGCTCCTGCACCCCCCCCCCCCCCCCCCCCCTCCTTGTGAGGAATAAGTGGTGAAGAAAATGGATGGATGAAGGTGATAGGTAATTATAATACTTGGATTACCATAGAGAAGTAATGCAGATAAATTTAACAAAATACATGCCCTGAGTTTATCAGTTACTTACCACCTGTTTTGGTGTTTGTTTTTTGTTTTTTCAGGGAGCATACACGTACAATGGAATATTGTGCCTGAATATTCTTGCTGGTGGGTGATGTGCGTCTTTGACCTTGTTGTTCTACATTCCTGCTGGTAGCCTGCTAATTACTACACTGACATATAAAAACTTGTTTTTTTTAAAAATAGTTCTGAAGGTGATTTTTACTTATTGTCATTGCACCTATATTCTGTACTTTATACTTCATTTGCTGTTCATCAATCCCGTTTGAATGAATTGACACATTATGAGAGTAAACACTCGTGTCCTTCATCACTAATTTCGTATACTCGTTCAAATTCATTTTACACTGTCAATCAAAATGCTCCCAACTGATCATACTTGGCAAGAGGATTCAATCAATTAAATAGCCAAGCAGTCTGCCAGCAAAATTCAATGAGTAGGCATACAATCCGAACCGAAAAAGATATGGACACACTGAAGCCATCCCTATGCGCGCGTGAGTGTGTGTGTGTGTGTGTGTGGGGGGGGGGGGGGTGTGTGTGTGTGTGTGTGGGTGTGTGTGTGTGTGTGTGTGTGTGTGTGTCTGTGCATGGATGTCAGCACGATTATAGCAGCAGAGCTTGCAGTGTAATCTTTCAAACACGAAACACCCTACTTAAGAACAGCACAACTGAAGTCAAGATAAATGCATCTGTTGTCAGCCCACGGTATTGTTGTTTCACAGATTACCTTCTTAAAGCTACACCCTACTGAAAACCATCCATTTGTCTGGGGAGAGACAAACATTGATTTTGTCTTTATCTTTTCCTTTATTTATCCAATGCTTGTTTAAAGCACTTAAACCATTCAGTCAGTTAATGCCCAGAGGACAGAAACACAATATCCGAACAAGGAGTACACTCCACAACAAAAGTGGACTACATTGGAGTTACAGAAGAAAAGGTGAATACCGCAGAACCCCATTTTTACAACATAACTTGAATTTGTATGCACGTTTGAACACAACTATCATTAATTACCTACAGTAATGCAGCGGTAAAGTCATATGTACAGTAAATATGTGTGCAAAAAAACAAAAACAAAACAAAAACGTCCTTAAATATAAACCAATAAAATAAAAAACAGTATGCTAGCAACTGAGTATGCCTTCTTGTGCTGTGTGATTACTTCTGGAGACTGACTTGGCCAAACATCTTTCCCCTGATCGACTTTTTGGCAGTGTTTTAGGTAATTATTTTTCTGGGTGATAATCTTCCTATTGCATCTTTTTTTTTTAAGTGGCTATGCGTATCCTTATGAGTTAATGCTGCTGTTTCCATCATGTGTTGCAACATTGAAGATTAGTGAGCCCATCTAAAAAACCGAGTGTGTCCTGCTGGTATACCTGGCTGAAACAAGGGATGCTTTACAGAACCTAGCTTCCACCGTGAACAAGTTCTGTGCCCTGTCCCACTTACATACATGTTGTTTATGTTTGTATTTGGTTATGTTTCATGCTATGTCTTGTCTTCTTCATGTTCATGTCTGTCTCATTATGTTTTAGTGTCCACCTGTTCTTTTTAGGCTGGCTGATGCAGTTGTTAATTGATGGAAATTATATGAATTATTATTCTTTATTAAATCTTTTACATTTATTTTTATCTCTATCTCTGTTCATTCTTAAGCTCTTAACCTCTAACCTCTATGTACAGCACTTTGTATACAGCAATGCCTGTTCTTAAAGTGCTTTATAAATAAAGTTGAGTTGAGTTAATATACAGTTTACTTCGGCAATAGACAAAACAAGTCCATACGGTCCTGAAAAGGATTGTTAAAATTTCTAGGTCTGAACAATTGCAAATAATTCGTGGATAAGCCACGTGCACATTTACGATCGTGAATGTGATTTGAAAAACGTAATTTGATACCCCTGTTACAATCTTTGTTAGAGTGCATGTAGTAAGTGTACATTTCCGAGTAAAATGTATGAACATTGATCTAATAATCTCGTAAAAAAAAAGTTTGCTGCAAATCCGTGAATATTGTGTGGACTGTCAGTCCTTTCTGTTGATTGCCGCTATCCATTGACGTCTTTTGTCTTCATTGGCAGGTATTCGGTAAAAAGCAACATTTGGTTCACTCCCTTGTCTGTTTGTACAACCGACCGCACAACAAGATATGACCGTTTTATAATTGAATCGACTAGGCAAAGGAATTCATGCTGTACACGATTCAATTGCTACAATCCAGGCCGTCCATGTTCAGGAGGGGGCGTTCCCATGGCGGAATTGACGACACGTGCAAATGGTTAATACAATTACAGTATTGAAATTAGAGAATATTTGAGATAGTACTTAGTGAAAAAAAAAACAGGGATCTATCAACTGAGCGATAAAAGACAAGGGGTCTTCAAAGTAGTTTAAACATCAGTGCTCGCGAGATGGGAGGACTAAAATGGCTGCCCAATCCCTTCAAAGGCTTGCACGGGCGTGCCTGGGCTATCGGCTATCCAGTATTATATACAGATCAGTGAGACGAACACAACACAGAAAAGTGACAATGCCGGGTGATTCAAGTACAACATCATGCAAACTATTTTGCTGTAAAAGCATAAACAAGCTAAGGAGGTTGCATAAAACGAGGAAGACAAGGCTATCCGCCATTGTTGTTTACAGACTGGCGGTTTGTGTGCAGTCACAAGAGAAGTGGCTATCCAGCTATGGTGTCCACATTGGAACACATTTTGACATCTTTCCACTCTAGAGCCCGGTTTCAAAAGTGATCGGTTAAGCTCTGAAACCGAGCCGTCGTGTGGATGGACTGCCAAAGCGGTAAGAAACTTGTGCGAATACAATGAAACAGGCTTTCATGTGAATGGGGCCTTAATCTTTGTTTTTTGTTCTGTCCTGGTTATATCATTCACATTTGTTTGTCTTGCCTTGTGTCCATGTGTCGAGTTAAGTGTAGGGTTTGTTTCTTTTCTGTTTGTTTGGGACTTTTGTTAAGTTCTAGGAAATTCCAAAGGGACTTATTTTCATTTGTGTTATGACAATACAACGGACCCGTCGCCATGGGCGGGCCTTGGGGGTCCGTGCCCGCCCTGTCAGTCAGCCGTGCCCGCCCTAGCAAAGATGACTCACCAACTATTCGTCCTATCAGTCACGTAAACTTGCGCCTTCTGTTTTAAGTAAAGCATGGCGTGCCAGCCAACCACATACCTCCTTTCAAGTTTGGCTGTGATTGACAACTAAGGTGAGCCAATGACAATCAGGATCAGGAGGGATGGAGTGGGATGGAGGGAGACGCGCGCTCTGCAGACGTGCCTTAGCCAAATCTACTTCCGGGTAGACGTGCTTAAGCTAATTCAATAATTGTAAATATAAATTAGGGCGGCACGATGGGCGAGTGGTTAGCACGTCCGCCTCCCAGTTCTGAGGACTCCGGTTCGAGTCCAGGCTCCGGCCTTCCTGGGTGGAGTTTGCATGTTCTCCCCCTGCCCGCGTGGGTCTTCTCCGGGTACTCCGGTCTCCTCCCACATTCCAAAGACATGCATGGCAGATTAATTGGACGTTCCGAATTGTCCCTAGGTGTGCTTGTGAGTGTGGATGGTTGTTCGTCTCTGTGTGCCCTGGGATTGGCTGGCAACCAGTCCAGGGTGTCCCCCGCCTACTGCCCAGAGCCAGCTGAGATAGGCGCCAGCACCCCCCGCGACCCTTATAATAAGCGGTCAAGAAAATGGATGGATGGATGAATAAATATAAATTGAAAATATTCTAAATAGTCTAATGTAAAAAGACAAGTTTTTAATAAATGTCTTACATTTATTAAATCTTGACTTATTACAAATACTTTTAAATAAATGTGAACGGTAAACTTCAAGAAAACAGTAAAATAAAATAAAAAATGGCCTTTAAAATTCTACTTTCTTCAGAATTTATTGGAAAAGAGATATAAAATAATCGATTCATGGGTTTGAAAAGGAAAATTTCATTTATTTCTGGCAACAACTAATACAACAAATAGAGAGAAAAAGATTTTGCCTGAAAGGGAAGGGGCGGGAGAAGAAAACTTATTTAATTACATCACCATCTCTAATATATAAAACAATAGTACTTCCGGCAATTTACAATATTGCTATCTTAATTTAAGCAATTTATTTTCACAATATATAACCAATGTGCCAATAATGTAAATAATTAATAATAATTAAAATGCCAATAATGGTGATGTTACCATTGGCAACATACAGTATATTACATTCTGACAGTACAATGGTAATATGCTATATATTCCAGGAAGTCAATACAAAATCAATTTGATATTGATTATTCAATTTTATTTTAAACCCAGCCCTAGTAAATACAATACGAGTTTGTAACAAGATGCAAAGGCCCTGGTCCATCTCTGGATAGTTCACTATTAACAAGTCATTCACTACAAAGAAACAAATACCACCAATTACCAACTGCTTATTAAGACAGCAAAATACTTTGTACATGATCTTTTAACTCCGATTTAACACAAGTGCTGCAACATCATTGTAATGCCAAGTGTTTGAAAATAGAGCAGTCAAAAATTAACAGGAGCAATGTTCGTACTTGACTTTTGTTTCGTTCTAAAATGATGGAAACAAATGAACATCTGTAAAAGAATAGCAAAACAGTTGGCAGAACTCGAAATCAACACATGCTGTGACAAAGCACAGTTTCATTCCAACAATGTTAACAACTAGTGCACACTCATATGCTGACAAAATACATTAAGAAGAGATTTGACTGTTAAGAAGAGCATATCTGTCACTTTTACCAAGTAACACTAATTGCTCTTTCATTGGCACTGCTAAGGGAATTGTCTCCTATGTATTATGCAGGCTTTCAATTTGTATTTTTTGGCCAACAGACATTATTTGCCTGTTACATACTGTGTGTCAGATCTGTTCTCCGGTAATGGCATAGCTTGCTAGCTAGCGGATGGATGGATGGATGGATGGATGGATGGATGGATGAATGGATGGATGGATGGATGGATGGATGGACGAGCGGACGGCCCGGAGGGAGGACTGGACGGATGTGATGAACGGACGGACAAATGGATGGATTTATTGATTGATTGATGGGCAGGTGGGCATACAGTCGGCCCGGAGGGATGTGATGGACGGATGTGATGGATGGATGGATGGACGGACGGACGGATTGATTGACGGGCGGGTGTAGGGGACGGCCCGGAGGGAGGACCGGATGGATGTGATGGATGGATGGATGGATGGACGGACGGACGAATGGATGGATTGATTGATTGATTGATTGATGGGCTGGTGGGCGTACGGTCGGCCCGGAGGACCGGACGGATGTGATGGATGGATGGATGGATGGATGGACGGATGGACGGATTGATTGACGGGCGGGTGTAGGGGACGGCCCGGAGGGAGGACCGGATGGATGTGATGGATGGATGGATGGACGGACGAATGGATGGATTGATTGATTGATTGATGGGCTGGTGGGTGTACGGTCGGCCCGGAGGACCGGACGGATGTGATGGATGGATGGATGGATGGATGGATGGATGGACGGACGGATGGATGGATGATGGATGGATTGATTGATTGATGGGCTGGTGGGTGTACGGTCGGCCCGGAGGACCGGACGGATGTGATGGATGGATGGATGGATGGATGGACGGACGGACGGACGGATGGATGGGGATGATGGATGGATTGATTGATTGATGGGCAGGTGGGCGTACGATCGGCCCGGAGGACCGGACGGATGTGATGGATGGATGGATGGGCGGATGGAAGGAAGGATGGACAGAGGGAGGGATGGATGGTTAGCAACTAACTCCTGTCAGATCATCTGTTCATGATAGTTTTGTGGTTGCGGTGTTCGTTTTTTTACACATTGACTGTTGGTAAATCAATATCTTGAACAGTCAGGATAAAAGGGAGAGTGAGGACATTTTACATATGACATGTTATTGTTGAGCATGCAAGTTTAAAAATAGATGAGAGGAGACATTAGTTCCAACATGGTTTCATTTCATTGGCAAATAAAGTTATCTTTATTAAATGCTTAAAACAGTTATTCACACTCACTAAAATGCCTTGGAATAGTTTGTGCATACCGGGCACAAAAGTGTATCTTATAAAATATTAAAGTAAAATTGGATCTTAAAGCTCTGACCACTGAAGTAGTGCATACAAAAGAATTTACTTTTACAACCACATTATATATCAAGAACATAAAGTGAAATACTAACATCTTTAAGCAGTGCAAACTACATCAGCAGAACATTCTCTTGCACCCAACAGCTTCCTTTTGTGGTGACTTCAAGTCGAGAGCTGCTTGTATCCATTGCATCCACAGTTTTATCATTAATGGACACCGGACACTTGGTTAGGCAGCTCAGCTTTTTGTCTTTGTGGTTTTGTACACAAAACATTCCTAGAGCTTGTATTGGTTGATCTAAGCCAGGGTTATGTGCTTTGTTAGTGGAAGAAGCAAACACGCATATTACTGAGGTACAAAACACAAGTTGTTCACTCGAGTTATGGCTGAGTTCCGTTCATTCGCTGGCGATGTAAACTTAATTTCGACTTACCCGTGGGCATTCTTGTGACCCATTTCTCGCTTTTTGATGGTTATGACCAAGTCATTTCAAAATATGATATGGCCTACAGGTTAAGTCGAATTTCACTGCTAAAGTCGATATTTACATCAAAATACTTTGCACAGCAATTAAAAAACAAAAACAAAAAACTTATTTGCGTGACCGGGCAGAGCTGGAACCAATATTTCATGTTTCTGCACGGACATTCATTGCTGACAAGACGGCAGCGAGGAGCTAATTCAACCTTAAACACGGAAATATGACGCGTCTGATGGCGACCCGGCCTGCTCGATGGACGTCCGTTGCTGGAGGTAACAGCAACACACCTTTAATTAACTTTAAAATGGTGTGATTATTGTGGGAAATTAAGCAACAAGTGTCACGTTTCAGTTTGGTTGGGTTTTTGTTTTATTTTGGTGAGTGTTGGTTGTCTGGTGTTCCTGTCTTCGTCCCCAGTCTCGTTATGGTTAACCTTGTCCACCTGCTTGTGTCTTCCCTTCCTGGTGTGTATTGCTGATTGGTTCACCCTCCCTGCTGTGTCTCCCAGGTGTGTCCTGTTATTGTCATTAGTGTTGGTATAAGGGAGTGGTGTTTGTCTCACGCGGGTGTGGGAGCATTGTCTGATGTTTGAGGTGTGCTGTTTGAATGTCTGCATGTCTAGTCATAGTGGTGTCTTTATTGCCAAGTCTACCAAGTCTGTTATTGCAAAGTCTACCAAGTCTTCCACGCCAAAGTCTACCAAGTCTTCCACGCCAAGTCTAAGTCTTCCACGCCAAGTCTAAGTCTTCCACGCCAAGTCTAAGTCTTCCACGCCAAGTCTTCTAAGTCTTCTTCGCCAAGTCTTCCACGCCAAGTCTTCTACGCCAAGTCTTCTACGCCAAGTCTTCCCCGCCAAGTCTTCTACGCCAAGTCTTCTACGCTAAGTCTTCTACGCTAAGTCTTCTACGCCAAGTCTTCTAAGTCTTCTACGCCAAGTCTTCTAAGTCTTCTACGCCAAGTCTTCTACGCCAAGTCTTCTACGCCAAGTCTTCTACGCCAAGTCTTCCACGCCAAGTCTTCCATGCCAAGTCTGCCACGCCAAGTCTTCAAAGTCTGCCACGCCAAGTCTTCAAAGTCAGCCACGCCTAGTCTTCAAAGTCAGCCACGCCAAGTCTTCAAAGTCAGCCACGCCAAGTCTTCAAAGTCAGCCACGCCAAGTCTTCAAAGTCAGCCACGCCTAGTCTCTGCCTCACGCCACGCCAAGTCTCTGCCTCACGCCACGCCAAGTCTCTGCATCTCGCCACGCCAAGTCTCTGCGTCACGCCACGCCAAGTCTTTGCATCACGCCACGCCAAGTCTCTGCATCACGCCACGCCAAGTCTCTGCATCACGCCACACCAAGTCTCCGCCATGATCTGTGTTGTCCACGTCCAGTCCAGCTTACTCCCCTTCCGTCTCGTCCAGTCCTTCCCCGTCATAGTTAATAAAGTTCCTTACATCATCTTTCCAGTCTGTCTTCCCGCCTGTTTCCTCCGTTTTTGGGTCTACCCATACCCCCGACGTAACAGAATGCTCCCACCAACCCGGACCCAGCGGAGGTTCCAAGTCCCCGTTCCGGCTCCGCGCCGGATTCAAGTCCCCGTTCTGGCTCCGCGCCGGATTCAAGTCCCCGTTCCGGCTCCGCGCCGGATTCAAGTCCCCGTTCCGGCTCCGCGCCGGCCTCAGGACCCCGTTCCGGCTCCGCGCCGGCCTCAGGACTCCGTTCCGGCGCCCCGCCGGCTCCAGGCCCTCGTCCCGGCACCTCGGCAGCCCATGAATGCCACGCCTGTGCCACTGCCGCTGCAGCCCCTGGCCGCTTCGCCTGTGCCGCTGCCGCCGCAGCCCCTGGCCGCTTCGCCTGTGCTGCTGCCGCCGCAGCCCCTGGCCGCAACGCCTGTGCCACTGCCGCCGCAGCCCCTGGCCGCTTCGCCTGTGCCGCTGCCGCAGCCCCTGGCCGCTTCGCCTCTGCCGCTGCCGCCGCAGCCCCTGGCCGTTTTGCCTGTGCCGCTGCCGCCGCAGCCCCTGGCCGCTTCGCCTGTGCCGCTGCCGCCGCAGCCCCTGGCCGCTTCGCCTGTGCCGCTTCCTCGTCTCTGCCCCAGCCAAAGTCCCCAATTCCTCGTCTCTGCCCCAGCCAAAGTCCCCAGCTTCCTCGTCTCTGCCCCAGCCAAAGTCTCCGGTCTTGGGGTCCGCCCCGGGCAGCGCGGTAATGGCGGCCGACCCGGGACCCAGCGCCAGGCGGCGCAAGAGAAGGGCCCACCGCGGGAACCGGCCCTTGGCGGCGCCACCCCTGTTTTCGCCCCTTGAGCCCGCAATAATGCCGCCTCCTGGGCCGCCCCCCGATCCAGATTTCATGGAGTTTTGTAAGGCAGTGTTTCGCCCCTTGGTAGACTCGTATTCGTACCCTGATTAGGGGCAGAGTTTAGCTCCCGTTCCCGTCCCCGCCCTCCCCGTTTTGGCTTGTTTTTGTTTTAGGGACGTCTGGGAGCCGTCCCTTGGTGGGGGGGGGGGTAATGTCACGTTTCAGTTTGGTTGGGTTTTTGTTTTATTTGGGTGAGTGTTGGTTGTCTGGTGTTCCTGTCTTCTTCCCCAGTCTCGTTATGGTTAACCTTGTCCACCTGCTTGTGTCTTCCCTTCCTGGTGTGTATTGCTGATTGGTTCCCCCTCCCTGCTGTGTCTCCCAGGTGTGTCCTGTTATTGTCATTAGTGTTGGTATAAGGGAGTGGTGTTTGTCTCACGCGGGTGTGGGAGCATTGTCTGATGTTTGAGGTTTGCTGTTTGAATGTCTGCATGTCTAGTCACAGTGGTGTCTTTATTGCCAAGTCTACCAAGTCTGTTATTGCAAAGTCTACCAAGTCTTCCACGCCAAAGTCTACCAAGTCTTCCACGCCAAGTCTAAGTCTTCCATGCCAAGTCTTCTAAGTCTTCCATGCCAAGTCTTCTAAGTCTTCTACGCCAAGTCTTCTACGCCAAGTCTTCTACGCCAAGTCTTCCCCGCCAAGTCTTCCCCGCCAAGTCTTCCCCGCCAAGTCTTCCACGCCAAGTCTTCCACGCCAAGTCTGCCACGCCAAGTCTGCCACGCCAAGTCTTCAAAGTCAGCCACGCCAAGTCTTCAAAGTCAGCCACGCCAAGTCTTCAAAGTCAGCCACGCCAAGTCTTCAAAGTCAACCACGCCTAGTCTCTGCCTCACGCCACGCCAAGTCTCTGCATCACGCCACACCAAGTCTCCGCCATGATCTGTGTCCACGTCCAGCCAAGTCTACTCCCCTTCCGTCTCGTCCAGTCCTTCCCCGTCATAGTTAATAAAGTTCCTTACATCATCTTTCCAGTCTGTCTTCCCGCCTGTTTCCTCCGTTTTTGGGTCCACCCATACCCGCGACGTAACAACAAGAAGGTGCTACAGACGAGGCACAGGCGCTGTAAAGTCGAAATGACGTAACTCGACGACTCCCTGTATTTGTTTTTTTTAACTCACCTGAGTGTAAACGGAGATACACTGCAACAACAGCAAAAGAACTCTTCAATACACTGCTAAATCAGCAACAAGAACAATTCAATTCAAAGATCCATAAGGATGTATTGCACTGTGCAGAGCATATGGAGTAATGTTCCATCCATACCATTTGATTATTCATCAATTATATTTAAGTGGGCTTTGATTGGTGAACGTGGGAAGTTCAAAGTTGAGGCATATATATGAAGATGTCAAGTCGTGTAATTCAGTTTTATAGACCGCAAGGAAATTCTTTTTCTACTTTTTACTTTGATAAACTCAGAGGAGGGATTTTTAAATTGTTGCGTTTTGACGTACACGTTTATCTAACCTTTCAAACTTTCAAAGCCTGACACAATCAGCAATTTCAAAGTCAAGACTTTGCAAAATAGTTGCTTTTAGGGGCATTCTGACAAAGACACCATTCATGCCGGTGGCACAAAAACCTCTGAAATAAATCTCAGAAAGCCTGCGTGCATGTAACCTGTGGAGGCACGGCAATTTATCTGCCAAGTATCCCTCAGTTTTTTTTTCCCCATTTAAACATGATTGAAGGAGATTGAGAGAGACAGAACTCCTATATTGTATTAGATAAAAAGCTTTTCGATGAATGTGACTTTTGGCAAAACAGATTTGACATGACAGCCTTCATAACAAGTTCAAGTCAGAATAAAACAAGTATAAAAAAAGCTACACTACACAGCTAAGTGATTTTTAAAGCTGATGTTTTGCATTGAATAACAGCATACAACAGTACATGTTGCATCTCATGTGGTGTTTTTTTCAGAAGTATTTGCTCCACATTTGTCATTCAAAGCTTAAAAGCATATGTATATACAGAACAAATCAGCCCTATGGGCTATGAATACCAGGACAGAACCTGATTTCTGCTCCATCCCTATTAGTGCCCTGAAACCACAACTTCAACCAATCTTGAGTGGCAGAAAGACAGGAGTACTCTAAAATAAATAGTCCTGGCATAATATGCATGCACACACACACGAAAATACATGTCGTGCTTTCTACAACTCACCTTGAATGACATACAGGCCACAAATCCTTTCCTATTGGCTCTTTTTTTTTAAGATGATTTCTGGTCAACTGTGCCCCCACATCACAGAGCGACAGCAATGTGTGTACTGAAGCAATCACACACTCCCCACACTAATCCGTGAAAGCCGTTAGCCATTCCCAAAGAAAGACCTGCGCTGACAGCATCCTGCTGCCCCATACATGGTTGCTACATCCATCACTGCTAACGTCTTTATCCATGGGACAGATGGATTGCAGGGAAAGCATATTGTCAGGTCATCATAGAGGAGACCATTTTGGGGTGTTGTGGGTAGAAAGAGGTATGAGAAAGAGTGAGGGAAAAATCTGTCTGGTTGCTATTAAGGTTGAGTGACAGGAGGGATAAGGTCCATCACCATCTTATTATGGGGAGCTCAGGGAAACAGACCTAGTGGGACATTGTGTGGAATTAACTGAGAGCTGACACGTTCAAATCGAGCAAGTGGGGGAAAACAATATGTCAAATCCATATATATGTGGAAGAACAGACAATAAAACAAGAAAAAATATATATTGGGTATGAGAGGTAAAGGCGTGAAGGTTAGAAATAGGGATAGGCGAGTACTGATACCAGGTATCCATATTTCCGATACCAGCCTTATTTTAATGTATTGACGCTCACGAGTCACGACGATGGCCAGTACCAATAATGGCCGCCCCTTTTGTGGCTGTTTTACTATTGGGAACTAGAAATTAGAAGAAGAGAAAATTGACATTGTTTTCATTAATTTAAGAAAAAAAAATGCTATCTCGGGATTTATAGATGCATCCATCCATTTTCTTAACCGCTTACCCCGGGTTTTCACCGGATGCGGTTGCGGTGCGGTGCGTCTTGACTGCGTGCTCCGGACGGGTCAATTTTTTTGTCAATCCAGCTGCGCACAGCTGCGGTCCGGCAGCTCCGTCGCCGCCCACTTCCCAACGTGTCTCGCGGGACCGCGCGCGCGCGATCATGTGGCATTTCACAACGAGAGGTGGACTTCTTTTGATTTAACCTTTTCTTCTTCTTCTGCTATGAGATAACATGCAGCATCCTTTTTTTGGTTGTCCTTGTAAAGTATATTAATAACGAGAGTCGGGTCAGTGCAGGTCCACTCTTTATTTCTGTCTTCCGCGTCCGGCTGCCGCTCAGTACGGCAAGCGAGATGGGCACAACAAGCAATCGCGAACATCAAACTCACAATACATTACAGTCCTTATAAAAAGGATGTGCCGTGTCATATATTATTTTGTGGTTTTCCACCTCCAATATAAACCTCTCCTCGTCCATGTTCGCTGGTGTCTAAACCGTGAATGAGCACATGGCCCGGCGACGCCCACGTCACGTTTTGCTGAAAAGCTTGCGAAATAGGAGCTGGCGAGTGTTTTATTCTGAGAGGTAACCGGAAATTTGTGAAACTGCGTCGGTCTTCCTGTCCTGCTCGATGTGTTTTGTGCTAGCTTGCCATTGGCCGGAGGCCTACCGCTGCGGCGTCCGGCAAAAATAGAAAATAGGTCTATCCTTGCGGAAGGGCTGCGGCACGCCGCAGCTGAGACGCAGTCGACACGCAACGCACCCGCAAGCAGTGTAAACTGCACCATTCGAATGAATGGAATCTAATTGCTTGCGTCGCCGGACCGCACCGCAACCGCACCGCAACCGCATCCGGTGAAAACCCGGGGTTATTCCTCACAAGGGTCGCGGGGGCGCTGGAGCCTATCCCAGCCGGCTTCTGGCGGTACACCCTGAACTGGTTGCCAGCAAATTGCAGGGGATTTATAGATCTTTCCTTAAAATTATCTGTATTTTTTTTTAATTTTTTTTATTTTTTTTTATTTTTTATTTGTGCAGGGGAATTTTATGGATCAAAAGTATTAATCGTATCAGTACTTGGAATCAGTTCCAGTGACTACTCAAGAGTAGAGGACTCACAACGGTGTTGGTCTGAATAATATTGAAAAAAAACAAACAAACAGCAACAACAACAACAAAAAACAGCTATCCAAATGTCGCGATACACCAATTACATACACCGGCGTCAGAAGTCGGAGAGTGTCCGGGCGTCGGTAACATCGGATCCTGTTACATATACATCTGGTGGGCGTTTTCTGCAGATTCGACACGTTAAATAGGCGTCAGCCTGTCACGACATTTGATCACTCTGATTGGGTGAGTAAGAATCTGGTGTGGTAACATCCATCCATCCATTTTCTGAACCGCTTGCTCCTCACAAGGGTCGCGGGGGGTGCTGGAGCCTATCCCAGTTAGCGGGGTACACCCTGGACTGGTTGCCAGCCAATCACAGGGCACACAGAGACGAACAACCATCCACACTCACAAGCACACCTCGGGACAATTCGGAGCGCACAATTAACCTGCCATGCATGTCTTTGGAATGTGGGAGGAGACCAGAGTATCAGGAGAAGACCCACGCGGGCACGGGGAGAACATGCAAACTCCACCCAGGAAGGCTGGAGCCTGGGCTCAAACCAGAATCCTCAGTACTGGGAGCCGGACGTGCTAACCAGTTGTCCACCGTGCCGACTGGTGTGGTAACAGTCTCAGCTAAAATTGAACTACCTACTGGTTTATTGTGAGCAAAAATTCAACACAGAAAACCATACAATCAGGTAAGCACTAAACATGGCACTAGGGGAACATTCTTGCTACTTTGGCGTAAACTATAAGCTGAAGCATATTTTTGATTTTAGCTAATATTTGGTCAATAAAACCTGCAATGTAAATGCGTGCGACAAAGAATTCATCTGAAAGAATGGATTCTTTGAAGTCAATACTGAATTGAGGTGATGAATAATTTATACAGTTAAAGCTTGGATGGTGACACAAATCCTGCACAGATATACACTTGCAAATAAACTCACACTATGTTGGTGGTCAGTTGAGAAGTCATTTATAATTCATGGCGGCTTGAAAACCATTGGGAATTGCGGAAAGATTTATATAGGGATCTATATAGCGCCTTCAAACACTTGCTTTTTAAAAGGCCCATTTCTCGATGCTGTTAACCGGCTCTCTTGCTAGTGAGAAATGAGAACATTAACTAGGACATGGACATGGTGCACTCTGAACGGCCCTACTAAGCCCTCTGAGCTGTAACATTTCACATCTCAGCTTTGCTCCTTACAAGCGCCCCTGACACCCCAATGCATCATGGGAGGGCTTCAAGGGAGGTTCGGTTTGGGCAAAGTGTGATAAGTCTCAAAAACAGATTGCATCTGAGGGTGTTTCCATTAACAACCTCACAACATCAGTGCTACAACTGCACCTTGGGGCGCAGGCAGCAGCACGCAGCAGCTATTGACACATCCATCATTAGGAGCAAACATGAGCATTGATTGTGAGCTTAAAAAGAAAAAAAAGAAAAAACGGTATCTATTTAAGATTATGACCGTCAGGCAGAATTAGTCTGTTTTGCAAATGCCTTAAGGCACTGCTGACTAAACAAAACACCATTGACTGAGAGCACGCTTACTCCCACTCTTGCTCATGATTCCCTTATCTTGCCCGTGCACCCATATCACCCAATTAATAAGATGTCTTCCTATTTGTCAAATACATTATTTGCAGACTCTGTGATTCTTGTTGGCCTTACCTTCAGCCTTTATTTAGTTTTTTTTTTTTTTTTTTTTTTTTTTTTATCCTCTAAAGAAGAAGGTCAAGGTATTCCATATATGCCTTTGAGTGGGTGTAAATAAGCCTGTAATTGTGTAGGAAGTTACTCTGTGGCTGCAAAATGTAGTATAGATGATTTAACATCATAAAAAATTTTCTGCGTGACAGCACAGTAGTCTTCTTGAACTAAAGTTCACTAACCTAACTTGAGTTCTATGATATTTTTTTACCTTCCAATCACTGAAAGAGACATATTCATATTGATTACTTAGTCAATTGCAGTACTGTTCTACTGGACCCAGCAGCTGTCTAGTGATGCAGAATAAATAGTCAACAACCACAATATGTTTCAATCTTTTTTATCAGGTCGTTGAGATGCCTTTTATGCAGTGGCAACCTGCTCCATAATCAGACCTCCTTTTAGCAGTTAATAAACAACTCCCAAACTTTTTGTGGAGCATCTACACCAGAGGTGTCCAAACTACGGCCCGGGGGCCAGTAGTGGCCCGCTGTCCATTTTAGGCTAAAAAGTTCAAATAAAATAAAAAAACAAAAATCTTTGGAGATGGTCAAAGTAAGAAGGGTTTTAGTTTTAGTTAACGAAAACTAATAAAAAAAAACTAAAATTAAAAAAACAATATTGTTACCGAATTAAAATAACGTCAATGCTTTTTACAAAACAAAAACTAACTGAAACTACATTTTATGTTTACAAAACTAACTAAAACTATAATTATAGCAAACGTCCGTTTCGTTTTTGGTAATTAATTTAATGCATGAGCCTTTGGGGATGATTTTAGAGTTTTAAGTAGATTTATTTGGATATAAACTGGAATAATGATGTTTGAAAGTATGTCACACAGAAGTGATGTCATCTAGCAGCAGCCAATAGAAAAACACCTTCAGATGACGTCGTGGTGTTTATGAAATATTGCGCACAAGTAATAATTTTTTTTTAACTAATACTGAAACTAACAAACTAAACTAAAACTAAGCATTTTTTAAAGAACTAATCTAATAAAAACTAACAGAACCACTCTGAAAACTAATAAAAACTAAGTAAAATGAAAAATTCCCAAACTATAATAACCCTACTGCCATATTACAAATAAAATGGTTTATATACTGTATCATTTTTCTAAATATGCAAAAGCACAAATAAATTATTTGTACAATTTTTAGGACTAAACACAATTTCTCTTCATAACATTATGTGGCCCTTGCGTCCATCTGATTTTCTGTATTGGCCCTCAAATGAAAAAGTTTGGACACCCCTGATCTACACCATAACGGGTTCAAAAGAACGATCTCTGGGGAAAAAAAAAAAAAAAGTGCGTGTGGTGGTGGCGGCTTAGTCTTTCTCACCAGCGGATGTGTGAACTCAGGGGCATGGTCGTTCTTGTCTGTAATGGTAATGGTTGCGGTGGCTGTTCCTGTCAGTCCCACCTCACTTCCTGCCATGTCCTTGGCAATAATCTCAAGCTCATATGTTGTGGTTGGCAGTGTCTGGAAAACAAAGAGTGACATACATTAGGACTGTTGGATGCAGGTTCGGATCAGGCAGCTGAAGATTGACATACAGTATTAGAATATAGTACAGTATACCGAAATATTGAGTTCATCTGTTCAAGATGTTTTACTGCATTAGATAGGACTTTCAATTCTTAACCACTCACTGGTGCGGTGGCCCAGGCATAAACCTTAAAATTATGGGATTCATTTTAATGCCCAGTGCAAATCCACCACTCATGTCCACAGAGCTCAGAATCTCCATCCATTGTGATCAAATTCAACAAAATTGTGTTCCATTTCCTGTGCCAATAGTTAGACCTAGTTCCAGCAGGTGTAAAATTTTGACCACTTTCAACCACAAAATTATCAGGTGCATGTCTAAAGAAACACATTTGGTACACTGAAACGCCCAGTATGGCGCAGAAAGATGAGCCAAATTACCAAACAAGCGAATTGAGACTTGCATCGGCACAAAAATCAGGATAAGGAAGTATTTTAAACTAGAGATAGACCGATATGCTTTTTTCAGGGCCGATACCGATTCCGATTATCGGTAGTCAAGGAGGCAGATAACCGATATTTGAAGCCGATATTCATTTGCAGTAAAAGTTAAAATGTTGGCACCAAATTTTTGAATAATGCAAACCCTAACAGTTCTTTACAATGGATTCTCACACTGCACTTTTCATTTTACATCCTTCTATCTGCAATAAGACGTTGGTGGCGGGGGGAGTTAAATGTGGGGCCAATGTGACATTACCTTTTATAGCATTTGGGATACTTGTAGTTTTATTCTATAAATGTTATATTTTTATATTTTGAAGTAATAGGAGGAACCCTGTCATTCAAAATGTGCATCAGCTGTGGCATTACTTATTACTACAGCAAAAAAAATAAAAAAATTCCATGAGAAAAACTATTCATCCCTGAACACCATACAGTTCTTGTTGACCTTATTATGATTATTGTTATTGTTACCATATAGACAGTTTTGATAAGCTGAGGATCTTAAATCGAGAACAGCAATATCATGCTACTCCTCTCTACAAGAGAACTGTCAAAAGACACTTCATCATGTAGTTTACTGCCACTTAGGATGCCCCAATCAACGCAGAAAAAGGTAGAGTAAAATAACTTGGTTATAATAATAGTAAGAATAACTTGGTTAAACAGACATTGTTGCGGTGGACCGCTGCCAGTTTCTGCTGTTTAATGTGTTTTACACTTATAGACACGTGTGTGTATATGGGCACACTATTCTCTCACTACTGTACTGTACTGTATCACTTAATGGCACAGATGTACTTGTCTAAATAATAACTGGGCTGCAACATTGCTAATTCACATTAACAAGCACTATCTTAGCTGTCCACATGAATAGTTACTAACACACGAGAAAGTTATACAACACACCAAACATGAGCTCATTATTCAAAGTATGATGCACGTAACGAAATTACATCACTGAACATTAATTGCAGCCGTGTACGGCCGTAGATGTTACATATTAGTGGCATCCATTGAGAGGATAATGTCCCAACTGACGGCAGACATGACGTGAAAAGAGAGACAAAACGAGCAAATAAGCACACTATACTTTAGTGCACTTCTCTACTAATGCCAAACATATGGAAGTGAACACGTTCGTGTAGTTAAACGGTGTTTGAGACACTTAATTTGTTACGGAGCGGACTTTAACGAGGTGCACAACGAGCTGTCAATCAAATCGACGTCGAAGCTTAAGGCACACAATGGCAAACCAGTGCGACAAATAAACACAATATAAAGTAACTAAACGCTATTTAGTGTCACTGTGGCATCTAACTGCATAATAACCGCTATGCAACAAGTAGTGGACGTGACCCAGAATGCAATGTGTGCGTCACGAGAAATATAAATATAATAATAATAATATAATATAATGTAAATATAATGACATTACTCTACTCTTAACATGGAACTAGACAATATAATAATGACAACTGTTAATATTTGGAACCTTTCTAACAAACATTATTTACTTAATTAAGTGAAAATGTGTGTGATTCCCTCCCCGAGTAGTTCAAGTAGCGAATTAGCTACTGGGTGTTAGCCTCCATGCTAAGCTGAACACACCACTGTTAGCTAGCGGGGATTCAATGCAAGGCAATGCAGCTCCATTCATATAGTGCATTTAATACACAACATAATTCAATGTGTTTAGCTTATCATGGTGAAAAGTTCAGCGGAGTCTCTTCTCTTTTAACTTACCTTCGAAGCATGTGTCTCGCGTTGTGGGTGCGTGTGTGACCGGCTACTGTGATACACGGCATACACTACTGATTGGTTCTGGCTCTTGCACGGCTAACCAATCAAATGCTGCTATGGGCGTTACGTTGCTGGAGTTGGACTCCATAACAGACAGAGACGCTCTGGGCTGCATTCGAAGCGAAAAGACGGAGTTTTAAATGGATCGCTCATATCGGCCGTCAGATTAATAAAACAGACCGATACCGATATGTACCAATATGTCAAATATCGGCCCCGATTATCGGCCCGGCCGATTATCGGTCTATCTCTATTTTAAACTGCACTGTCTGCTTTTCTTAAGTTAATACAGGACAATTCAATGGTCATGATTGGATGATCTGAAAATAATTTTGTGGTTATTGGTCAGTTATGTCTTGTATTGTCCAGTTAAAAGGAAAAGAATGAAGACATTAAATCAGTGTTTCGCAACCACTGTGCCGCGGCATACTGGGTGCCATGGGATACTGTCTGGTGTGCCGTGGGAAATTGTCCAATTCCACCTAACTGGTAACAACAAATTAATTAGTAACAAAAAATTAATTATTATCCGCAAATAGTGTGTCGTTGTAGAGAAGCTTAAGAAAATCCCGCAAAATCGCAACTTAGTCCAAACACTGCAACTTTCCCGCAACAAATACATTTTTAAAATGCATTTTTGACTTCAGTTTTGGTTTATTTCGCCAGAAATAGCTCCACGGGCGGTAGACGAAAGCCCTCATGTTGAAGCTAAACTCACGAAGAAAGCAACACTTCACATCCCGTTTTAGACGCTAAGCGAACATATTAGAATTATTTATTTATTTATTTGTTTTGTGTTTTTCACTCACCCACGCAAACACGCGCACACGCACGCACACAAACATGGTCTCCCGGGCGGGGAGGGGAACCCACGCCGCTCGCACCGAAGGCGGTACCACTCCGCCACCCGGAGGCACGCTAGCAAACATAGATATGTATGCTAGTGAATGTGATGACATTGACAGCAGAATGCAAAATGTTTGCCACCTAAAAGCTGGGACCCTCATGAGGGTAAACGATTTGGAAAATGGATGGATGGAATCACGGCAAATTAAATTAAATGACCGTACAAACCAATATTCACACTTTCTGCACGAAAGCGGTGGTGAATCGTAAGTCGTCCTTCGACAAGCCTTTCACGAGTGCGTAACACGTGAATAGTGTTGGAAGAAATATGCAGTCTCGGCAAATCACACACGGAGGAGATGGAATCGAGGTCTGTCGGGAGCACCGAGCGAATTAAGGTGAGAAACGGTGTGCAGTTTAGACTTGGGCAGTTTTCTGAAATGAAATCAATCTTTAAACATGTATTTAAATGTGTAGAACTATAAACTAAAGTTATACAACAATACTCTCATAATTGAAAGTGTACAAAAGTATGTTTTTCAGAGAGTTCAAGTGGAAGCAGGTGATTTTGAGGAGGAAATAGAGCAGTAGTTATGGCAATGTTGGCCATGATAGAATTAAGTACTGCACGTTTCTTAGCATTGGCAATATATTTTATATAATTTGATTATAATGTGCATAATGCGGGACAATATACCCTTTATGAACCGCGGGTTTTCGGTCCGCAACAGTTTTTTACTGATGCTTTACACGCCAGTGTGTGTGTGCGCGTGCATGCGTGTGTGCGCGTGCCTGTCCAGTGTTTACAAACAGAGCTAACCCGTTGGTCAGATAAATGGTCAACAAAACAAATGACACAACCGCCCTCTCAATGTTGTGTCAAAGTAGTTACCCCCGAAAAAATTTGCATCCCCTGCCGCGAGTATGCATGTTTTGTAATAAACGCATTTTGAAGACGTGTTTTTGAGTTTTAGAAACAAGGTTTTGTAACAAGAAAAATAATTATCGCAGATAAACAAAAGAAAAATAAGAACGCGCTCGCATTCTGCAATGAAAAAGCTCAAAGGACTGATGAATGTTAATGTTCGTTTGGTTTTCTTACACATGTTTGAAGTTTAAGGTTATGGTTAAGAACAAGGAACACTTTTGGAAAATGGCCGATTTCATGTGGTCAAAGTTTTTACGATCCCGTGGCAATTCGCTCCCGGCCAAAATGGGTTAAAGCAAACATAAGCAACATAGACAAGCATCTCCAGCGTCAGCGGACGTACGCGGATTTTTTTTATATTACAATAATAATAATAATAATAATAATAATAATAATAATAATAATAATAATAATAGTTATTATTATTATTATTATTATTATTATTATTATTATTATTATTATTATTATTATTATTATTATCATTATTATTACTATTATTATTATTATACACCCATTTTCCATCCAGGGCACACACAGATGAATAACCATCCACACTCACAATCACACCAAGGGACAATCAAAGTGTTCAATTAACCTGCCATGCATGTCTTTGGAATGTGGGAGGAAACCAGAGTACCCGGAGAAAAGCCACACAGGCACGGGGAGAACATGCAAACTCCACCCAGGAAGGCCGAAGCCTGGACTCGAACCGGAGTCCTCAGAACTGGTCAGATGGACATCCACTGTGCCGCATATATATATATATATATATATATATATATATATATATATATATATATATATATATATATATATATATATATATATATATATATATATATATGCCACAATGACACATTGCTAGTGACAATCAATAAGACTCACCAACCATCCAATTCATACCATCTCCGCCCTGAACAGACTGTATTTCATAAATGGCACAGACTCATCGGTTTTCCAATATGCAGCCTGAATTACGGCCCCACAACACTAGTTAAAAAAAAACATTCACTGTAAAAACGGCAATAAAAAAATGATATGTAGTCTCCAACTATACATTGGAATCCATTACATCAAAAATGTCAACATTCTAATCCAGCGAAGAAACATCCTGCTCTGCAGAAAGTGCTGATGCAGTCATCTGAATAGCCAGTAAAAAAAATAAAAAATCCTTCTCTATTATCCAGCAAGCGCATCCGAGACTAGATTATTCAAAACACTACCAATGATAATAGCCTGAGGTCGTTTGACCTATAAATACAGTACATCATTTCTCAAGCATCACATTGTATAAAACAGTAATGTTTTATCTTGAAACTAGACACAAACACAAATGTGCTTATAATAGTTGTCTGGATGTTTTCACTTATACCAAGTGTACTATAGAAAAAACAGAATTGAAAACTATATTATTAATATGACTCCTTAATTTATTGAATGTAAGAATAGACAGCATTTTCCTCAGTGCAATACAACCTTTCTTCTTGAGTTTGAGTATTAACTTGACAATAACAGCCTATGTTGAGGAGGAATTAAATCTGAAGTGAGAGGATTGCATCCACAAGAATCTCTTCACTTTCCTGACAAGAATGTTGAGAGGAGAGAGCAAAGGACAGGCAGTTGATTCTGTTACAATATGCACTGCAGTGTTTTATGGCGTTAGATTTGTGCCACAATTCCGTGCGTAACAAAATGTGTTTCGTACGTACAAAATGTGTTTCGTACGTACCAAAAATGTGTTTCGTTCATACAAAATGTGTTTCGTACGTACCAAAAATGTGTTTCGTACATACAAAATGTGTTTCGTGCGTACAAAACAGTCCTCGCGCACGCTTGCTTCGTCTCTCCTCAACACGTACGAAACTTTGATTTACGCTTGCGATGCAAGGGTCGAGGCGTGATATTTGTGCCACAATTCTTAACCAATCAGGAGTCGGACAGGAAAGCAAATCCTGATTGGCTGTTTAATATCCAATCAGGCAGAACTTTGACAACGTGTCGTCACGCCGCGTTGCATCATGGGCGCTTCTTCGATTTTTTATTTTTTATTTTTAAACAAGCACTCGGTCCTTTCCTGTTTGACTTTTTGTCTGTATTTCTGCTGACTTTTATTTACTTAATAGAAGTTTTGTTATGTTACGGGATGAATCAGCTCCGAACTGCTTTCCTGCTTAGCGGAAGAAGGAGGGAAAACAAGTTTTAGAGCTCATGGTGATGTTGGATGACGGCATAAAATAGAAGAAAAAAAAGAAGAGAAGAGGCTAACCTGCTACTTACGTTTTCATTATGGTAAGTTACAAAATACTAGGGGTGTTAAAAAAAATCGATTCGGCGATATATCGCGATACTACATCGCGCGATTCTCGAATTTTTTTTTTTTTTTTTTTTTTTTTTTTTTTTTTTTTTTTTTTAGGATTCACACCTTGAGCATGGAAGAATGTTATATGAACGGCACATTAAGCCTTAATATTTTTATTTTAATGCTGTTCAAATGTGAAACAGATTGCAAACTGTTTGTGTACAGTGGCTCACGGTTATAAGCCTCAAGTTTTAGATAAATATATTCATACAAATCTTACAGTGTACATGTACAAATTTACTGATAATATTTTCTAAATTTGAATGGAAAAAAATCGCAACAATCGACTTATAAATTCGTATCGGGATTAATCGTATCGAATCGTGACCATTCGTATCGGGATTAATCGGTATCGAATCGAATCGTGACCTGTGAATCGTGATACGAATCGAATCGTCAGGTACTAGGCAATTCACACCCCTACAAAATACTGTACTGTATTTAAGTCAGTAAATCCTATAGTTTTGTCCTCTTTTGATCGTGCTACTATCATTACAATCTTAAACAATGCATGCCATCATGAGTGGCGTTGTATAAGAAGTAGAAAAGAAAATGTTAGACCATCCATTTTTCTTTAGTAATTAGTGCCTGGTACCACTAAAGGTATATCGTGAATAACAGAAAACATTGAATACATAAGAGCACTGTGTTTGGCAGTCCAATGCCATAGTTATTGACGTAAGAATTGAATTCATTTTGGTTACAAGACAACCATACACCATGACTAGCAGCTGTTGAAATAAACATGTTTGCCCAAAATAATTGTTTTACTAATGTGAGAAACATGGTTGATCTTGTCATTTTTCCATAACAACAGATAGACAATTAAAAATCTGAGCGCTAACCTTGGGTTTTGTTTTTATTACCAGGCAACAAAGATGACAAAGGACCCAGAATGCACCTGATGACACCACAACAGAAGTGTCAAAAACACCACGAGAAGCAGAAGATGAAGAAGTGGAGTGGAAAAAATATTGATATCGCGCTATTGGCCCATGCAATATGCATATAACAGACATGCAATAAGTTTCATATGGAATTTTATGCTTTTATCTGAATTTGACCAGTCAGCCACTTGCTAAAATGTGCACCACCATCCACTAGTTGAACATTATTGAAGTCATTACAATTAAATAACTCTGAATACATTTTACTGCATGAGAAATATAATTTGTTCATTAGATAATAAAATCATCATCCGTCATTTCTTTAGATCCATATTAAATATTGCAATATCTATTGCTATATTCAGAAAAATCGCGTATTGCATGATTTTCCAATTTTGTGCAGCCCTAATTCCTGACGTTTTTGAGCCAGCTGATGAGACCAATTTGACTTAGTCATTAAAATGTCTGTAGGAAGAGTCAGAACGTGAAGCTTGAGCTTGACAGCAGAGAAATCAAGAGCTCCTGAAGAATGACAACATTAACATTGGACTATCATAATTTGAAGTTCGAATAGTTGTAATGGCCTGTTTTGCAGCATACCAAATCAAACATTTTTAAAATATTTTTTCTCCTGTAAGTTGTCGACACTTTTACTGAACTTATTTAAATGTGTCTTGCAAACAGTATCATTGACAATTAGAAAAATAAAAAGTGTCACACACACTGTATTCGGAACAACCTGTAAAGAATAACCAAAATACTATTGCAGGTACACTGCCAATGCAGTACATGACACATTTATGGTTTCAAGATTAAAGTGCGGAAGTGCACACACTGCACATTTGCCCATCATTGACCAAGAAGACCTCAGAGTACTGTACTCACGATGATGTATTGAGAATGCAAGACCCAAGAGGTTCCACAGATGAAAATATATTACACATTGTATTTGTAATTGACACTTAATGATGCATTATCGATCAACAAACAGCAAACTGTACATTTTGTTTTTAAATCAAATGAATCGTCCTCAGTTACAGTGCATCTTTGCAGTTTTTATTTCAAGTTTTACACACAGTAGGCATGGTAGACTGCTATTGTGGAGCCATCCATCGCCGTCCCATCCATCTCAGCTGTACTCTATATCCTTAGACATCGTATTGATGACTGTGACCCGGATATAGAAACGATGCGCAATCTGGATTGGTTTACCTGGTAAATTGGAAACAAACAAAAGCTTAAGGTTATTAATTGTAAAACGTGAAACAATCATATCCATCCATCTTCATGTAGTTATGGGAAAACAATGTGACCATCCATGTTTCTACAGTTTCTTGCTCATGTTAAATGTCTAGGGTAACCACTTCATAACCTCTGCAGCTATAATGTGATGCTCTTTTGAGGGAGAACAGTCAGAAGACCTTTGCAATAATTAAGTCTACTGGAAATAAAAGCATGAGTCAGGTTCTTCTGGTATGGAGCATGCAACCCTTCTGTCGAAGTCTTTTAGGTGGTAAAAGGCTGCTTTAGTGATTTGTTTGAGATGGCATTTATGTGCACAAGTATACAGGTAATGACAACAAAATTAACTCGTGAATTGAATTCAAGAGCTGATATCTCGTAATTTTCCACGATTTTCTAATCAATATCACTAACGTACTTAAAAATCAGTAACTATGGCATTGTGTTAACAGTGCTTTTGGACATTCCATGTTTTTTTCTGCCTGTTAGTTACACGATATACATTTGGTGGCACTAGGCACTAAAAATGCATAAGAAAATAAAGAAAGGGGGTGGCGATTTTTTTTTTTCTTCATCATAACTATGCACATCAATTGCCAATGTCGTGTATGTAACTATTACATACAATTTTGATTGTCTTGGAAGCCTGTGTGTGATAGTGGCCAAGTTAAAAGATGCTACTTTTATGCTACTTACCGTTATGAAAATGTTGAAAGTAGTCTTCGATTCGGAAGTTAGCGTCCCCCCCAACGGTCATCCAACGGTCCCATGAGGGCTAAAACTTGTCTTCCGCTAAGCAGGAAAGCAGTTGGGAGCTGCTTCACCCCGTAATATAACAAAACCTTTGTTAAGTAAATAAAAGTCAGCAGAAATGCAGATAAAATACAAACAGGAAAGCACCGAGTGCTAGTAAACAAAACCAAAAAAAAAAATCGAAGAAGCGCCCATGATGCAACGCGGCGTGACGACACGTTGTCAAAGTTCTGCCTGATTGGATATTAAACAGCCAATCAGGATTTCCTCTCCTGTCCGACTCCTGATTGGTTAAGAATTGTGGCACAAATATTACGCCTCGACCCTTGCATCGCAAGCGTAAATCAAAGTTTCGTACGTGTTGAGGAGAGACGTAGCAAGCGTGCGCAAGGACTGTTTTGTACGCACGAAACACATTTTGTACGTACGAAACACATTTTTGGTACGTACGAAACACATTTTGTACGTACGAAACACATTTTTGGTACGTACGAAACACATTTTGTACGTACGAAACACATTTTGTTACACACGGAATTGTGGCACAAATCTAACGCCATAGTGTTTCTCCCTATAGGCACTCAACCGCATGCTGCAGACGCACGGGTATCTGAAGCCATCACCGTGACATGAGATATCACCCAAGAAATGAGGCAATGAAGTTGGCTGCCAACGTTATCTGCTAATGCAAGCAAGCTAACATGTAACTGGTCAAAAGTTGTCTTAGTGCTACCAGGGCTGTCAACTTTTATTCTTTATACACAATGCCTAATCCAACAAATGAGTTATGTCTTGTATCGTTTTAAAGTTGTTGTTGTTTTTACTGCAAACTTGCTAATTAAGTACAGACACACATCTGCAACTGTGTACAAAAGGCCTTTTTTCCTCAATAGATTTGTCCCTGTCTTGTCTTAAACGGCATTCTTACGGAGGCAATGATGTTCAAAAATAATTGTGAATGAAAATGTTAGCTAAACGTACATTGAATTATATTTTCAATTTAACATTGCACAACATTCAAATTGGACTGGACTAGCATATAAAAAATGTTTCTGGACTTTTTACTTTTGTCTGTTGTTTTTGATGTTTTACAATAAGCATGGCAGCTTTGGCCTGGTCTCAATGCTGTAATGAAGTGACATGAAGATGAACCAAAAGTGCAACAACTCCGCATTTTCCCGATGCTCAGCCCTGAGAATACACAGGCAAATAAAAGGAGTTTGTATACAAGTATGTCACTCATAGTAGTAGCAAATAAGGAGGGGAACTACCTGTTAAAATACAAAAGTAACTGAAAAAATAAAATAAATAAATAAATAAAAAATAAATAATAAATAAATAAAATTACATCACTAATGTTTACTTAAACAAGTTCTCAGGTAAACGGGTGCCCAATTAGTCACTTTAGGTACAAGCTCAATTTTTGGGACAAAACTCGTTACACTCTGGAGTTGGATCCCAAAGATGCAGACACAAATAAGTCTAATAACTCTTTATTCGCATAACTGACTTGAGCAGTTGAGGTGCACAGGGAAATAGAGGAATAATCCGACAAAACACACACTTCTCAGTCAGTCTTATACATAGATAGTTGAATCGATCAGATTGGCTGTGGCTAGACATGTGAGTAGCAGGACTGAGATGAAATTTTCTGATTGGCTGTTGACCAGATAAAGAGATTTAATACTCTTGACATCACATAGCTTCTGACATCACATAGCGTTTTACCAGTTGAAACCAGATGCCGGTTCCGGTACATCACTTCAAAACAGACACTTGACCATACGATCATGACCCGAAAAATAACCCTGTCCCAAATATCACACAGGCAAAACACGGTCATGACAAAACTACTCCCAACAGCAAGCGAGCGACAGCAAGGAATGACAGCAGAGCATGTGCACAAGGGAAGCGTGTCTGGGTACAAGTCAATGTAATTGACCGCTTAACCGACAGTAGCAAAGACCAATCACAGCACCGAAATAACACAGCCCACTTTTTAACAATGAAAAAAGCAAAACATTTTTTTTTCAAGTGGTACTTTTTATTAGCATGACAAATTAAAGTGCGTGAGCGTGCCATTGGAGAGAAATGTCTGAGATTCACGTAAATGTGTGAGTCTTGACAGCTCTGACAGTTACTGTTTTAGCATTCTATATTAGTAGTTGTTAACTTGTCATCACCCTCCTAAAATAATGGCCTGAGTCATTTTTCTATTTTTTTTCTCCAGAAAATATGAGAAACTAAACCAAACACTGATTACCCATCCATCTGTCCATTATCCATATTTGTATTTCAGCCGTAGAATTGAGCCACCTGTTTAACTAGCCAATTTTAGCACTGGTGGCCTGGCCAGCATCCTGAGGAAGGTTAACAAAAAAATGTAAAAATATGACTTAGGCCATTATTTCAAGTGTGTGCCACTTTACAAGTTACAGTACTTTGAAAGGGCCACCAAGTGCTACAAGGAGCTTTTCACTACATCTTATTTTTGTCCTCTGCTTTGTCATTAAAGTTAAGAGAGTGTTTTATTGTTTTAACAAATTAATATTACAGCATATTGGCTGGCAACCAGTCCAGGGTGTACCCCGCCTACTGCCCATAGCCAGCTGAGATAGGCTCCAGCACCCCCCGCGACCCTTGAGAGGAAAAAGCAGTCAAGAAAATGGATGGATGGATATTACAGCATTAAACTACTTCTAAAGGAGACCTGAAATGAAAATTGCATTTTTTTTATTTTTCTTTTTTTAAATCATAATATGCAATTCCACCACCCTGACAAAATCCCCCGAGTTGTGAGGAAAACGACCCATGTTTCCCTTGTCTATGGCAGTTTGTGTCAACACAGCTCAAACAGCACTGTCAAACAGGCTGTTTCAGCAGATCGCTTTTATACGTCACTAACCCCACCTTTTTCGGATTTATACGCCACTACCTCAGTACGAACTCCACCCTCATAATTTTGAAACCCTCCCCCCACCTTTATTACAATACTCGCAGAACCTGGTCGGCACTGCAGGCGTCAGTGGACCTTCACGAGAGAGCAGGGAACAGCTGGTTTCTGCTCGCCGGCTCGTGGCGAGGCGGAATCCGCGTCCCCGGAGGTCTGCGAGACGGAGTGGGGACCGGCTGGTCTCACCGCTGGCTGAGCGGGGGGACCTCCGCTCTTTCTCTCGGGAAGGTCCACCACCACCCTGCTTCGGCAAGCTCCGTGGAATGACGACCGTACGGGAAGCGGAAAGCGACTTTGCAGAGGCGGGCGAGACAAAGAATAATGTCATTAATTATGCCTGTTGTAATGGCATTTTGTGCATAAAGGTGGCATTTGATGATCATCTATTGAAACTGAAGAGCAAAAAAGTACAGTATGTAGCCTTTCAATATTTCTTCAGGTGCAGACATCAAACCGAGGCAGGTGGCGCAGGAGAGTCTTGGCCATCCCCAACTCATTTTGTAAACGGAAGTGCTTGGAATCAGGCTAGCCTTGGCCACGCCCAACAAAATACACCCTTTTGAAATTGGACTCACAGTAGACCATCTTATGGAGCCTGTATTTGTACAATAAGGCAGAATTTCACAAACAAATATTTTTGATACAGTGTAGCAATTATTGCCCTTGTCACCCTCCATTTTTTTTTCCTCCTTTAGAAATATTCCACTCTGGGAAACTTGTGTGTGTTCAGTCAGCAGTCAGCTACACATATCACAAAACCACTCAAGAGGACAAAATTCGTTGAACTCAATTCTAGCCAGGAACCAAATCCCACTTTTATAGCCATCGGAGACAGCCCCCTGTGAAGATCTGAAAGCATTTGGTCAGGCCAGACCAGCATTTACAATTGGTTATCAGGTGCCAGAACTGCCTTATCATTTGGGTCCAGTGCTTCTTCATTTCCTTTGTTAAGACATCCCTTGGAACTACCAAAGGGCAAGAGCGACCCCAAATGGCTAACCATTGAAATTAAACTCGAGAAATCTCTCAATTAATCCAAATTCCACCTAATTCTCGATATACGACTGACTCTTTATTGAGTTTATTGACTGAGTGTTTATTTTGTTTACAAAGTGTTGCATGTCTATCTCAAATGAATGATGTGGATAACTTCTGCAGTTATCTAGTTTAGCCGATTAGAAGAATTTTCGCCGATTGAATAACTTGATGATAGCATTAAGATGTGAAACGTGTTTAGAATGATATGTGTTTCTTTTGTGAAGCCTTGACATCTCAATTCTTGCAAAATTTCAAACTTTTTGTGTCCAAAAGTTTGGCTTCAAAGCCAAGCCTGCGTCTGGCTCATGGAGGGGGTGGAGCCACCTGTTGCGCCCGTTTAAAAGCTAGCACACAAAGAACTTTGCTCTCTTTGCTCTGAGCCTGCTTCTCTTCCTGTGCACAAAGAACTTCTCTCTCTTCGTGACGCCTTCGTCCTCCCCATGGACGCTTTCCCGACCCCCGCTGGGGGAGCAACCAGGTGGCCTTTGGTTCTTTTGAAACAAGGACTGATGTACAGCGTGTGCCCAAGCTTGCACGATGCAAAGACACGCAGCACCCAACTGGTGGCCATCTTCTGGACCCCAGTCATTTGCACCGTGCGCCCGACTGCCACACGGTCCCACATCTTTCCTGACGCACTTCAGGAGCACAATGCCAGCCACGGGCCGGTGTCATCTTGCGCGCGCGCACAAGACTTCAAGCCTGCTCCACGTTAGGCCCTGGTCGGCCCATCCAGCTCCTTCCATGACGTGCCTTGCCAACTTGGGCACGGAAACAGCTCACCAACCAGCTCACCATCCGATGACCTGCTTCGGGACGCCGCTCTCCAGCTGTGCGCTCACCTGCCCCCAACTGGATTACAGTTTTTCCCATGAGGACACCATCGAGTTTCGCTCCCTCCGCGTGCCCGAACCAGAAAGCAAGTTGCGTTCTATTGCCAATTCGACCAACCACTGGCACAACTTTTTGTCAAATTCAAGGTTTGACTCGTCGCTTCCATCCTTTTCCCATTCACATTTTTCATTACATTTTAGCTTAGTTCGTTAGGTTGCATGCTTTCTTTTTATCTTTTAGTCGCATTTTATTTCTGTCTTTAATAGGTTAGGCTGAGTGATACTGTATGTGTGACTACCAAATACATTTGTTTGAATCATTGTGTTTTTGAGTGGATTATTAATTCTTTTACTAAAGCAAAGAACTAAAGCAATTTAACATAGTAGCGATTTCAGATTATGAATAGTTGATAAAAAAAAAAGAAAAAATAATTTTATCGTTTATTTTGCTCCTAAAACCAAGCAAAATCAACGTGGTGCCCCTAGAGGTTGCTGAGGGAATTACAACTCCTTCAGTACCGCCCAAAATTATTAATTCGTCAAAATGACGACCCAATTATCGCTGCTACAGTATTAGGGCATCCAGAGGATGGTTGGTGTCATTGCTGAAAAGCTCATATTAAGGGATCTTTAAACTTGTAAGACAGTCTGTAAATTATCTTTGCTTCCAATTGGAATCAGATTAATTTTGTTATTTGCACGTGTATTGAAAAGGAACATTTGGTGTTTTTTTTGTTTTTGTTTTTTTTAGAGTAAGGGTGAATAAATAAATAAATAAAAATGTCAAGGCTATGGTAGCAAATTATATTTTATATGTGTTATGCAATTTTAGTGTTTTAGTGTATTGAACACTGTTTTAAAAGAAAATCTGGTCTCCATATAACACACTTTATGTATGTTCAAAGTAATCACAGGATTCTCTTGCTTGTTTTATTTTTCTACTAAAGTTATAGTGTGAAGCTTTTCATGATGCCTTTAAACCCAGGATGGCTTTTGGACAACATTTATAGGCTAGTAATCAGCCAGCCTGCTTGGTTTTCAGATCTTTTAAAAGAAACAGTTGAGTCATGCTCCATCCCTTATTTTCTATTGCTCATCGTGTTCAGGGCCATGGGTGATCTATCCTGGCTGGTAGGATACACCCTGGACCGGTCGTCAGATGATTGAGGGCGTATCAAGACAACAATTTAATTTAAATTCACATAATCACACTTAGCTGTATGTAATTTTGACTCTAAATTTTAGAGTTTTCAATTAATCTACAATGCCTGGATTTGAAAAGTCAGGGGGAAATTTCAAACTTGGATTCCCTGATAAAACCGACTCAAACATGGAGTGAATATGCAATCTCCAAACAGAAAGGCCGCAGCATAGATTCAATCCCAGCAGGTCTCCACACTGAGGCTGATGCGGTAACACCACATGTTCCACTGTGTCGCCCAGTTATGCTCCAATCAACTGATATGATATGCATGACACTTTTGTGCCGATTGAAAATAAGATTTATTTGTGATCATCAGTTAATTTACATATTTTAATAATAAAATACATGAGGATGAATTGGTAGATGTGGTTCATATGTTTAGCAGGAAAAAAAACCCACCGATTCCTGTGATATTGACATGACATTAGTAAAATACATTCTTCAAGGTAATTTGGACACATTCATTATTTCAGAAATGTAGACTGAAGTAGCTCTCGGCTTCATCAAGATTGGTGATCCATGCTCGAACGATACCACTCACTAATATTTGCAATGAATCATTTCAAACGGGTATCTTCCCAAACTTAATTAAAATAGCCAAAGTCATTCCTAAATTGTAAAGATTAAAGGTCCCCTCACATGAAATGTTCACTTTGTGGGGGGGTTTGGTCATAAATATGCCTTACTACAGCCTGACAAAGTCCCCAAGTTGTAAGATAAGCGATCCATGGTTCCCTTTTCTATGGCTGTACAAAGTAGGTCAAATAGCACTCTCAAATGGGCTGTTTTAGCAGGTCGGTTTTCCACGTCACTAACCCCACCTTTTTTCGGTTTTACACGTCACTAGCTCAGCGCGAACTCCACCCTCACAATTTTCAACCAATCCCGCCTCCAGAGATTTCCAATCCACGAACAAACAGCAGCAGCAGCAGGAGGACAGCACAGCAGCAAAACAACCCCATAGGAACTGCTCTGAACCAGATTGTACAGAGAACAACAAAAACATTTTTCTTCTGCCACAGAAAGGCTTGACTGTATTGATACATTAAATATGCCCAAGCAACTCCCAAAACGTGTTGGTTCCCGCGAGTGGGGTGGCTGATTTCGCGGTCCTGTATCTCCGGCCTGGAGGGTCGTGGAGGGCCGGCACTGACGGCAATGGAAAGCCGAGGTCGACCCGGTTCCGGAGATGTATTCATTTACCCCGTAGGACTTATGGTTCGACCGGTACCGGGGTGTCAATCCCAGTAGCTGTACCTGGAAAATGTGCATCGTGAGGACTCGGGTTAGCAGCCCTGACAGTTTGTGGCAAACATTTAACTGACAACTGCTTCAAGAATTTGGGACAAAACAAATGTGGATTAGCAGAACATCTTTCACTTACCCCGTATCGGTACCAACTATTGAAAGTAAAGCATTGCCAATATTCCTTCAGGTGCAGACGTGACGACTGTTTGTAAACAGGAGCACACGTAAAAGATGAGACTTGGCCACGCCCAACTAATTTTGTAGTCAAATACAAACAGACGTCTGGCGAGCCTTGGCCATGACCACCAAAATCCGCTCGTTTGATGCTAGGCTAACAGTAGACCTTCCTCATGGAGACTGCAACTCTACAACAAGGTACAATTTCGGGAACATTTCTTTTGATACAGTATTAGGGTGTTCAGAGGATGATTGGTGTCATTGCTGCAAAGCTCATAACAGGGGATCTTTAATGTTACTTTTTGAAACTGTAGACCAATCTCACTTCTCTTTGAGACAAGATTAAATCACTTCATTGAAAGCCACAACCTTTTGAGCAAAAAATAATGTGGATTTAAGTCGAACAGGTCACTTCAATTGCGGTGATTAATTTGACAGAACACATATCAAAAGCCAATCATAACACATAATATACGGATGGGCTCTTCCTTGACTTTAAAAAGGTCTCTGGTACAATGGATCACACTATACCAATGGTTCTCAACCGCGGTCCTCAAGTACCCCTATCCAGCCTGTTTTCCATGTCTCCAACAGCCAACACAGGTGTTTCAAACGACCAGCTAATCGGCAAGCTCTGCATGAAGCCTGATAACGATCCTCAGCTGTGTTGGCTGAGAGAGACATGGAAAACAGGCTGGATAGGGTTACCCATGGACCAGGGTTGAGAAACAGTGCGCTATACCAATCAAGAAAATGGAAAGATAAAGAATCATAGGGAAACACAATCATGGCTTATTGACTACTGTATATTACAAACGGAAAACAATATATAAATGGACTGCTTTTTATATCGCAATCGGGGTTCAGTTTCTCGCTCAAGGACACTTCAACATGGTCATCAGGTGTGAGAGTTGAATCCTCACAGATGGGAGACGACCACTCTACCACTGAGCCAACATACTGTATAGTTAAATAAAGTCAAAATAGGTCACAAGCAAGTAACATGCAGAGTTTCCCACTCTTTGGCCCAATATAATTTATTTTATGCATACAGGTAATTATATCTGTAAGATATTGAAGCTCCTAAAAAGTACAGTTATGCTGATAACAGCACTCTGCTCTGATAACAATTCAACTGAGCTTCTGAACACAGCTCAAGACAAATTAGTCACTTTAAAATGATGGTTTGACATTAATAATTATATTTATTAGGGGTGTTAAAAAAAATCGATTCAGCAATATATTGCGATACTACAGCACGCAATTCTCGAATCGATTCAATAGGCAGCCAAATCGATTTTTTAACATCCATTTTTGATGAAAAAATATTCAACAAAATGTCTAACTTTCACACCTTAAGCATGGAAGAATGTTATAATAATGGAACATTAAGCCTTAAAATTTTATTTCAATGCTGTTCTAACATGAAAAAGGTTACAACCTGTTTGTTAAATACAGTGGCTCACAGTTATAACACTGAAGTTTGAGATCAATAAATAATAAATTTTCATACAAATCTTACAGTGTACTTGTACAAGTTTACTGAATGGTATTTTCGAAATTGAGTAAAAGAAATCGTAACAATCGACTTGTAAATTCATATCGGGATTAATCGGCATCGAATCGAATCTTGACCTAAGAATCGTGATACGGATCCAATCGTCAGGTACTAGGCAATTCACACCCCTAATATAATATTTATACCTATATCCATCCATTTTGGTATAAATAAAACATATATATATATATATATATATATATATGATTTGGATATCATCAGTATCCAAAAAACAGCCACTAATCAAGATCAAAAGCATGCATTTAGAACAAGTACTGATATCAGGTATTGTATCTGTACAAATACCAGCCTTATTTTATGGTATCAGTATAGACAGTAGCTGATGCCAGTAGGATCAGGAACTACAAATTATAAATGAGTAGAATAGAAAATTGTCATTAACGTCATGCAATCTTTTAGGGAAAATGCCATAATATGATATACAGTTGAAGTCTGTCGTTTTTTTTTTTTTTGGGGGGGGAGAATTGTATGTACTAGTGGTATCGGTATTTGCTATCGGTATCAGTAGTGACTACTCAAGTGGTCAGTAGAGTCATACTGGTATCGGTCTGAAAAAAGTGGTATTGAGTATCCCTATATATGATAATAAGACTTTGGGTGGTGTCCAAGCAGGAGATCTCGAAGCGTGCAAAGTGTGTCTATGACGAAATGCAAGCATTCAATAAATTGATTTCTACAATGATTCAGAAGGTTTGATGTACGCTGTTGTTGTATTCATGAATGAAATATGATGAGATTAATTACACGTCACCAGAGTGCAGAATCTGTCTGCCTTCATTTCGATCAACTCCACCAAAATCACATTACACAAGCTGCACCACAACTTAGACCTGTTTACAGCTGGAGGTTGAGTCTACTTTCAGCCACCAAAATTCCAAAACACTATAAACAAGGCATGAAATCAAGACGCACCAGTTTTTAGGCCCAAACTACACATCGCGTAGTGCAATACTACAGTATTATGAACTAAGTAAAGGGGAAGAAACACTCCTTGAACACATTTAACTGCCTTGGGAATTTTATGTAGACACAATTCAAGCCCCAAGGCTTGTGATATCTCCTAAACTCTATCCATTAAAGTGGTTGCTCCAGGGGGAGCTGGAAGAAAGCCAGAGACAATAAACAGGTGTTCCTATCAATAGTTTGTCACGCATGGTGGCAGCAGTGAACCTCAGAAGCTTTTGATTGACCAAACGCTGTGAAAGCAGATGGTGCTCTACAGACCTGTGAATCTAATGCACAATTACACACTTCATAAGGAAAAACAAAAACAAATACACCTGTACACACACAATTTTGCCCTCCAGTTGGAGAAGAGACGGCCTCTGGGATGCCTGCAGTCTCAGTGGTGTCTAAACGCACTGCGTGAGGTTTCTTCTGGAGCTTGACAACGTCTTAATGAGACTTTCACAAGTCTCAACTCAATTATAACGTCTCTGCCAATGCTTGGCCCAGAAAAGATGTTTCCGTCTGCTCAGGGTGGAAATTACAGCTAGTGGGAATTTTCTCTCAAGTGTAAGAAGGGTACTTGCAAACTGTTGATTGAGACACTTGTCTATTTCAGCTCCTTGAGCTTTCACCTCCTTTTGGATTTTGCCAAACACCTCTTGGACTATATCAGTGCTTCTGAATTATTTTATGTCATTGCCCCCCCGAATACAAAAAGAAAGAAATATGTACCAACTTACAACAAAGAATAGCTTTATTAAATGTAACAGAAAAGATTTAAAGTGCATCTGAAATTCAAAATAAAATTAAATCCTTAATTAAACTATAAACATTTTTTGATTGACCATGTCTAACCATATGATACGGAAAAATAAAATTACATAAAATCAATAAATAATAATGCATTCAAACTGATCACTAACATTAACTCAGGAGCACAATATTAAAAATAAATAAATAAATAAATAAATAACCGGCAAAACAAAAATATATAAAATAATTTGTGCCGATTGTTTTTTTTTTGCTGTGTGCAAAGCGCGCATGCTCAGTGCAAACAAAACCCCTACACCACCGAGCAAATGCTCCCTGCGCACACTCTGCGATAATGAGAGCACCACTGTCCCCTAATGTAGTGGAGGTGCAATTGTACTTTATTCTAGGACAGTAAAAAAATCAAAAATAAAAATAAAAAAGCATGTTCCCCGAGGTCAAACGCGCCCCCCTTGATGGAGCCTCGCGCCCCCCTGGGGGGGCCCGCCCCACTATTTGAGAAGCTGGACTATATGAACAAGCAGGCATGCAGATAACGATTCTGCCATAATATTAAAGATACATCTAATATCTGAACAGGGGAGTTTTAATAGAAACCAGTCTTTGTTCGTCAAAATGTGGCATTGCATCAAGATAGGTATGAGCCTTCAGTCCCAAAAGTACATAAAGCCATAAAGTGGCACAGCGTGGTACAACTTTGTAAGCCACAAGTGATTTTAGTAAGCAATTGTGTTAGTGAAAGCAGTTGAGAAAATGGATTGGCACACGCCACATGATATGACAGGCCTCGTTTCAGAGACCTCTGATCTGAGAATAACATTTCCCACTGCCACACTCGAAAGGATTGCTTCAAAGTAAGGGCTGATCACAGGGACAAAGCAGTGAGGGAGGAGGGGGCAAGAGGAAGCAGTAGATCGGTAGGAGGACAAGAAGAAAATGAGGGGGAGAGATGCGTGGATACCACATGAGACACCACATCAACTTGCTCTACAGGTATGTTATCATGATCCAATTTGCAGGAAGTGCTTTGTCTCATGCGGCCTTTTCTCACTAGCTCCAGGCATCAAATCATTGGCAGTTTCCTTTCAACTCGGACAAATGATGACACCCACCTGCACATAGCTTGGAAGAACAATCCAAGTAGTGATATGAAAAGCAACTTGTGTCAGTATTTGTAAAAGAAACATTGGTCCTCTCACAGTTTAATCTTCACCTGTTCCCATCTTTATTCTGTTGAACCTCTTCCACAATCTACAAAGTCAAACACAATCCAGTGATGCAATACCAATTAAGTGTAAGTAATATTGAACATTGGACATAAAGGAACACACCATTTATTAAAAACTAACCAGCTATTCTGTGGATTGGTTAATTTCAACTCTTCAATTTATGTTGAGCGTTTATGATTTTATAGTACTTTTTAGGAATATTTTTACATAAATACAGTAGTGGCCATTTTTGGATTTTTACATAAATACAGTAGTGGCCGTTTTTGGACAGTCACATGATCATCGTGATGTATCACATGCTGTAAACACGCATACAACTTCCAATGACAACAAAGAGGCTCGCAAGAAATTGTTGCGTCCCGTGGCGGGCATTAAAGGGGAATTATGCCCTAGTAAAGAACCGCTTCTTCAAAAGCAGCATAGCCACGGGGGACTCGCCAAAGATTTGTGTCCAGACGAAAGTGAAGATGAAACTGTGGCCGATAAGGAGGATGCATTCAGCTGAACCATAGCGAATACAAGTTAGGGACCGTCCACAAATTGCCTGTTTACAGGGTGACGTTTGTGGGCCTCAAGTTAACATTTACATTGGTCACCCAGGAAATGCAATTGGTGGAGGTCCCTAACATGAACGGTAAACATCCAGCCCACTTTTACTCACTTGGCCAGCTACATTTTGTTGTGCTCAGCGTGCATACCCTAAATTAGGAGAGGCCACCACCCCACGGAAGAACATGAAACGGTCATAATTGACACCGTATTTGGCGATAGAAGACGGCATTTTTCTTGCCAGCAAACTCCCATTCAATTGAACAAAGGAGGCTGTTGTTTACGCACTGGATACATCATCATAATCATCATAATATGACCTGGATAATGATGTTGCCCAGTAGGGTATTTTTTTGGGTGGTAAAAATATTAAATATCGCGAAATTGAGGTGATGACGTAATGTGTAAAGTTATACGTCTTCGTGTCAATTTGCACGTACACGTGTCGTCCACTGCTGCATAAAAAACTATGTCGGAGCGTTTTGAAGTAGTTAGTTTTGCAGTTAGTTTTGTCGCGTCTTCGGCAAAGTGGGAGTGAGCTTCGTTGTGTGGAGGCCGTTTAGTTACAAGAGGTCGCGGTCGCATATTATTTGGCCAAGATAAACAATCCACGGAGTTTATTTTACTGTGACCGGTAATTCGCCATCTAGTTCACGTGAGTTTGTGATGTCAACCGGCTGCTAAGCTAACGTTCTCTCTCAACGAGACGGCGTGTGCGTTGCTGTCACACAGTAGTGTAAACATGCATTTTTGTGTTTTTCCATCCCCACAAGTAATGTCTACAATCACGGCATTTTCTTGCTCCTCTGATTAACTAATCAGAGACATTCACGGCAAAATAACGCTCGCAGAAGGGTTGCCGGTTGCGGCAAAAATAACCACTGCTAAACAATCGTAGAGGGAAAACATTTTTTAACAATACACTTGCCTGCAATGTACAAAGCAAACTGGCTTTACCATATTACTGGCAACACCACCCTCCCCCAAACAACATGACGCTCAACCACAAAGGAGCAAATAGTGGACTTTTTTGACTCATGCAATTTGCCACCGACTTCTGAAGGTATGTGCTTTCATTGTATTTGCTAAGTAAATGTGCTTTTAGCATTTATGTTACAATTTGCAGGGTAAACACTACCTGGCCTGTTTTTATTTCCATTTTATTCCATTACAGTTGCTATATTTGTACTTTGTTTACATTTCAATTGTGGAAAAAAAAGGTGGCTTAAATATGGTTGCTGCAATCAAATCAAAGTGCTATTTTTTTAGAAGTGCCAATCACAAATTTATTGTTCAGTAATTATTACCAATATCGTCAAAAATATCGTCACCACAAATTTCTTTTAAATATCGTGATATAATTTTAGGCCATATCACCCACTCCTATTGCCCAGGGTTTGTCCTTATTTTGATACTGAATCGGTTTTAAATAAAATCAGTGAATAAGAAGCCAGAGATATTTGGCCTTTTAGTCTTTATACACACTTCCAAATCAAATCCATCCATCCATTTTTCTAACCGGTTTTCCTGTACTGGAAAATGAGCAGTACAGCCATGGAGGACACCGAAAGCTGGATAAAACTGGCAGATTCGGCCACCGGCAAATCGAAATGGACTGTAAACATCCGGGTGACTTTCACTCTGCTAGGTTAAACTACATGCCGTATGCTAAGCCTGCTTTGACTCACATTAGGAGTGGCCACCCACCACACGGAATGACATGAAACGTGTAGAGGTCTGAACAGGATTGGCGCAGTATTTGGGATCGAAGATATCTTTTTCTTGCACATTATGTCAGCAAATTCCCATTGAAATGAGCGAAGACGGCTCGCACGGGATACGTCATCACGATCACGTGACCAGGAACATTGAGTCCCTCACCGTGTGTTCGAATTGGGATACCTTATCGGTTTAAAATAAAATTCAGGTCAGAATAAGATGGCAGAGATATTTGCACTTTTATTCTTTGTACGCAATGACTAACCCAATACTGGAAAATGATTAATAAGTGGTGGATTGCTTTAAGGTCAAATCAGTGTAAGCAGAAGTGAAGGGGGTCTATTTTCATAGACATCTGCATAGTGGCGATCAGTGTAAGGCTCACTGTGTGTTTTTGCCAAATTAGAAGACTGATCTCCGCCAAGCTGGGCGGGCCAGCACATCAGGAGTGTCTTGGAAATGTGCCTGGTGGCGTGACAATTTTGTGGCAGAAAGTGGATCTAAACCTTAAGCCTGCTTAGACCACATCTAACATAGACGGAATTTAGACAGATGGTCATTCATAAACATAAAAAAAAGGAATGTACACTTTCAAATATTGCCAAACAATATCTTTAAAACAATAATAAATTAACTTTATACATATATATATATATATATATATATATATATATATATATATATATATATATATATATATATATATAAATTAAGGCAACTTTGGTCACAATATATGGTCTTAAATGAACTTTCTTTGTTTATACTTGTGAAATAGCACAATAGGTGACAAGATATAGTCGTTGTATTCCATAGTGTGTAAGGTAAACAACAAAATAGACTGAGTAGAGCCATGGGTGTTCTACCTCTTTTGTGACTGCGAGTCACACGCCACGCTTTACATGAATGATTCACTTTGACAATTGTGGTTGGATTTCATGCCTTTTTAATTGCAACATTCCAAGCTCCTCAAGGCTTCAGCCGTGACAACAGAAATTGTTCTTATACTGGGTTCTCAACAAATCCAAAAAGGTGAACTGGAACGCTTCCTTCGTGAGCGTTTCACCGCTTAGTTTTTTGGAACGATTGCCACTCATTCGCGCTTTGGTGCGCCCCGGAGCAGAGGAGGCGTGTCCCTTGGTGAACAAGGAAGTGGAGCACTTTAGCGAATCAACCAAAAGTGAGCACCGTCAACTACTTCCACTTCTTTCCTGGGACTAAACAGCCGTGGCACTATTTTCTCCTTTTTTGAGGTACGTGATAGCACTTTCGCTTTTTTAGTGGCTATCTGGTGGTAAACACTGCTGCTACCTCGGTACAGTTCAGCAAGTAAATAGACTTACCAGTACTTGAATGCTACTTCTTTGCTGGGTGACAATAGAGAGGACGCTGTGTGTGACGTAGCCCGTACTTGAAGCTGATTGGCTGCCGCGAAGCAAAAAGTGAAAAAAGTTTTGAACTTTGGTGAATATGCGATTGTGCGGATTTTTGTCACGAATGTGCGGATTTTCGCTGCTGCTGCGTCCTCCGCGCTGCCCCACGCACTTTCGTTCCATTGCGCGCGAACTCCATTGACTACAATGCAAACGCCTTCCCCCGCTTTTGGTGAGAACGCAGCATTAGTGCCATATTAAGGAAGGTGTCATTTGTCTTAAACGCACATTGAGGCTTGAGGATGACTCGAGGAGGTTCTGCCCAACAGTAAAAGTGCTCAGCATATTTACTGTGTCTCCACATATGAAAACAGTGAAGCTAACCATTCACCAGAATGTCTACAAATGATAGAAAATGCACTGCAAGTGAATGAGAGTGAATATCAGCAACACTTCAAGACAGTTTATTTCCCTAGATTTGACATTCTTTGAATCAATGATCTTTGAATCAATGAAGTTAATTTCCAAAGTTATGGCAATATTTAAGAACACGGTGCACTGTCCCTTTAGGGTACTGCTCTTAGACTTGAGAACCATCGGAAAATGACTAGCGGTAGAGGTGAGAGTAAATTCTCATTAAGAACAGGAGGAAATCTTTAGCAGAACCACAAGAGGCAGTTTACCTTCATGAGCCAATCAATATTCTTCATAAAATATACTCTCTGAAGAACCGACGCACACACTTCAAGGGTTAGGAAGGTCAAAAACACTCCCTGGTTGTTCTAAATAAATGTGGTCATCTCTGCAATGCTGGTTGGACCCCTTACCTCTTGCCCAAAGTGAGCTATGGCAAGCTCAAAGTGGAAAGAAATTGGATGAAGATAAAACACCACCCTTCTACTTTCCTTTACTCTGTTTACAGTTTAAAGTCAGTGCTAATGAATGTGATTTGTAGCTCAAATGAGAGGTGGCTGCACAGTTTATATTAATTACACACATAATTAGAATTAGAAATTACAATTTGCTACATCATTTCCAGCTGTACAAAAGGAGCATAATCAAAACGTGACGCTAGACAGCGACTTTGCAAAAACAACAACAACAAAAAAGCCTCACACCGATGGCCCCCAAAAGGTGATACTTTCCAGTGGGCTCTTTATTTTCTATGCTGCCTTGCCATGACATCTTATTTATTGTTCAATTTTATAACATAGTATGGTGTCCATATATTTGGGGATTACTGTTTGGCTTCAGGTCGACAAGTGTGCATATTGTGCAATAAAAGCGACACAAACTAACAAAGCTCCAATTCAATAGTTAATTTTTAATTATTTAATGAAAGCAGAAAAAAAAATCTGGTTCAGATATAGACTTCCATACTGTTTTTCATTTTGATTCCAGCAGGTGTCCCAGTTCATGTATTATGCATACTTACTTACTTGGTTCCCTTCTCACAGTATTTGTACACTAAAGAAGAATGCACTTTCTTACATAATACTTTTCGCAAAAGGACACAGGTCAGTTTTTACTGGGTTGACAATTGTAAAATTCTGCTTTACAGCTTTTGCTATCATAATCATTTTATGTCCTTTGTTTAATTTTATGTTGATGCAACTTAGGCTGTTATATTTCTGTTTAAGTGCTGATAATTACTTTTACTTCAAAGTGGAAATCCTACACAAAAAATGTTTGAAATTGAATACAGTGCCAATTATTCTACAAAGTAGTCTGATTAAAGTTACTGTCCAGAGATTCAATGCGTTACTCCACATTTTCATGAAGAAGGCAAAATATCTCACTGTTGTAACAGTCACAAACAACTGCCGCTCACTACGAAGATGAGGCGGAAGTCATTGATCACCACACTGAATTCAGCCATGGTCTGGTCGTGAATGGTTTGCACATTCAAAACAAAAGTGATGATACTTATACTACTAGTTTTATTAACAAACAGGCACACAACGCAACAAAAAAAGTGTACATTGTGGACCATAAAAGCGGTAAAATTTTTTTATTTATTTCCATCCTGGTCCGTGAAGCATTATGGGATGACGTCGTCTCCGCCCTCTCGCCAGGGGGAGTGACGTCAGACAAGTCACGTTCAGCATGCACGTGTAACGATTATCGGCCGGTTGTAACTTTTTGCAACCTCAGTTCCAAAGGAATTGAGCTCCTGTGGCCTGAACATGCCACTGTGGGGGGTGAGGAGCACAAGAACATCCCCCACAAACAGCCACAAATGCTCTGATTGACACGCGCACGCGCACACACACACAAATCAGAACAGTAAAAGCCTTCTTAGAAACTTGACTTTCTTATTTTGCAACAGAACAATGAATTATGAAATGTTATGTTTGCCATTTGTGAAATGTTGACTCCATGAAATGTCATGAAAATGTTCCATTGCAGTGGCAGATTCTCCACTAAACTTTCATGTGTATGCACGTTTTAACAGTGTAAGCTAGGTAACATTTCATTTGAGGTATTCAATTGTACGTGTTGCATTGGTTGAATTCTGACCTTAGAATCTTAACACACATGGGATCCAGATTCAATCTGATTAGTCTACCAAAAATCTCCCCCAGTATCAAATATGTATCAAATCAGCCCACTGAAGCCCATTGGATTGATCTCCAAACTGAGCATGAATTTGACAAGTACTTGCTAGCTCTCGCGAATGATGAAATTGCGGAATTAACTCAAAAGATTAGACTTTTGAAAAATGAACGCATTGAAGGAAAAAGGCAGACGTTTCGCTTGAAATCTCAGTTGATGGCAATGGAAGAAAAACTCCGGCGATTGCAGCATCCATCCTTCAACACTGGCCGGGATGACGAGTCATCCCAGGCTGAATCAAAATTGCAGCAAGTCCCACAAGGTAACACCAGGTGTCCATTGACACCGTCCCAAACCACTGCTTTGGAGGTCCCCGTTCAGGACCTGTCTCAGGTGAACTCTCCTTTGCATTTTGATCCACTTGTGGTGCACGCACCTGTTCCTTTTTCAGACGCTGCCACGTTGTCTGATGTGCTGCAGACTTCCTCTGCAAATCTTGGACCTGCTTCTCAGCCACCTGTGCCACTTCCGGTTCCCACTCGCTCCATGGCAAGCACTTCTCCAATTGCCGCTCAACACACACGGGGGCCCCCTCCCTCTGCAGTGTCACTGAGAGGAGCAAGCTCACCTGTCTCTGTGCTTCCACCAAGAAGCACACTTCTTGTTTCGGCACCCCCGCTAGGCGCCACGCCTTCTTGTGCGTCTCCAGTTGCTGCCAACCTTCCTTCTCCTGCTCAACAAGCAGATGCTTCTTCACCTCATCATGTGGCGCAACCAGGCATGTCTACAAAAGAGTTAGACACGATTGCCAAGCACATTCAGAAATTTCAGCCAAAACAAGATTGCTCTGATAATACTTCTGTGTACCTCAAAGACCTTGATTTTCATTTGAGGAGATTCCCACAGGCAACAACGGAAGACAAGATTTACCTCATGAAATTGACGTCCACTCGAGAAGTAAGTGATTGGATCGACCGCCAGCCGATCCACATCTTGAATGATTATCGAGCACTGTGTCACGCATTGTCTCGTGAATTTGATGGCCCAGTATCAGCAATGAGCTTTCTTGCTGCCTGGTCAGTAAAACAAGGCCGAAAGGAATCACCCAGCCTGTATTATAGTCGCCTGCGCAAGGCATACTTTGGGCATCGTAACGAACCCAACATGGAAGAACAGGTAGAATTCAAAACACTATTTTTGAACAACCTCCACCCAAACACAAGCCGCCTCTTGGGTGTGACAACTTGTCCTCGCACGCTAAGTAGCCTAGAGCTACGTGAACTTGCATCCAAGGCCTTTGTGTTTTTACGCGAAAACGCTGCTAAATCAGTGGAATCCTCTGTTTACCATGTTGCAGGTGGTTCAGACGAGGTCGAACGACAGTCCGAATCACAGCAAAGCGACGATGACATCGCCGCTTCCCCATCAAATCCTGCACAACGGCCTCAAAATGGTTCTCATCAGCAGCACCAGTACGGCCGCAGTGCACCTGCGCGGTTGAGTCATAGCTCCAGCCGTGGTTGTGGACGGGAGAAACCCTTTGCGAAAACAAAACCTCGCAAAAAGAAACCTCCCCGCACAAATAGTCCTCAGGAGCCCCCATCCACGTCAGGTGACTCCTCAATTGACAGCAACATCTGGACAAAAGTTCTTGATGGGCTGCGCAAATTGTCCAACGACAGTCAGCCGACAGCCATCAATGAGCCAGAGGTGTCGGACAACACCGTTCTTTCAGTCCAACTGGATCCAGCACCTTCTTTGCCTTCTGCCAGTGCACCTGTTACCGAGTCGAATCAACCATTCAAACAGCTCTTAGGTAACCTCAAGATTAAAGGTGCATCACGTAAGTTCTATTTGAGGACGACACTTGAACAAACATTAGACTATGACGCTTTGGTTGATCCTGGCGCTGACATTACAGTAATGTCCAACACGCTCTTCAACCAACTTCAAGCCATGCTGAAGAACAGTGGCCGGACGCTCCGCGTCAACCACTGCTCATTGGAGATCGGTGCATTTGCACTGACTAACACCCATCTGGACTCCATGGCAACGTTACACTGGACGATTGGACCACACAAATTGGTCCACCCTGTGTACGTGTCTGCTGTGGAATCAGTCCCGCTCCTCATTGGTCAAGATCTGCTGGGCCGCTTCAAGCCCCTGATAGATTACGACCGACGCAAAATCTGGTCACAGGTGCGGCAGCCTCTGCCTGCAGCACCGCTGACCAAAACTGCCAATTGTTATGCGGTAAGCCTAACAGAGACTTCTTGTGAACCTGTTCTGAGTGTACAAAACTCACACCAGGACTCTCACCCAACTCAAGGGGGGACCATGCCTGTTGTCCCCGAGATGCCCTCAGGAGGTCACCTTCGCAACACCAGCTCTCCCCTCGGCCAAGTTGAACATCCCACTCAGGGTGTGCAACTCTGCCACCTTACGGAACGCGACTTGGATTGCACCTCTGAGCTACGCATGACACAAATTGAGGCCGTTGTCCTCACTTTTGAAGCAAACCATTCAGCTTCACCGCGGACTTTGAACTTGAAATCGCACTTGAAATTGTCATCGAACAACCCAAACAACACAGTGGTTGTTCTTTGCAATCTGCTTCTGAGTAATTTGTTACCCACCCTGCCCACCCTTGCAATGCAGATGGTGCACACCACTGTCCTGCCATTCACTGCCCCCGCTTTCGCGCGTGCAGTACTTCTTTTGGGCCACACGTTGTCAGCCTTTGTGCTCAACAACACTTATCTGATTTCAATGAACTTGCAGTCCATTGTTCTTCTCTTGCTTTTGCTCATTGTGTGGCTCACCGCCGCCGCGTGCCTTCCTCGTTCGCCTGTCGACGGCTCACCTGTTCATGCCAAGACATTCGCTTTTGGTGGTCACCTTTTGCTTCCTGTCATGGGCTTTCTTCTTGCTCCTCCGTGGACCGCACATCTCTGCCGTTCGTGGCTCCACGTAGCCGAAGGGGGGGTCATGACATCATACGCCCATGACATGACACATAGCTGTCAAAGGGAGGTCATCACAACAGGACTGGACCAGCCAATCAGGTCCAACCTCCATGACCTCACTTCCTTGGTTACAATTGAGGGACGAACCTCGCCCACCTTTGTTGACCACCATCAGCAGGTACAAGATACACCTTTGATTCTTCCTGTGGTTCATCCAAGATGACTTGGAGCTTTTGGCTCCCACCCGTCAGGCACCTATGGGTGCATTTACCTTTCCAACTGATGCAGGACCCAAACGGTCCCTTTCCAAACAGTGGTTTCAGACACCCTGGCGCCTAATGGCTAACACATTTTTGCTGCTGTTGTGTATGAATGCGCTCACGACATATTTAAAGTGGCTAGGGCCAAACCTAACCGCCATATCGCCATTGAATAGCCAATTAAATTTGTGCTTCACCCATTCGCACACCTGCACTCATACTTATGACACCATGTGCATAAACAAACACCCTAGAAAGTGTACAGTGACTCAAATGAACTTTAGCAGACTCCCCAAACAACTAAAGTGATTGGTAAGAAATGTGCCTTTAGCTACTGCTTTTATTAGCTTCTTATTTAAAATAAGAACCTTAACTGTTAACGCTGTTAGTCCAAACACCGTTAACTTGAAAATGGCGAAACACGCGAGTCACGACCGAGATTCCTTTTGCCTAACAACGCGTAGCAAACAAATTACCAATCTACCGTCTCCCGACAAAACAACCAAAAGGACTACGCTAGTCCTCGATCTACCTAGCATCACGCTAAGCTGAACCAAACTAACCACGAGACAGTTTGTTTCTTCTCGGTGTCCCAACCAGAGCACGCTCACACGCAAGGTGTGACCGCGCTGAGACTTGACATGCTGCACTAATCTGTTTGATACATCAACAGCTCAGTTGTGAGAACGTCTTCTCGGCCTGCATGCTCCCTTAATACAGCTTTCTTTTGCCCTAGAAAGATCCAAAGTCATAGTAAGAACCGAAAGTGCCCCCTTTCAGTCACATTGACATGACATTCCTACACAGGCCTCTAGACAACTATTGGACTTCTATTTTTCACTCTCGTTTTCTTCTCCTGTTGCGTCTGTTACTTTCCCCTTCCACTCTATACACGACACGTAGTGTAGACCTAGAGGGAAAGATAACATCATAGCCAACTGCCGAGTCGAGCTTTAGCAAAGGGAGGGGAGGGGTGGGTTTGCACCAACTTTGTACTCTGGTAACTGCATTGTTGTGCTTCACCTGTCCACCTGCCGATGCCACGTCTAGAAGTGCCGACCGAAACGTTCTGTCGAAGAACGTTTCCATCGCCAAAGGGAGGATCTGTAACGATTATCGGCCGGTTGTAACTTTTTGCAACCTCAGTTCCAAAGGAATTGAGCTCCTGTCGCCTGAACATGCCACTGTGGGGGTTGGGGAGCACAAGAACATCCCCCACAAACAGCCACAAATGCTCTGATTGACACGCGCACGCGCACACACACACAAATCAGAACAGTAAAAGCCTTCTTAGAAACTTGACTTTCTTATTTTGCAACAGAACAATGAATTATGAAATGTTATGTTTGCCATTTGTGAAATGTTGACTCCATGAAATGTCATGAAAATGTTCCATTGCAGTGGCAGATTCTCCACTAAACTTTCATGTGTATGCACGTTTTAACAGTGTAAGCTAGGTAACATTTCATTTGAGGTATTCAATTGTACGTGTTGCATTGGTTGAATTCTGACCTTAGAATCTTAACACACATTCAATCTGATTAGTCTACCAAAAATCTCCCCCAGCTGGTAACTTTCCACTGTGGTCTCAACCGGCCCCCCTGGTGTGGAGGCCGCCGCCTTCCCAATTTAAAAGCACGCTCCCTGCGTGCTGCGCTCTCTTCTCCGCTGCTCTTTGGCTCCCGCTTCTTCGCTGCTCCTTGGCTCCTTCCTGGTCTCCATCGGCGCGGCTGCCAGACAAAGGGCTAGCCCAGCTAGCTTAACCTCCAGCACACGGCAACGCACAGAAGCCATCGCGTGTAGCGACAGGCGCAGCGAAACACGCTGCTTTTAGTCCCTGCAAAGGCTCAACGGATGGTGCTTTTCCCAAGCACCGAGGCCTCAACCAAGAGGGCCGCTTCCCAGCCAGCAGGTTGACCCCGTGACGCTCAGTTGGCCAGCCGGACGACCTCTCTCTCCCTCTCCTGAACTGAACCTTCTCCATTCTATCTTCAAACGGGCTTGGCGAGTCTCCATCCAGGGTCCTGCTTCTCAGACCAACCCCATCTGTAAGTGCAACTTTGCAGGCCTTTGCCCTAGTACAAATTGGTGCAAACTAGGTTGATTGTGGGTCCCATGTTGGTTTGATTTAAGAAATCTATCACCTTGGCTAAGACCGTTTCTTTTTTTTCTTCTTTTCTTCTCCTTTGATTATTTTTATTATTTTAGTTCTCGTTTCATTGCCTATCATAGTAGTTAGTTTTGCTTCTTTAAATTCTAAGTAGATTATCCCACCTAGGTTAGAGAATAAACGTGCACAAAACTCAACCCCTGGTTTACTGTGTGTGTGTTTCAACAATTTATAGTGACCTCTAAGCTGAACAAAGAACTCACAAAATTGTAGTAAGGGCACAACCTTCATTTTAATGACTGATTCAACGAGGTTCTCATCTGTTATCCTGATTAAATTATCAAAAAGAGATGTGGTGCTCCGCAGGCAAGCTCAACTTAATTTGAATATTAAGTTTGAGTCTCCTTCAATTAATGAGCCAATTGATTATTAATTTAATAATTAACAATTATTGATTTAATAATTAATTGGACCGATTTCCCTTACACACGAGTCAACTCAAGTGTACACACTGGAATAGCGGAACAAACAAAAGAGGAATTAAGGGGATTTTCATTTTCAACCTGGATAGATTTTTATTTTTTGTTTTGTAAAAAGTTTTTACGTTACAAGAAGTCAAGAGAGACTGCCTATTTTGTTTTTCCTAAAAAACAACAACTTTATTTTCATGTTAAAAATGCACTTTCAATAAAGTATTTGGAACTCCGTTTCTACCGCATTATTTTTATGTTGAGATGGTGTTATCGGCAGCTGCTGAAAGTAACTAAAAAAGTAACTTTTAATCTAACTTAGTTACTTTTAAAATCAAGTAATCAGTAACGCAATTTAGTTACTTTTAAAACCAAGTAATCAGTAAAGTAACTAAGTTACTTTTTCAAGGTAACTGTGGCAACACTGATCAGTGATGGAACATTCTGATTTTATAGGAATGTTGATTAATAGATGATCATTTGAAAATATAAACACTTTATAGAAAATGTTTTGCATATTTATGTTTATGTTTCCTACCTTGTTGAAAAATGTGACATCATTAACATGATCACTATCTTCACATAGATGGAGTCCTGCCATCAAATTAAACTGTCTATACTCAACTCACTTTTATTTATGTAACACTTTCTGAGTATTTGCTGAATGTAATTTGACATATTGGTGCTGCTTCCTTTACTGAAAATAGAACCCATGCTGTCCTTGTAGGGGCTGTCTTGTGCGCCGCATTGACAGAAGCAGTCACTTTGTGCTGGCATCCGCTAGCTTGACTTTGCCCAATGTATGTGTGGCATGATGAGGGCTAGATCACTTTGATAAAACTGTCAAATTTCAGGAAGACAAAAGGGGAAAAAAAGTAGGGTGTGTAAAGTTAAAGATATCTTGTTCAAGATGAACATGGACAGAAAATGTTGCCTAAGTTGATAGTCGCTATCTTCTATTGGTAGGATGTTGTTATTGTGTACATCTCAGTTGAATACATTTTTTCTGCTGACAGACAACCGTGGCATACATGCTGCATGTTGCATTTATTCCTCTGTGAGCATGTCAGACGAGTGACAAAAATCCACTTTTGTGCTGTCTTTCACTTTGAATCCATGCTAGTGGAGAACAATGGCCGCACTTTGCTTTTACCATCTTCGCTCTTTTGAAAGTGAAGCTGAAATTTGACCTGCTGTCGCACGTCAATGTCTAAGGCTTCGGGTTGTCTAGATCACAAGTGAACTTTTGCTTGTCGTCTGACAGTTGTGAAGAAGCTTTGTCGTGGTCTTCCATTTCATCCATATTGCTCTTGTGTATTTTTAGGACGAATGGCTGGCCTAGTTCTTTACAATGGAATCCAACTGTGTGTAGATTGAGTGGACCTACATAATGTCCTAGATCTTGGTCAACTGTGGGCCTGTGAGAACTCTTGGAGCCTCTTTATTAAACTCAGCATGAAATGTAGCATTGTTTTAGTGTTAGGTCTATATTGTGTCTGCAGTCATGACAGCTGAATTTGTCTTGTTTCCTTCCAGTTTTATTTTTGTTGTTATGTCTGAGTCACGCCAGGGTTAAGTTTGGGTTCATGACCATCAGGTCAAGTGTCTGTTTGGAATTTATGTAACAGCATCTAGTTTCAACTGATTTTAAGTTATGTGACAGCTATGTGATGTCAGGAGCCTGATGTCAATCTTTAATTCTTTACTCAGTCACAACCAATCAGATCGATTCACTGTTTGTGGTAGCGGTCTGAGAAGTGTGTGTGTTTGTCAGATTATTGCTTCTGTTAACTCTGTTCCTCTGTGTATCACCCCAAGGGGGCTTGGCGTCTCGTGATTCTCGATACATTTTCATTGTTTCTCGTCTAGTTAAGTTTGTTCTACGCCTCTCGATGTTATGTGAATAAAGAGTTAAATCTTATTTGTGTCTGCGCTTTTGGGATCCAACCTCAGATCATAACATTTGTCAATGTTCTCTTCCTCCTTTCAGACAACTTCCTGTGTTTCCTGATCACCTTCCCCACCCTGATTGTTTCCACCAATGAGTGTGTGCATATATAATCTGTGGCTCACTTTGGCCTGTGCTACATGATGTAGTCAAGTCAAGTCAAGATGATCTTGATAATTGTGCCAGAGTTCTAAGCCTTGTTTTCCAAGCCACGTTCAAGTAAGACCTTGGGCTGCGTTCAGACTGGCAGCCCAAATCCAATTTTAAGCCCATCTAGATTGAAAGTGGATGGCTCTTTTGTAGTTTGAACAGTCACTAAGTACATCAAATCGGGTTTTTGCGGGAAAGATTGAAACCACATGCTGGGAGGTAGTTTAACATCTGATTTGGACAGGATGCGTCTCAGTCTGATCGGCTCAAAACACTCAGAACGTCTTTGACTGTCCGTGGTGTCACATTTCGCGTGCAAAAACCCAGTCAAACGCCTTGACGGCTCCACTGCTACGTTGGCTCCTCTCATGCTCAATCAGAAATACACTGACAGTTTACGTTACGTGAGCTGGAGCCCGTCTTGCATAGGAGTGCAACGGTTTCAGATTTTGCTGTACGATTATAGTCTGAGAAAAAAAAACACGGTTTTACGATTATTCTTATAGATATAAAGAAAATCACATCAGCATTCTTACCACTACACGTAGGCATTTTGCAGCCAAATGCCGAGATACGTTTCTTGGGAGTACCAAGATGGCGGCCTCGCAGCGTCAAAAGTCTTGGCTTATGGACTATCCAGCCTGCGGCTGTGGATGAGCTCCCTGCCTGGCCGCGGACCAGAGCCAAGGGATCAGGGAGGCTGCCAGCGGTCGATGGAGACGGAGTAGCGATACAGCGAGTGATGTGCCGCTGGTTCTCGGCGGCAGGGACTCGGGCCAAGAGGCCCGACGATAGCAACCCCGTGAGGCCTCCGCCTCACTCGCCGCCGCTGCCGCCTCAGTTCGGCCTCCCCTTTCCCCACGTACACTCAACCTGGTCCAGACCGCCTCGGAACCCAGCCGCTGGGTACGCAACTCTCCCCACACGTTCAAAGATGAGCCCTCTGTTGTTGTGCACCCACTAAATGGACCGTGTGGAAACAGAAGAGCTGTTGTGAGCGGTTTAATTGCTGCACCCCTAGTCTCGCTAATGCATCAGTTTTTCACAACTGGAAATAGAAAATCCATGCCCGGCCGCGGCCATAGACATATGGTCGTTTAAAAAAGAAAAAAAAAATAGCGTATTGGGAAAACAACAAGAAAACCACTTAACGCGCTTGCAAGGAAAGGGAAGGCCGGAGCGGTAAACAGTCTCACAATGACGTCAAACACGACACACGGGCGCTGCCTCCGTTCCACGTCGTTACTCCAGCAACCTGTCATATGGGTCAATAATGTGGCTCAGTCTGAATAGGGTCAGATTGGATTTGGAAACTTGCTAAGCTAAAAACAGTCTGGACAGTAGGGGTGTGAATTGCCTAGTACCTGACGATTTGATTCGCATCACGATTCATAGGTCACAATTCGATTCGATACCGATCAACCCCGATACGAATTTATAAGTCGATTGTTGTGATTTTTTTTTTTAACTCAAATTTAGAATATACTTACCAGTAAACTTGGACATGTAAACTGTAACATTTGTATGAAAATGCATTATTTATTGATCTGAAACATCTTGTAACTGGGGCGGCACAGTGGTTGACTGGTTAGCACATCCGCCTCCCAGTTCTGAGGACTCGGGTTCGTGTCCAGGCTTCCAAAAAAATGGATGGATGGATGGATGGATGGATGGATGGATGGATCTTGTAACTGTGAGCCACTGTATTTAACAAACACATTGTAATCTGTTTCATGTTTGAATTGAAATAAGATACTAAGGCTTAATGTTCAATTAATAAAACATTCTTTCATGCTTAATGTTTGAACCCTAAGTAAGACGTTTTGTTGAATATTTTTCCAACAAAAATGAATGTTTAAAAATCACCTTTGGTCGCCTATTGAATCGATTCGAGAATTGCGCGCTGTAATATCACGATATAAGCCAAATCGATTTTTTTAACACCCCTACTGGACAGTCAGCTCAAAAAATCAGATTTGAGGAGGAATCTGATTCGAGTCAGATATGCTTGCAGTCTGAACGCAGCCTAAGTCATTGTTTTTGTTTTGATACTTTTTTTTTTCCCTCTAACGAGTGTTGTTTTTTTGTTTTTTTTGCACTTGGATCGTTGTCCAATTTCCTCTGATGAGTGAATTTTTGTTGTAATTTGTTCATTAAACATTTTGAGAACTTCTCCTTTTCTGAGTTTGAGTCGTGCGTTTGGGTTCACACCTTGTTCCGCCAAATCTGCTGTACTTTGTGCTGTTAATTTATCCATCCATCCATTTTCTTGACCGCTTATTCCTCACAAGGGTCGCGGGGGGTGCTGGCGCCTATCTCAGCTGCCTCTGGGCAGTAGGCGGGGGACACCCTAGACTGGTTGTCAGCCAATCACAGGGCACACAGAGACGAACAACCATCCACACTCACAAGCACATCTAGGGACAATTCGGAGGGCCCAATTAACCTGCCATGCATGTCTTTGGAATGTGGGAGGAGACCGGAGTACCCGGAGAAGACCCACGCAGACACGGGGAGAACATGCAAACTCCACCCAGGAAGGCCGGAGCCTGGACTCGAACCCGAGTCCTCAGAACTGGGAGGCAGACGTGCTCACCACTCGACCACCGTGCCGCACTATTAATTTATTGATATTTTATTAACTTGTTATGGTATTCATTCATAAATTTATTTTGTGTTAAGAATTTTTTTATTTCCCTGTCTTAATTATTGCATGACTGATTTTTACTCCATGTACACCACTTTGTATGCAGTAAAGATTGCTTGAAAGTGTTTTATAAATAAAGTTGAGTTGAGAATAAAATATGCAAAACAATATTCTAATGAAAATATGCCTCAACAAATATAGTAACAAGTTTTTGAGTAACATGATGCCAATAATTATTTGTTGTAACTTGTAGTATTAACTAATTTTCTAAATTACAATTATTACATATTACAAGCAGTCTGACTAAGTTTTAAATCAAACTTCTGGTCAATACTACTACTGCCACACGTTATAAAAAACGTGTGGCATACAAGCATTTTAACTCTTCTTTCAAGGCAAACAGAATGTTGTGTGCTTTTACTAGATATACAATGTCGGTACCAAATGAAAGATCGTATTCCATTCTTTCATTAGAAAAAAAAATACGTTTATACCTTATTCCGTCCTTTAGTAATCATTTGAAAATAGGTAATTTAAGTGCTATTGAGCGAAAATTGAAAAGACACTTGATACATTTTATTTTTACCAATATTTTTTTGTTTAGTGACTTTCTTTTTTTTTTTTTTTTAGGTTTAATGTGACAAAGGCTTTTGTTCGATTTCATCCTATTCCGTCATATTCTTTCATGTTTCATTCAAAAGAGATACTATGCTGCCGTCTTAGTGGCTGTTTTTGATTCCACAACTCATTGGCCAGGCAGCGCTGCACTTAGACGTTGCACTTCCCATTAATTTAAAAAAATAAAAATAAATCCCTTAGTTGACAACTTGACGTCATTTAACATTTATAGCGGCATACATCGTGATTTTACTTATCGTTATGAATTTTATTTTGCAGTCAAAGAGTCAAATAAAGAAAACAGTATGATCTAGAGTCTAGTTCACTGCAATATGTAAAACTACAGTAAAAATGACTAAATTGTAATAAAAAGTGCTTTGACAGTGTGAATGAAAAATTATTATAAAAAAAAAAAAAAGTAGATTTTTGAATAAGTTGTACTCGGTCCTCATTAAAGTTCCCAAACTGTGGTGTGTTAGGCTTTTCCTAACATTCTCAAACTGTGGTACGGCACCACTGGGAGGTCGAGCATCCTCCAGGATGTCCTTAGGATTAAAAGTGAAGAAGTGAGCCAGTATAATGATGACACAAAATCTCTCTCTGTACAGTTGTGCTTGAAAGTTTACATACCCTTAAACTTATGAGCACAACTCCAAATGTACAAAAGCTGAACATCTCTAAATGACGCAAAAATGCTATGAATTATCACTAAATTTCACATGCTCATCTCTACTCATGTCAACTTCAAACTCTTTAAAATGTCAAAATAATTACCACAGTATTTTGGATTTTATGGGCCTTTTCTCAGCATGCAGTGTTCTTATAAGTATACATACCCCTAGGTTATGTAAACTTTCAAGCACAACTGTGTATTTTTATTTGTTTGTTTTTATTTATTATTATTTTATTGTTTTGGGCTCTCCTATCTCTGGGGTCGAAGTCACTGAGGTGGTTGGAAAGCTCCTCGGTGGAAGGGCCCCGGGGGTGGATGAGATCCGCCCGGAGTTCCTAAAGACTCTGGATGTTGTGGGGCTGTCGTGGTTGACACGCCTCTACAACATCGCGTGGACATCGGGGACAGTGCCTCTGGATTGGCAGACCGGGGTGCTGGTCCCCCTTTTTAAGAAGGGGGACCGGAGGGTGTGTTCCAACTACAGAGGGATCACACTCCTCAGCCTCCCTGGTAAGGTCTATTCAGGGGTGCTGGAGAGGAGGGTCCGTCGGGAGGTCGAATCTCGGATTCAGGAGGAGCAGTGTGGTTTTCGTCCTGGCCGTGGAACAGTGGACCAGCTCTACACCCTCCACAGGATCCTCGAGGGTGCGTGGGAGTTCGCTCAACCAGTCCACATGTGTTTTGTGGATTTGGAGAAGGCGTTCGACCGTGTCCCTCGGGGAGTTCTGTGGGGGGTGCTTCGGGAGTATGGGGTGCCGGGCCCCTTGATACGGGCTGTTCGGTCCCTGTACGACCGTTGCCAGAGTTTGGTCCGCATTGCCGGCAGTAAGTCGGATTCGTTTCCGGTGAGGGTTGGACTCCGCCAAGGTTGCCCTTTGTCACCGATTCTGTTCATAACTTTTATGGACAGAATTTCTAGGCGCAGCCGAGGCGTGGAGGGGTTCCGGTTTGGTGGCCTCAGCATTGCATCTCTGCTCTTTGCAGATGATGTGGTGCTGTTGGCTTCATCAAGCCGGGGCCTCCAGCTCTCACTGGAGCGGTTCGCAGACGAGTGTGAAGCGGCTGGGATGAGGATCAGCACCTCCAAATCCGAGACCATGGTCCTCAGTCGGAAAAGGGTGGAGTGTCGTCTTCAGGTCGGGGATGAGATCCTGCCCCAAGTGGAGGAGTTCAAGTATCTTGGGGTCTTGTTCACGAGTGAGGGTAGGATGGAGCGGGAGATCGACAGGTTCGGTGCATCACTGCAGACGCTGTATCGGTCCGTCGTGGTGAAGAAAGAGCTGAGCCAAAAGGCAAAGCTCACAATTTACCGGTCGATCTACGTTCCGACCCTCACCTGTGGTCACGAGCTGTGGGTCATGACCGAAAGAACGAGATCCCGGATACAAGCGGCCGAAATGAGTTTCCTCCGCAGGGTGTCCGGGCTCTCCCTTAGAGATAGGGTGAGAAGCTCGGTCATCCGGGAGGGACTCAGAGTCGAGCCGCTGCTCCTCCGCGTTGAGAGGAGCCAGCTGAGGTGGCTCGGGCATCTGGTTCGGATGCCTCCTGGACGCCTCCCTGGGGAGGTGTTCCGGGCATGTCCCACTGGTGGGAGGCCCCGGGGACGACCCAGGACACGCTGGAGAGACTATGTCTCTCGGCTGGCCTGGGAACGCCTTGGGATCCCGCCGGAGTAGCTGGTTGAAGTGGCTGGGGAGAGGGAAGTCTGGGTTTCCCTCCTGAAGCTGCTGCCCCCGCGACCCGACCCCGGATAAGCGGAAGAAGATGGATGGATGGATGTTTTTATTTAACCTTTATTTAGCCATGCAAAACAGATTAAGAACAGATTCATGTTTATAACTGTGGCCTGACATGAGGCAACACATCTTGAGGGAAAGGGGAAAAAAACGTGGATAAAACAATGAAACAACATTCAAACAAATAAAGCAAGAAACAAAACCAAGCAAATACACTATACAAGTAAAACAATAGCATAACCATAAAACAGTTGAAACGATACACAGAGGTGAATCATGTGCCAAGGACTGACAAAACTAATTTCCTAACCATCTTGGAAACATCACTTGTCATGAAACAATTCAGTGATCAAGGCAGCGACTTGGAGACCAGGGATTGTAGTTTTAATGATTCCTGCAATTCATTCCAGGTTATGGCTGCCGCAGCAGGAAATGCAAACAAACGGCATGTTTTAGGGACGTCCAATGGAATTCGGTTAGCTGAGCGAGTGTTATAAGCAGCTGATGAGATATGCAGCAACTGACAAGCAGATTGGGTGGAGATCATCCAAGGAGTGTTGTATAGTTTAACAAGAACCAATGGCTTTTTTGATACATATATATGTATGTATGTATATATATATATATATATATATATATATATATATATATATATATATATATATATATATATATATATATATATATATATATATATATATATATATATATATATTAGAGCTGTCAAACGATTAAATTGTTTAGTCAGATTACTCACATCTTAGAATTTTGATAAATCACGATTAATCACTTAATTAAAAAGGCTTTTTATCAACATTTTCAACATTTTTTGCCTGCCAAATTGAAAGAGCACCTGTTGTGTTAATTCTTTCGATATTTAATGTTATGAGGGCTTCTTCAGCATTTTTTGACCCACTTCTCACTCTTACCATCGTCTTTTTCTAACCAGTTAATTACTTACATAATTTAAATGAAAAAAAAACAACACTGATAGTTTGACATGAACAAATATTCTGAATGTCATACGCAAACATCTATTATATGCTTTACTTTATTGCATGTATGTATGCATGTTTACTGCTCAAACACAACCTGTACTTGTCATGTTTTGGTTCTGTTTGGGGTGGGTTTTGCTTTGTTTTTGTTGGGTTTTGAGTTTGTCATGTTTATGTTCTGATTTCCTGGTCTTCCCTAGTCTCGTTAAGCCTTGCCATGTCCACCTGTGTTTGCCTGCCCTTCCTCATGTGCCAACCAATCAGCACCCCCTTCCACTTGTGTCGTGCCCAGCTGTGTCTCGTCGTGTGTAATTAATGTGTGTACTTAGTTATCGGTTTTCGTTTCAGTGTTTGTCCGTTCATTATTCTGGTTTCCCCACGTCCATGCTGCCATAGTTTAGTCTGCTCCTGTATAGTTTTTCCCTTTGGTATTTTTGTTATTCTTAGTCACCAAGCCCTGTTTGCAACTTTAGTTTTTGTTGGATTAAATTTACTCCTTTTTCGCACCTCTGCCTCCCTGACTCGTCCGCCTCCTGCATTTGGGTCCACTACCACACTTCATAGTTCCTGACAGTACTACCTTTAATGTAACCTTCTGCTGTCAGCTAAAGGATCATCTGCGGTCAAAATTCATAGTGTGATTAATATGCGTTAATACGTGATTAATGCGATAATTTGTTGTGATTAATTAATTAGTTAATTAGTTAACGCTTTAACTTTGACACCACTAATATATATATGTATATATATATATATATATATATATATATATATATACAGTGATACCTCAGCTCACTAACATAATTGGTTCCCAGAAAGTGTGTGTAAGGCGAAAAGTTTGTCTTCCGAACATTTATTTCCCATAAGACACCATTAAAATGAGAATAATCCGTTCCCAGGTCCCTATAAAACATAATTTTCTACTAAATAAGCCTTAAAACTACACAAAAATATACCTTATTTTATGTATAAAAAATGTGCTATTGTATTGTAATTAAAGAAATAAACTGTACTGTATAATAAAGTCGTTTTATTTACCTTTGTGATGGTAGTTCTTAAGGATGGTAGCAATTAGGGGTGTGAATTGCCAAGTACCTGACGATTCGATTCGTATCACGATTCACAGGTCACGATTCGATTCAATACCGATTAATCCCGATACGAATTTATAAGTCGATTGTTACGATTTTTTTTCATTCAAATTTAGAAAATACTAATCAGTAAGCTTGTAGAGTGTAAGATTTATATGAAAATGTATTATTTATTTATCTGAAATTTCAGTCTTATAGAGGTTGTAATCTGTTTCATGTTTGAACAGCATTAAAATAAAATATTAAGGCTTAATGTTCCGTTCATATAACATTCTTCCATGCTCAAGGTGTGAATCCTAACCCGAAGTCAGACGTTTTGTTGAATATTTTCCATTAAAAATGGAAGTTTAAAAATCGATTCACACACACAAAAAAAAAAAAGAAAAAAAAAACGCAATGATGATAACCCCGGGTTTTCACTGGATGCGGTTGCGGTGCGGTTGCGGTGCGGTCCGGCGACGCAAGCAATTAGATTCCATTCATTCGAATGGTGCAGTTTGCACCGCTTGCGGGTGCGTTGCGTGTCGACTGCGGAAGGCCTGCGGCGTGCCGCAAGCCTTCCGCAAGGATAGACCTATTTTCTATTTTTGCCGGACGCCGCAGCGGTAGGCCTCCGGCAAATGGCAAGCTAGCACAAAACACATCGAGCGGGACAGGAAGACCGAGGCAGTTTCAAAATAAATTTCCGGTTACCTTTCAGAATAAAATACTCGCCAGCTCCTATTTCGCAAGTTTTTCAGCAAAACGTGACGTGGGCGTCGCCGGGCCATGTGCTCATTCACGGTTTAGACACCAGCGAACATGGACGAGGAGAGGTTTATATTGGAGGTGGAAAACCACAAAATAATATATGACACGGCACATCCTTTTTATAAGGACTGTAATGTATTGTGAGTTTGATGTTCGCGATTGCTTGTTGTGCCCGTCTCGCTTGCCGTACTGAGCGGCAGCCGGACGGGGAAGACAGAAATAAAGAGTGGACCCACACTGACCCGACTCTCGTTATTAATATACTTTACAAGGACAACCAAAAAAAGGATGCTGCATGGAATCTCATAGCAGAAGAAGAAGAAAAGGTTAAATCAAAAGAAGTCCACCTCTCGTTGTGAAATGCCACATGATCGCGCGCGCGCGGTCCCGCGAGACACGTTGGGAAGTGGGCGGCGACGGAGCTGCCGGACCGCAGCTGTGCGGAGCCGGTGTGGATTGACAAAAAAATTGACCCGTCCGGAGCACGCAGTCAAGACGCACCGCACTGCAACCGCACCGCAACCGCATCCAGTGAAAACCCGGGGTTATGATAAGACGTTGAATCGGTAAGACTACCGAATGAACAATTCTGAGCTCTTAAAAAAAAAAAAAAAAAAAAACGATTTTTTTTTTTATTGAATCGATTAGAGAATCGCGCGATGTAGTATCGCGATATATCGCCGAATCGATTTTTTTTTTTTAACACCCCTAGTAGCAATGGTAGACTCACTTAATTCGCGAGCGTTTCACCGCGTAGAGTGTTTATGGAACGGTTGCCGCTCATTCGCGCTTTCGTGCTCACCGAAGCGGAGGAGGTGTGTCCCTTGGTGAACAAGGAAGTGGAGCACTTTAACGAGTCAACAAAAAGTGAGCACCGCCAACTACTTTCACCTCTTTCCTGGGACTAAACTGCCGTGGCACTATTTTCTCCTTTTTTGAGGTACGTGATAGCACTTTAGCTTTTTTTAGTGGCGCGAACTCCATTGACTACAATGCAAACGCGCCGCCGTCCCTCGCCGTCCCTCGCTTTTGGTGAGAACGTAGCATTAGGCTTAACACTAGCCTGTGGTGGGGTCTTTTTCGGTCCCATAATAGCAAAAGTACACTCAATATGGTCCAAAATGTCTATCAAACACAACACGCGTTGGAAAGGGGGTGACGAACTGGGACGCCGTGAGCGTGCGTCAGCTTCTCGTGGTCGCCACCGTGGTGCTGTTCGACCGCGTGGTTTGGTTCGTCCGCCGAAAACTAGTTCGTCAGCAGAGACTATATGCTCGCGAATTTAATGTTCGTGAGGCGAAAAGTTCGTGAGCTTAAGCGTTCGTCAGCCGAGGTATCACTGTATATATATATATATATATATATATATATATATATATATTAGGTCTGTCAAATTTAAAGCGCTAACAGATTAATTAATCACAGAAAATGTTGCATTAATCACTTATTAGCGCATATTAATTATTATTTTTTTACCGCACTTGAGCCTTGAACGTAATGGCGGATGGTTACATTGAAGGCTGCACAGGTCAGTGATTAGGTCAACGCACGGCATTTCCTACGCCTGTTCTTCCAAAATGATCGGGGTGACTCCAGTTGGTGTGCTCGGTGGTAAATTTCGCTTTGAAAAACACCCCGACGTAACTTTAGATAAACAAAAGTAATTTGCGTTTAATTAATTAATAATTGCCGAATTGCACCCAATTGATATGATGCTGTTACGTTTGGAGCAATGCACGCATGCATGCAATCGCGTACATGCATTTAATCAATGTTTGCAAAAGACATTCAGATAATAAAATGCGTTAATGTCAAAATATTACAGTATTTTGTATTTATTTTATATTACGCGAATATGCAAGTAATTTAGCTGATTAATCGTGATTAATCAAAATTAAAAAGTGTGATTAATCAGATTAAAAATTGTAATCGTTTGACAGCAATAGTTAATACGTAGATGGATAATAGATACAGTATGTGTTTATGTAGTGTCCTCGTCATTCGCCCCTCGGGCCATGAGGTGGTCAGATAGTTTTACGTAAATGTATTAACTAACGGCCGACGAACATGGAAATGCGTCTCTACTTACAAAATTTTCTACTGAAGATATTTCTTCCAGAACCAATTAATTTCCGTAGTAGAGGTACCACTGTATGTGCATTTTACTTAGATATGTTCCTCGCTGTCCGTCAGTCCATCAATAACGGAATTAAGTCCGTCAATGATGGCGGCGCACCGATGCATGGCGAATGACAGATTGATAATTACAATGCCGTTGAACTTCAGATATTGACGGATTGACGATGACGGAAGATGGTTCTGACTGTTGACGATTGCTGAATGACGGATGCTCAAAATTCATTGATGTACCCACCTCTGCTTTTTTTTGGTATTCAAAATAGCTTACAATATATTACCATTGACGTATTTACCATATCCATCCCACTCAAGCCGATTAGTGGCGGGATGATAAGATGCTGGAGCACTGGTGTCCCTCAGTGCTTTCTGATGAGTGTGAGGCTAATTGGGGTCAAGGTTGGGTTTTAGGTTGCAGTGAGTTGGAGCAGGAAGCACAAGCGTGGCTAATCTAATCAGGTGCACCATCAGCGCACAGGCTAATCACTTCATTTAGTGGGCAGTTATGTATATTGAGAACTGAAATGGTCCTCCATTACCACATACCGCCACACTGAGAGTGGAACACATAGTTGGTGCACGTGTTTGATTGAGTGTGCTCATGTGAGTCACTGAGTGTGAGTGTTTGAGCTAAGTGCAATCATCATCATCCTCCTGCTACCATCAGAACCATTAAAGGCCCATCTGGGAACCGTGCACGCAGACGAGTGTGTGTGTGTGTGTGTGTCCTTCACAGAAGAGCCCAGGTGTTGCTGTTAAAGTGTTAATTAGATTAGGGCGCATCAAACAAGGGTGGCGTTCACTTGGGAGTGGAGGTGGCGAAGCCATCCCGAAGGACCGCTGCTCCCAAACGATCCTCATCACCGACCAATTAGGATTAATTAATCCGTCACCGGATAAATTTGATTGGTTCCCTTTAACACGTTGACCCAATATGAGGAATATGTAGATTTCAAAAAGGGTACACAGACTTGTGTTACATTGACCAACTTGATGATTCCATATACAGTTTACACTATGTTCTCTTCTTTGCTCTGAATCCTTTGGCTGTTGATGCTTATACAGTAGCTGTTGTCTTTCCTTGTGTAAAGCACATTGAGTATGAAATGTGCTATACAAATAAACTTGACTTGCCTATTGCTCAGACTTTTGGGGTCACCCACACAATTTTATGTTTTCAATGAAATTACACTGTTGTATAGTGCCTTGTAAAAGTGTTCAGCCTCTGTTTCGTTACATTACAACCTCTAATTTAAATGATTTTTAAATCAAACTTTTTAATTCATGTACCTGCACAAAATTTAGATGTCATTTTACAGTGAAATAAGAACATGAGTTTCTTAATAATAATGCATCAGATTTATATTGAACTTTTCTGGACATTCAGACACTTTGAATAGCTACAGCTGCCCTATGGCAGGCTGACGGAAGCGCAGCTGCCAGTGTGCATCTGCGGCCCGACCACCACCAAACATTCACACCTTTTGGTACCAGTGTGAGTGGCACTGGAGGCAATGTGTGTGAAGTGTCTTGCCCTAGGACACAACGACACATGACTTTTGGGGGAGAGCGGGGATCGAACAGCCAACCTTCCGGTTACTGGACGACCGTCTCTACACCCTGATCCACAGCAACCACACTTTTAATAATTAAAAAAAATCAAAACAAAGCTGAAAATTTGCATTTGCATATGAATTCACCCACTTGGTTATGAAGTCCCTAAATAAGCTCTGATGTAGTTCAAAAATCCATCCATCCATCCATCCATCCATACATTTTCTTGACCGCTTATTCCTCACAAGGTTGGCGCCTATCTCAGCTGGCTCTGGACAGTAGGCGGGGGACACCCTGGACTGGTTGCCAGCCAATCGCAGGGCTCACAGAGACGAACAACCTTCCACACTCACAAACACACCTCGGGACAATTCGGAGCGCCCAATTAACCTGCCATGCATGTCTTTGGAATGTGGGAGGAGACCGGAGCACCCGGAGAAGACCCACGCGGGCACGGGAAGAAACTTCAAAAGTCGCATATGGATAAAAGTCCACCTGTGTGAAACACTAATATGACGGTCAAGCATAAAAACTGGTCCATCTTGATTTTGTTGCCGGTGCAAGCCTTGTAGCGCCTATTTCGGAATTTGGCATGTAACCGGTAAACCTGACAATTCAGTAGCTGAAACCGGTCCAAATTTAGGTCTTCTCAGACTATATCTAACTTTTGCTGCAGAGTAGCCTAACCCCTTCTATGTGTTATCATGTAAATATGTACTGTAAGCTGGCATCAAGCACAAACACATAATTGAAATAGCTATTTCTTTTTTTTTTTTTTTAACCAATGAGATTTTAGATATACCAAACTGTGCAATTTAGCTCTGCTTTGTTTACCCCTCTGATTGGTTGAACTAAATATGCGTGCCAAAGACTAATTAAGGGCAGGACGTTGTCAGCCATGATTAAGAGTTCATTTTCAAGGTGCACTTTTCAGAAAAAACAAAAACAAAAACTGTACACTTTGAGGATAGGTCATGCAACGCTGTTTGCACATCTTGTTTTATCCCGGAAAAGGGATTTGTTGGGCACTTAAAGCCACACTAAGGAACCTTCAGTTCACGTTAATTACCATATGGGCAAAAGCGGTAATGTTCTGCCTGAAGGAAGACCACATTTCCCATGAGGACAAGCGCATTGCTTTTTTAGCTCACGCAGCGAGTGAAAGCCTGACCAATGTTGATCCTTGACTGTCCTTTTATCTGGGTAATTGTTCATCAACATTCAAATTGACTTCCATCTTTGTAACGAATGGGGAAAGGGGGAAGTGACATATGCCATAAAGCAGTCAGCACATTTGTAGTTTTTTTTTTGTGTGTGTGGAAGTGTTCCTACCATCCTCCTCAAAGTTCCTTTGTGCCAGTAAAAATGATACAAAACCCCTCAAGCCATGTCAAAGGTATCATTCAATTAGTTGTAAGTCGATGTTTCATCAGAAGAGTTATGAAAATATTTTATTAAGGTTGAAAAGTTCCTTAGTGCTACTTTAAGGACAGCATGAATAAGTGTAACAGAAAGCTTATACAGAAGGAGTAAGAAAGGAGTTGCGCATCACTGGTAAGTATTTTTTTTTTGTTAACGTTTTTGTCATGTTGGTAGATATTCATTGTGAACTGCTATATTGTCATGTGGAGGTTTGGAGTTGTTTGGAGGTGATGTATTGGAAGATATAGGTACATGTAATGGTGGTTCTTGCTTTGGTAACAATGGTATTCATCCTCAAATATTTAAAACTACTGATATACTGTATATGGTTTATAGCAGGTGTTCTTTTGCCTTCAAGCATGTGTGTAAGATACAGCTAGTGAAGTTGTGGATTACATTTATTGTATGAGATTAATCCTCTCAGTAGATGTTAAAACGGGGCAAAATTCTCACATGTGAAGAATGTTAATAAGTAAGTAAAATAAGTCATGGCTTCTGCATGTGCAGATTAATGAATCCATGTGCATGCTAGCTGGAAACTGCAATTATAGCTGTTATAATTCTGTTAGACAGAGTAGTAATAATAATACTTGGAGCCTTACTCAAAGTAGCATCATTATGTTTTGCAAGAAGTTAAAGCCTTTTCATCTGTGGATGCCTTGACCTCTTTTCTTTTCTTATCCTCTTTTAAAATACGTTTTAAAACACATCTGCATTTCTGTATTCTTTGGCTTTTGGCGCACCATGAGACTTGTTCTTGGTGTTTTGTGGTGTGTATGAGTTTGATGTTTAGTCTACTTATGTATTTATTTATCTATCTCTTTATTCACTACTTCTTATTTATTTACTGATGTGAAATGTATTTACTTGTAAAAAAAAAAAACAAAAAAAAAAACCTGTATTCGCACTTCAAAATGTTTGCTTTGTTCTTGTTTACTGCAAAACTGATGCACTTACAGCACTTTGTATACAGCAATGCCTGTTCTTAAAGCACTTTATAAAGTTGAGTTGAGTTGAGTTGAAATGAGGATGATTTAGGATTAGTGTTCTCACCTATACACACTTGCTATAGTTAAATCAATGAGGGTAATATAATGGTTAAAAAAGAAAATAAAATGCCATTTCTTCCATAGTTATACATAGTATATACATATCAAAGACTGAATGAAATATCTGCTACAAATATTGAGTGCACTAGTAACATTTCTCTTTAAGGACCAAGAATGTCTCTCCACAAAGCCCACATTAATGAATGTTTACTTTTCTTGGAAATGATCCAACCACAAAAACAAATTACTGGAGAGGGAAAAGACAATGACTTTAAATAACCCCAGTTCCCACAAACGTAGGTAGCACAACAAATAAGAAAAAAACAAACTAATCATAGCCACAAACAGGAAACTGAAACCTTTCCCTGGAATCAGTGGCGGAAAAAAAATCTTGTAATTTATCTCGGTGTTGGTAAAGTTGCATTTTAAAAATAAACGATAGCTGCAGTAGCGGCCTGCTCCTTTGTTAATCAATCAGATACACACCTGCTCCTTTTAATACAGTACAACCTTCCATACTGTCATATGCCTGTTATGTTTCAGTTTTGTTTAGTTTTGGGTGTTTGTGTTGTCTTTTGTCCAGTTTTGTCTCCCCTAGTCTCGTCACTGTTAACCTTGTCCACCTGTGGGTGTCTTCCCTCCCCATTTGTGTGACCTAATTAGTGCCCTCTGTCTGCTGTGTTTCCCAGGTGTGTCTGGTTATTGTCTCATTAGTGTTGGTATAAGGGAGTGGTGTTTGTTTCACGCGGGTGTGGGATCATTGCATGTTATATGTTGCATGTTTGTATCACAGTGTTGTCTTTATGCCAAGTCTGCCAAGCCTGCCAAGTCTTCCGCGCCGCACCTGTCCACCTTCATCATACCAACTCTGCTCCACGTAATGCCACGCCACTCCACGTTCAATACAGTCACTCCACGTTCAATACAGTCAATGAAGTCTCATTCCTGTTTGTCTCCCTGCTGTATTTCTCCGCCTTTGGGTCCACCCACCACATCCACATCATGACAATGCCAACACTACAGATTCCACACTATTTACTTGAATCAACTCGAAATAATGAGTTGATTATTTGAACAAATATTAAAGCTTCTATTGGGGGCTTTAATTCATTTTATGATCTATCTACTGTATCTATGGGTCAAATAAATGCCAAAAATATTAAAACAATAAAACTCTATTATATATGGTCTGGTCAATGAAAGGATCTCTTTAGTCCATATAAAAACGTTCTCGGTCAGTAATAAGAAGACCATATCATTCATTCAAAACCTACAAGCATTTCCAGCCATTATATCTATAATAGAGGAAATGGCCAGACTTTTATGAATGAGATTATCACCTTTAATTCACAATGGGGGATTTAGAAGCTGAATAAAATGATGCATGATCCTGAATGTCTACTGTTTTGTTGTTGTTGGTTTTCCTTCAAATAATGGCAAAATTGTTGCTGGTCTATGGCAGATCCTTTAGATGAATTATGTGAGTCATATATCAGCAGCAACTTTTTTATTTATTTATTTATTTTTTATTTAACTGGCGAGAAAGTGAATCAAAATGAGTTAACACCTTCCAGTTTCTGTTATCAACAAACCTTTTCATTTTGGAAGAATGCTCTCCTCACAGTAGACAATGGCTTTCTTTGTTCTCTTTTAAATAACTACCAAGCTACTGCAGAAATAACGTATGTGGAATTATCTTGCACTTGCATCACAAATGAGAGGAGCTTGTGCAGCTTGGTATCAAGGGAGTTTGTATTCTGTTGTGTTTTATTTCTTGCCGGCTTCTAAAACTGAAACATCCTGATTAGGGAAGAACAGAGTGGCACAATCACACACAATTTCGGGTGCAGTCTATTTTTCCACACATCTCTCAAAACACTGTTTTCTTTTTGTAAAAACAGAGTAACAACAAAGTAGTAGAATACAGCACATGTAAAACTATAGCTAGAATAGCAAATAGCACAACACCAATAATTGCCAAGGACTGACAAGCCTAAACTGGTCCATTAATGTAAAATACAATTAAAAATAATCATGATGTTCAACCAAAATACAGAAAAGAAAAACAACTTTAAAATGAATATTATGAATAGCTGTCTTTTTCTTTGCTTGCATAACAGAAACAGAAAAATGTTGTCTAATGTTAAATGGCAGCTGTTGCGTGCTGAAGGGTTGGATCACAAAACGCAGAAACAAATAAGGTTTTAACTATTTATTCACATAACTTGACTTAACGAAAAATGAGAATGCATCAAGAATCACGACACGCCAAGCCCCCCTTGGGCTGCGAAGTGGCACAGAGGACAGTGATCAATAATCCGGCAAAATACACATAATTCTCAGACTCTTATATAGACAGTCAATCAATCTCATTGGTTGTGGCTAGACATGTGAGTACCAGTACTGACATTGAATTCTCTGATTGTCAGTAATTACAGAGAGTTCCTGACATCAACAAACATCATATAACATACAAAATTCCTGACATCAGATAGTCCAGCCATCATATAGCCTAAAACTAGTTGAAACTGGATGCTGTTACATCAATACCCAAAACTGAACTCTGGCGCACGGTCATGAACTCTACGCAAACTTAACCCAGGCGCGACCCCAGACATGAGACAAGACCCAAACATTACTCCTGCATGACCGGAGCATGACAGCAGCATTCACCAGATGCAGAAAAAAAAGAAGAAGAAAAAAAAACATGCTAACATTCAGCACATTGTTCATAACTAACTTTTCACTAACATCCTGTTATATTTTGTGACTCCAACTTTTTCAGAAGAATCCTCTTCCTCTGGGTGTAAAAGTATTGGGCTCCACAATGCTGCTGTACTTTCTGGAAGACATCTGTCAGACATTCTCTCAGGATTTAAGCTCAGTGGTTGTCATGGTAATGCAAAGCCATTCATGTTGTTTCTCATATTTTTTATTTTTATGTTTTATTTTTATTTTTTTTTAGAAGACACATGGGAATTGTTTTAATTTGTGGGGAAAATGGCATAGGCATATGTCCCCTTTAAAACATGCCACAATTATCAGGGAATAAGGGACAGAACTAGAACTTTAAACAAAAACAAAAGTGCACTCTTGTAGGAATCCAACTTATAATTTGTGGCAATGTTACATAATGATATGCTTGTGCTTTGGCTTTCATTAGCTTTTTGTTGTGAATTACATACTGCACAGTTTAAACACAATTTGGTTAACATAAATTAGCTGATGATATAATGACAATATTAATTGAGGACATTTTGCAAGAATAAAGTTTTATAACATTGTTTTGAATCGTTATTGATTTCTGTCAGACTAAGGCAAACTGGGTAAATCTCTCATTCCTGCTCAAACTGGAACAGCTTTGCTATTAGGCTACTGTGGAAAAATGTCAGCACAGTTCATTACCAGTGATTTGTACCACTGTAAAAGGAATCCAAATAAAATGTAGAGTTGATGAGTGAATATTTAATGGAGCTCATGCATACTAATGAGGGTTTCTCATTCCACTCTATTTGCACACATAAACACATGAAAATTCATGGTATGAGTCTGGGGGAAAAAAATAAACATTAGGTGTCACTCAACTAAATGAAATACAGGTGTATTACCTGTTATTATCCTTGCTAAGTGGTTAGTTCCAGCTGACCAAATATATACATAAAAATAGATTGCACATGCAGAACCCATTTTGAATTGTAAATAGGAAAAGTAGTGACATTTTTGTAGAATATTTTCACATGGCCCATGACTTCAGTGGAAGTAATATGCTGTTTGTGTTTAGCAGTCCATTATGAGGTCATAGTAAAGTTGGCCTCTCACCTTTACGACATATAAAGCATCCGTTTCTGAGTTTATCCCAATAGAAATGTGAGGCTTTTGTCCTTATCAAGGTTTCAATATGTGTTATGGTCAAAAACATGTTTTGTCAGGTCAGAGTGATGATGACTGCCAATCAGTTCATCCTTGAGTCTAGGAGAATGTCCGTGCCGGACGTAATGAATTTCCCCCCAGGAATGTCAGGTTAATGAGGAGGCGACATGAGAAAGGTCATAAGAGCCTTGAACCATCATTTAATCAGTTCATCGTTTAGGACAAGTGGATGTTGGAGACATGCATTAAAGAAATACATTCAATCCGTTTGTAAGAATGGCGGTGGCAGATACACAGCTTTCAGCATCAAATTAATTTCATTACTTGAGCTTAGCAATTGTTTGCTGGTCCGCTCTGATTCACCAGAAGTGCAGAAAGCCATTTTTAGGATTCTTGGAGCCGATCAACGATCGAGTTAAAAAAAAATAAAAAACAACAACAACCAATCACCGATCTGATCACAAGTTGGCACAATATGTCTATTTAAATGTGCTGTCCTAAACGATTATTTTTCTCCCGAGTCATCTATCGACTATCTTTACAATTAGTCGATTAGTCTAATGATTCATTTTTCAACTATTTTTTTAACACTCAACATAAAAGGTATGTTGTGTGCAATCATAATCGGTGACATCGACTATGTCTACGACAGTTTTGCGTGCCGACGTATTTACGCATTTATGACTATGTCGATTAGTCGGGATAGCCCTAATTAAAAATAAATAAATAAATAAAAAAAATAAAAAAAAAATAAATAAAAAAAAAATATATATATATATATATATATATATATATATATATATATATATATATATATATGTAAGGGGTGTGCAAAAAAAATCAATTCATAAAAGAATCGAGATTCTCATTTATTAATTGAATAGAATCAATATTAACTCATTCACTGCCTTTGACAAGTATACTTGTCAATTGTATTTTTTAGAGCGGTGCTAAATGGGGGCGAATCTGAGCATGCTCCACTGTAAATATCAAACTTGGAAACAACTTTACTGATGCCCAACCACCGGTAGATGACATCATTGCCCCATTTTATAGGAATTAAACACAGTTTCAGAGTCCATGGGAGAAATGGCTGTATTTTGGCAAACCTACATTTTTCTGCTGTCAATTATAAAAGAACGGGACGGGACAAAAAGTAGGGAGTCTATTCTGTTATTTGGTAGATTCGGTTTATATATAATTATTGAATGTAATATCACGTGAGTATTGGAAATGTAAAAATTTTCTATAATGACTGGCAGTGAATGAGTTAATATCCAAAAATCGATTTATTTTTTTTAATTAGAAATGAAGGAGAAGGGGAAAAGGCAGATGTAGCCCACATGCTGTTTTTGTGGAAAAAGGCACTTAAAATACAAAATTAATAAATGTTTAAACAAAAAAAAAAAAAAAACACTTTAATGTCTCTATTTGTCATTTTGTCTCGCAAAGCAGGCAGGAGTAGATCATGACAATGTTGTGTACATCTGTAAATTGAAGCAGAAATCATTTGTCAATCAAATAATTTTGAATCGAAAATCGTTTGAACCGAGAATCGAAAATCTGAATCTGAAATTCTGTAGACACAAAAATCTTAATTGAATCGTGAGACAGTCAAAGATTCCCAGCCCTAACATATATATATATACATATATATATATATATATATATATATATATATATATATATATATATATATATATATATATATATATATATATATACACACACATAGTATTATGGATGTTTTAATTGTTCAGCAAATTGAGTTGTATTTGAATGTATGAAAGGTGCTATATAAATAAAGTGTGATTGATTGAAATAATTATTGTATTTATGTATTCAAAAGGGACATGTACATGTAAAGATGCATCTGTTATAATGCCGAGCGCACATGCGCCTGTCTACCAAAATACGGCCTTGCATCAGGACAGGTGACTGCCTAGATTGGTCAAATGGAGTCAAATGTGTATGGCAGCGCTCAAGCCAAAAGTCTCTCGGACAAACAAAAAAGCACAAGTAAAAGCAGATTCATAAAAATTCAAGAAATTAGCTTGATGTCACAGGGTAAAATACATTTCTTCTTAACAAAAATACTCCAGTAAAAGTAAAAAGTATAGTGCATTAAAACTACTACAGGTTCATCCATCCATCCATCCATTTTCTTGACCGCTTATTCCTCACAAGGGTCGCGGGGGGTGCTGGCGCCTATCTCAGCTGGCTCTGGGCAGTAGGCGGGGGACACCCTGGACTGGTCGCCAGCCAATCGCAGGGCACACAGAGACAAACAACCATCCACGCACACAAGCACACCTAGGGACAATTCGGAGCGACTACAGGTTCAATTTATCCTAAAAATTAAATATAATGGAGTAAATGTAGCACATTACTAGCAACTTGAGCTCATATGGCTGGTGAAGTTGGCAAGGACCAGCATGAACAAGGTACAATAATTATCCTATTTGTATGATAATTGTGTACGCCATTCCTTTTACAATACGTAATTCCAAAAACAATTCTGACCTTGTGTGTTTACTGTTTTGAACACTCTTGTTGCAATAATGCCATTGGTGGTTATCTGCTGGTGTTTTATAATCACTGTTATTTCAAAAGTATATTTGTGGCGACAAATATGTAAATTTGCCTACTTCTTGGGGTTCATCACCATATGCTGTAGGCCAGGCAGGGAATGCAGATCCAGAAAAATATATTTTAGGAAATCTTCTCATGTGTAGTCGCTGAGGAGTAGCAGAAAAAGCTTGGCCACTGCACTAGCTCAGACACACAGTCTTCAAGTGGAATGATTATCAAACATCCACTGGTAATCTAATCCATCAATATTCAGAGTACCGCAAAACTGAAATAGCTTCCGTTGTAAAGTTTCATTCCTTTAATTCAAGATTTGTGATAGTGAGGAAGAATATGGAAATCAGAGCTTGGCCCATTGGCTGTATTAAGATTATTGTCAGAATTATTTGCATTGTTTGTTATTCTTATCAGCTCAGAGTCCATCCTGAGACTGGGAGGTCATGGGTTCAATCCATGGCCGGGTCATGCCAAAGGCTATAAAAATGGGACCCGATGCCTCCCTGCTTGACACTCAGCATTAAGAGTTAGAATTGATCATCAATGCTTCCCGAGCGCGGCATTCTGCTCCTCACAGCTCCCTCAGGGGATGAGTCAAATGCGGAGAACACATTTCACCGTACTGTAGCCCTGTCTACGCGTAGCCGGAGTTTTGTAAACGGGAGATATTTTTATGCGTTTTGCCCTGTCGGCTACATGTCCCTGGGTTAAAAAAAAAAAAAAAAAAGGTTTAAAAAACTCCAGGCCAAGGTTAAGATTTGCATATTTCTCCTGATCCACGTTCACGTTGTCGTAAACGGAGTTTTACCTCATCGCTCTACACACGTTACTCACACAAGTACGTAAGTAAGTACAAGGAAACACTTACAAAAGTCGATTACAGCCGTTGAAAAGAGCAGTAAGAATTATCCATAGTGCTCCATATAATGCACACACACACAAATTGTTTATTGAAGCTAAACTATTGAAATTATATGATTTAATAAACTACAGAACTATTCAGATAATGTATAAGGCGGCCAGACACTGTCTCCCTTACAACTTGCAAATATGCTTCCAGGCCAAGGAATCGAAATATGATTTGAGAGAGAAACTTGTGTTTGTACAGAAATGTGTTAGAACTACACTGAAGTCATTTTCGATCCCCTGTACTGGTGTAAAATTATGGAATTCACTAGATTGGGGACTAACTAGAACACTGACACTAGCTGGATTTAAGAAAAAATATAAAGAATTTGTATTAACTAGTTACAGTGAAGAAAATGTTTAACCTGTCTTTTGTTCAACTTGTATGTGGGAGAGCAATAACTTTTGTGTTATCAACAAGGAGGGAGCTTCAACACAGAAATGTAAACACGTCTGACTATGTTGTTGAAGTGCAAGGACATTTAATCTTGAATCATTTGAAAACAGCATCTGTGCTGAGTGCTGAGAAAATGCTCCAAAAACTTTCGACAAACCAGTATGGATCTAATTAGCTGGTCTCTAAGTGCGTTTGACAAAATCTTTTCTATGATGAGACCTGGACCTACTCAGCGTTCATGTCCAAGTGGAACTCACATGTCTGGATATGCTGAAGATTCCTGGGCTAAGTGGAGACCATTGTGTCTGACCAGTCTGGATTTGGAGGATGTGGAGGATTTGTACCTGCTTGCTGTGCTGGTGGTTATGCTGATGCTGCTCGGGATTGGATTCCACTGGCTGTTTCGTACGCTACGAAAAATGTCTGATCGCCAGAAGAATGCAGAGGAAATGGCTGTGGCCACCCTGAGAGCCATCACTGGCGTGCAAGCCGGCCGAACTAAGGCCTGTGATGACACTTCTCTGGTGAAAAACGACCTTGCAGCACTCAACCTTGCCATGAACAGAATGAGGAGAGACATGGCCACAAGGTTGCTTGAACTGGAGAAAAAAGTCGGACTGGAGATTACGATGAACCAAAATCGTGATGATGACGGATCTGAGTGAAGGAGGTGTCGGACACATGGTTTTCACTATGCCCAGTTATCTAAAGCTGCTGGACTGTGATAATCCACATGGTATTAATCAACAAGTGATCAACAAATTATTGGAACGGATCTTGTGTCATGAACTACATGCGATCAAATCACTGGTGAAGATGAACTGATTGAACTCTCAATAATCCATTTGCCTGAATCAATAGTCTCCGAATGTAATCAACTGGATAACTAACTTCATGGACTTGATGAACTGAGTGAAATTTTATCATCTCTGCTGATTTCTAACTACTACTGCGTGATTTTATGCGTCCTAGTATAGTATGGGGGCGGGAATTTATAAGCTTTATGCTTCTTCCTGCCAGCCCTTTTTCTTTTCGGTTATTATATGTTATAATTGTATGAGGAAATGTTTGATTGTCACAATGCTGTCCGAAAGGAAAAATTAACAAATAAATCAAATCAAATCAAATCAATCAAATCAAGTACCTCAAGCAAATCTAGAGGGTGTACTGATCACCGGCATTGTGGTTGTGGCGCGATCCGTAGCCCCCAGTGGAACTGCTTCAGCGCACGCCGGGCACAGAGCACTTCTTCAGGCTGGCCACAGTGAAACCTGGGTGCTGGCAGACCCTGGGAGTGGCTGGAGCTCCACACTTAGCGGGTGGTCTTATCCACTGCCAAGTGATTTTAGCTTCTTATAGCCTTTATTTCTGTGGCATTGGCTCCAGACCCCAAACGTTTTTGTTGTTGGTGGTGTTTTTACAATGTGCGCGAGTCATTTGATCAGCAGAACGTGACAGGACGGTAAACCCCAGCAATCTCCAAGTCTTTAAGGTTCCACGATGTGCGTATGTTACTCTAAATTGCATGAATAAAGTTGTTAAAAGACATGTGAAGCTTATTTTTAAATTTTGTATTGTACTGTATTTGTATTTATTTTGTATTTATCCACTATGCTCCTTTATGATGTACTTCTCCGTTTGTGTGTGTTTTTTTAAAACAGATTTATTTTATTTTTTTCTACACAAATACCCAGCTGCATATGGACCAGGCCTGTGACACTCAATGGTACTTTAACTTTCTTTGTATTGGCCTATTCAAATGCATACTAGCAAATCCTTATTTTGAAAATAGTATAAAATGTCTAGACAAAACTTAATCATCTAATTGTATATGTAAATTGTCTAAATCCCCACAGAGCTGTGAAGACTCACGATCCCCGTAATTCAAATTCAGTAACAATCCGTCACTAATATAATTGACCATTCAGCCTCCTATAAAGAGCTGCAGGTACTGCATGGGTGTGGTTTAGCTGTTGCAAAAGTCACACGGCAAATGTTTGGAAGAGATTAGCATGAAGCAGCATTTATAATTTTGGACATCAATCAAATCTGTTTATGTTGTTGTTAACAATTAACCTTCATCTGAATGAAACATTAATAGCCCCTTGTTCTGTTTTCTGTTGTGCATTAAAATGTTGTAACTCAATTTTACAAAAAGGCTTGTAGTATATTAACATATGAGTCAATTTGCAAGACCTTCTGAAGCAAAGCACCTGACATTTGTGCATGAGTCAAGCCTATAATTGTGGCCTATTACATTTTGACATAGAGTTCTGATGGCTCAACATTACATGACATTACACACCCAAACCTATAATATTGTGGTTATATAAGGTTGTAAAAAAAGATTTGAGGGGTACGATTGGACAAGCACATTATCCACAATGACTGTTTGATTTTGAATGGGATTGTGTCGTATATATAATCCTTGACATTAAAATTAAAGGTGCATTGTGGAACTTATTTATTTATTTTACTTGCGACTGCCACCTCTGGCCTGAAGTGTAATTGTAGAACCCCCAAGAAATTGGGATGAGCACGCCAGAGTGAAGGGAAGATGCAAGCTGATAGACACAGTTGCGGTTAAAACGTCAGGGCTCTTTGTACTCATCTGGGATTTGTGGAGCAAGCGTGATGTTGAAAAATCTTAATCATTAATATTGTTAAACACCACATGCACCCTTCCTCGTCCATGAGCACAATACATTCTGACGTGCGTTACAAGCATTGTCAGTTTCACTTGTGCAAATATGATGGCGTTTAAAGATGTACCATTGTAAATTATTCCTGCTGTTTTACAAAAGGTAAACCTGCATAACCTAATAGACCAATGTAAGAGGGGGTCGGTAACTGTCAGTAACTGACTGGTTTTCTGAGGCGCCAGAGGCGTAGGCTGAATCCCAATACTGCCCCTTCACCGTCTTCTCGTCCCTTCGTCTTCGGAATGCGAGTTCACGTCGACGAAGGGTCACATCACCCTTTAAACCAAGATTGTCCCCGACCTCTCTTGATTCGACCTCATGTCCCCTCGCTCACAATGGCAGAAGCTACAGCAGAAAATAACAAGTGGGAGCCACATAAATGTTAGTACTGTAATATTTATAGTACCTCAGCTTACGAACGTCTCTTCATAAGAAATGTTCAAGTTACGAAACGCCTCATCAAGAAAATATTGTCTCTTGTTACAAAAGAAATTTCAAGATACGAAAGGTAAAAATACAGTGCCGAACGCAACGTACTTTCAGCTATGGCTATTACCTAGCATCTTCCTGGCATCCCATTGTCTAAGAGGAACCGGTCGGTGATCGGTGTCTATGCATCATTCATCCCTCGGGCCATGAGGTGTTCCGATATTTTTTCATAAATGTATTAACTTTTACAGTACGTATTCATTATGGACCCCAAGAAAGTGATGGAGAAAAGAGGAAAAAGAAAAGAATAAAAGTTTTTTTTGTCCATACAAACAAAGCAAGAGATAATAGAAAAGTAGGAAAAAGGGATGTGTGGCGAAAACTGTGGCCCAATGCTGTTTTCCCATGGGATATGGAGGGGTTCGAGTTGAAGGGTGAAGTTGAGCCTGAAGTTGAGGAAATTATTTCGCTGGGAAAGAGCATGGGTCTTGAGGTGAATGAAGAGAACATCAACAAATTGATTCAGGAGCACAACGAGGAGCTTTCACCGACGGAGCTGAAGGAGTTGGAGGCAATGCTACACACGGCAGTGCAGGAGGAGTTCAAAGAGGACGAGGAGGAAGTCATGATTCCATCAGCCCGAATAAAGACATTCTAGGAAAATTCCATGAAGTTTTGGAATTTGTTGAGAAGAATCACCCAGAAAAAGTGTTCACCAGTCGGGCGATCGCTCACTATGATGATGTTTGCCTTGGACATTTCCGAAGGATTGTTAAAAGCCGACAAAAGCAAACGTCCTTAGATCAGTTCTTCACAAAACACCAGGCAAAAATCACTTCTGAGAGAGAACATGAACCAAAGAGGGCAAAAAAGGAAGAGGACAGCAGTTAAAAAGGTAAATGACCATCATTTTTATTCTCTACTCTATTCTTTGTTTTTTACATTACACACAACTCTCATTTATTGTGCAATAATCTAATTGTAACATGTATTTGTTACATGTTTTTATGCATGTTTATGCTTTATAAAACATTTATGTCTGAATTTTGGGAGGCTTGGAACGGATCCCAACGGTCCTATTCAAGAATGTGGTGTCTGGACTGGTAGAGTCTCTTGAATAATTTTCCCTTAGGCTTTCATCCTCAGCGACATGGAAATGCGCCTCTACTTACAAAATTTTCTACTTCAGAACTTTCTTCCAGAACCAATTAATTTCGTAAGTAGAGGTACCACTGTATTGAGTTTCATTGTAATGATAGTGGTTTTATCGATTTTTTTTCTACTTTGGTACAATTACGTGTTAGGTAAACGCTCGCTATAAGAGCTGGTGCCGCTGTTGTACCTATTTTGTTCCTGAATGCAGTGACAAATTCATAACAATGACACTCGAAATTTCATTCGATATACTGTAGTTTGGTGCTGTTGGCCATGTTTTGAAAGTTGTTAATAAATACTAGATTACAGCATGCACGCAGTTGGACAGAACAATAGCAACACCGATGTTAATGCTGGGCTGCATCTGATTTCTGTTGCATACGTTTTGCATTGATTGGTTGTCTAATCAGTCATGCTGTCAGGACTCGAAAGTGTGGTGGTGGACCCAAATGCAGGAGGCGGACAAGTCAGGGAGGCAGAGGTGCGAAAATGGAGTAAATTTAATCAAACAAAACTAAAGTTGCAAACAGGGCTTGGTAACAAAGAATAACAAAATACCGAAGGGAAAAACAATACACGAGCAGACTTAACTATGGGAGCATAGACGTGGGGAAACAAGAACACTTTCGAGTCCTGACAGAATGAACCGACCAATGTGGGGCTCGACACTACGACCCTGAGATTAAGAGTCTCATGCTCTACCAACTGAGCTAACCAGGCCCGACTCTGCTTAGCTTCCAAGATCAGACGAGATCGGGCGTTCTCAGGGTAGTATGGCCGTAAGCCCCACATTGGTCGGTTCATTCTGTCAGGACTCGAAAGTGTTCTTGTTTCCCCACGTCTATGCTCCCATAGTTAAGTCTGCTCGTGTATTGTTTTTCCCTTCGGTATTTTGTTATTCTTTGTTACCAAGCCCTGTTTGCAACTTTAGTTTTGTTTGATTAAATTTACTCAATTTTCGCACCTCTGCCTCCCTGACTTGTCCGCCTCCTGCATTTGGGTCCACCACCACACTTTCGAGTCCTGACAGAGGAGAAGACTGGGCTGGACGTGTACCCAGATCATGGCGAGGACTTGGCGTTGCGTGAGGCAGAGACTTGGCATGAGGCAGAGACTTGGCGTGAGGCAGAGACTTGGCGTGAGGCAGAGACTTGGCGTGGCTGACGTTGAAGACTTGGCGTGGCTGACGTTGAAGACTTGGCGTGGCTGACGTTGAAGACTTGGCGTGGCTGACGTTGAAGACTTGGCGTGGCTGACGTTGAAGACTTGGCGTGGCTGACGGTGAAGACTTGGCGTGGCTGACGGTGAAGACTTGGCGTGGCTGACGGTGAAGACTTGGCGTGGCTGACGGTGAAGACTTGGCGTGGCTGACGGTGAAGACTTGGCGTGGCTGACGGTGAAGACTTGGCGTGGCTGACGGTGAAGACTTGGCGTGGCTGACGGTGAAGACTTGGCGTGGCTGACGGTGAAGACTTGGCGTGGCTGACTTTGCGTGGAAGACTTTGTAGACTGGGCGTGGAAGACTTTGTAGACTTGGCGTGGAAGACTTTGTAGACTTGGCGTGGAAGACTTTGTAGACTTGGCGTGGAAGACTTTGTAGACTTGGCGTGGAAGACTTTGTAGACTTGGCGTGGAAGACTTTGTAGACTGGGCGTGGAAGACTTTGTAGACTGGGCGTGGAAGACTTTGTAGACTTGGCGTGGAAGACTTTGTAGACTTGGCGTGGAAGACTTTGTAGACTTGGCGTGGAAGACTTTGTAGATGGTCAAATGACACCACTGTGACAAAGCATGCAGACAACAGCAAACAATGCTCCCACACCCGCGTGAGACAAACACCACTCCCTTATACCAACACTAATGACAATAACCGGACACACCTGGGAGACACAGCAGGGAGGGGGAACCAATCAGCACTACACATCAGGAAGGGAAGACACAAGCAGGTGGACAAGGTTAACATAACGAGACTGGGGGAGAAGACCGGAACACCAACAACCAACACTCACCAAAATAAAACAAAAACCCAACCCAAAAACCGAAACATGACACATGCAATGTCATAATTAGTGAAGACCGTTGGCTGTTGTCACTGACGTCACAACCAAAGTGTCTCAAAGTGTTGACATAGCGGATCTAGTACGTTCCCAATTCCGAGATGGTTTATTTTTGAGGGGGAAGATTAATGAGACAAAGGATGTAGGGCGAAGAGGAAGTAATGGGATTGGGCCATAATCATGGGTACCTGGGTCCGGTGTTCCTGAGGGCTTCAATAAAGCCATCAACCTGCTTGGCCTGTGACTCTTGCTCTCTCCCTTCTTTTCTCAGGACACCAACAGTTCCAGATTACTGCGGAGCCAACACCATGGTTCCAAGTTGATTTTAGATTCTTCTCGTGACAAGCTCTTCTATTATTTGATTAATTAAAAAAAAGTTCTATTTTCTTCATATATAAATCTGATGCATTATTATTATTATTATTATTATTATTATTATTATTATTATTATTTATTGTGACCCTATTGAGCCAGGGGTCATAATACCGAGAAGAAGAAAAAATCTCTAGGATCAACATGCCCATTTGTGTTTACTTTACATCATATTGCTGAAGAAGATTTGCAGGATGCCATGAAAAGATTCAGAACATCGTCAAAAGAACATCATGTGGATGGACTCCATACACATTCTCTTTAAAAATGTGTCAAATGGCGTACCCACATGGTGTATGTCTGTGACTGTCACAAAAATGCAGTTTCTGATGACCTCACATCATCTAATCCGAGTCCGCAAATTATGATTTGATTTTTGATTGCCACGCCCACTCGAATGAATGTCCGAATTACCACCTAATTGTGCACATCATCAATGGGATCCAGGGGGTATGATATCTCTATTCAAATACTCAATAAACACCTAACCAAAGCATTGAGTCTCTAACAAAAGGTGCGTAACATCACAGGGAAACTATTTGTTTAGCCAGGCTGGAAACTGACTACAGGTGCAGGAACCAGAGTCGTTTCAATACGTATGTGTGTACACTTGTGTGCGTGCGTGAGCCTGTGTGTCTGTCCTGTACCATCATAAATCTTGACATGCTGAGTTTCTGAGTGACTTTGCTTCTTTCTTCCCTGTCGGGTTGCTCTTATCTTTGCAGCCCAGAGGCCACAGGAATTATCAGGCACACATTGATCCATGCAGGTCACAGAAAGAACCAGGTGCTGCTTTCTGACAGCTGGCCTACGGTGACCATATGCAACCACCCTATACTCAGATTTCTACTGTTTAAAAAAAAAAAAGAAAGAAAAAAAGCGCATATTAATTCAATTCCCCTGGCCATACTTCAGTGGAGATTTCTGGGGACTGCGTCACACTGAGCCAGCAAAGTAATTCCAACAAGCTTGCTGGGCTAAATAAACTGGATCTACTACATTTCCACACAAGGAAATCTCCTTTGCTCTGTCCTCATTTGCCCTCTGAACACATGCAATTACACTCACTGTGTCTAGAATGCCCGCATGGACTCATTACAAAGATACACTACTATAAAATTTCCTGACTGTCAAAGCAGAACATACACGTACCAATTCTTCATCAAGTTTTCATCTCCAAAGAGGAAAGTTTCACATTCTCAAGTACTTTATCCGGCATTAGGGAAGAACCAATGCAAAAGTAGATTTTTGTTTATTTATTTATTTCCCCCCAGTATTCACTGGCTGAGAGATTTTCAAAGGCTCTCGGAACACATTGGCATTTTACCTGCTTTCTCCTGGGGGCTATAATGAATTAATTTCTACAATAATTCAAAGGGACTGATGCCCTCTGTTATATTTCTGAATGAAATATGATAGCATCCAGCTCACATGTCTGCAGAGCCAAAATTGTGTTCCCGAATATGTGCAGAGTTCTTCTTGGTTCCAGCAGACATAAAGTTTCAACTACTTCCAGCCAACAAATTGTCAGGTTAGCCGGGCGCAAAATGCCCAGCATGGCACAGAGCGGTCAGCCAAATTCCCAGAAAAAATGAGGCTTACACCAGCACAAAAAAAACAAAAAAAACCCACTCGATTTTACACTCAATTGCAGCTGTGCCTTCTACAAATATAGTCCATGGTGTCTATTGGAATATTTTCACAGAAGAGAACTGATATACAATACCCAAAGCATCCAATAAGTCCATTTGTTTTAGACTGTGTTTCTGTGATTTCTAATCCGCAGCTTCCCAGAATTGTGCATTCCAAGTAGACATGTTAGATTTGGAAAATAAAGTAGCAAAATAAGCCAGTGCATTTATCTATAGAGGAAAAAGTGCCACTGAAAGTAAAAGAAAGCCACTAAGAAATTAGTTTAGTTTGTTTGCTTGCTACAAATAGATTAAAGTAGATGAAACGGAGAGTGACAGCAGAGAACGTTAACTTCCAATTTGGCCGTCAGTCTGCGATGGTATTAACAGGATTTATAGGAACCCAATGATGGGCTTCACAAGGAGAATTAATGTATGACCTCTGCACATATGCTGCAATTTGTGTCAATGTCAACTTCTTGTCTGCCTTCTCGTCCTCTCTTTTACAAGAGAATGAATGTATCACCATACCTCTATGCTGCACGGGCCTGATTTATGTCTTCAGTGAAGGAGGAGGGCAGATGGAGGAGGAGGTGGAGATCTATATACAAGGGCCGATAAAGATAGTCACCTAAAGAGAGATGGTCCCCGATAGCATTGTGTCTGCTTTGGCAGGGGCAATGAACCGGGCTTGGTTTCATCAGCAAAGAGAGAGTGGCATGGGAAAGAGAACAATAAAAAGTACTCAGCACACAAGCCAAACTTTTCCAATCAATGCACTCTCTCATGGAGACAGGGTGAAATTAATTCTCGCCTGAAGGGTAGATGGGGGGTGGGCCATACTGGAGAGTAAGAGCTGTTGACAAATACTCTTTATCCTCAGGTCAATGAGGAAGTGGAAAAAATGAAGGATGAAAGAGCAAAAGAGGTGGGAGGCAGCAGAGGAAACAGTCGTGAAGAATGAAACAGCAGGCGGAATCGCAGGGAGGAGGATAGAGTGGAGAGAAAGTTCAAGAGGGAAATAAATGTACTGAAGCTCTCTTTAGCTCTGATGACAGTGTGGCGTCACTGAGATATCTCTGACATGACTGAAACCCTCACTGCTGCCACACACACCCACATTATCCTCTGAGCAGAAAGCGGTTGTGTAACCCTAATTATGCCGCCCTCCACCTGAAGCCGTCCACCTTTTTCACTCTCGTTCAGCAATCCATTCACAGGTCCTCCACCTCTGAAACCCATTTCGCTCGACGCTGACCTTTTAATACCACCTTAGGACACAGGAATAGCGGCCACTCGCAACTCCACTAGATTACTCTGGAATTTTAAAAAGGTCTTGTGTTTTTTGCGGCATAGCAATTTGAATGAACAAATATTTGAGCTTGCTTAATATCGACATTTTGCCACCAGCTGTGAGCATTAGGGATGGAGCCACGGTGGTGACTAGTTAGGAGAAAGTAGCGGAATGACATTTTATCGCAGACAGCGGGGATAGGCTAGCTCAAAACTGAGATGGAGAGGTCCCTGGTGCATCTGACTGAATACCGAGCATTTTGTTTTTGTTTCTGCTACCCTGTGGCACAGCCGTGAGTACTAACCAATGACTGGTGACAATAATTGTATCCCTTAACTGCTGCAAGTGCAATTTTACTAATCACAAAGTCTATTCAGTTGGTGATCAATCATGCACAAGATAAGGACTACAGTACTTAACAATTCTATCATTAATTGAAAAGCGTTACCATCATTTGCATAATAAAGGCATGCACCATTACAATCTCACCTGCCTACTTTCTTCACAACATTCACCTGCTTATTAGCAAGTTGCTGAAAAGTGAAATTGAGATAAGCCTTGGTGGTTATGTATGGGGAGAGATTGGTGTCAAAGTTACTCACACAAATGTATTTGTGATTTTCACATGTTTTTGAGATCCACAAATAGATGTGTGATCTTCACTTTTTTTTTTCTGATCCACAAACATACTTGTGATATTCACATACTGTATTTGTAATAATGCATTTATCTTACCATTTGTAAAGGTTCAATTCTGCTTGTGAGTTGTCAAATATGTGTGTGTGTGTGTGTGTGTGTGTGTTGTGTGTGTGTGTAAATATATATATATATATATATATATATATATATATATATATATATATATATATATATATATATATATATATATATATATATATTAGTGCTGTCAAACGATTAAAATTTTTAATCTGATTAATCACACTTTTTAATTTTGATTAATCACGATTAATCAGCTAAATTACTTGCGTATTCGCGAAATATAAAATAAATACAAAATACCATAATATTTTGACATTAACGCATTTTATTATCTGAATGTCATTTGCAAACATTGATTAAATGCATGTACGCAATTGCATGCATGCTTGTATTGCTCAAAACGTAAAAGCATCGTATCAATTGGGTGCAATTCAGCAATTATTAATTAATTAAACGCAAATTACTTTTGTTTTATCTAAAGCCCCGACGGGGTGTTTCTTAAAGCGAAATTTACCACCGAGCACACCAACTGTGTTGGTAGCTGTATGTACGGGCTCTGTTAATACACACGACTGAGTGGCCGGCTCTGTGGCAATGTGCTCGGGCCATTTATTTTCACTCTTCACAGTTGCTTCCCCAGGTCACAAGAGGGCGCTCAAGGTTAGCGCATGAAATGAATCACTACCATAACACCAACTGCAGTCACCCCGCTCATTTTGGAACAACAGGCGTCGGAAATGCCGTGTATTGACCGAATCACTGACCTGCGCAGCTTTCAATGTAACCATCCGCGGTTACGTTCAAGGCTCAAGTGCGGTCAAAAAAAATAATAATACGTGATTAATGCGACATTTTTCTGTGATTAATTAATCTATTAACGCTTTAACTTTGACAGCCCTATATATATATATATATAGATATATATATATATATATATATATATATATATATATATATATATATATATATATATATATATATACATATATGTATATTAGGCCTGGGACGGTTCACTAAATCCACGGTCTTTTTATTTATTTCTTTTTTTCTTTTTCTTTTTTTTCGGTCTTGTGCTGACGGTTTTCGGTTCAGTTCGGTATGCAGTGACTTAAAAAAAATAAATCTAATATGTCATGGAGTTAAGAAAGTGTATATTATTCACAGATAATTAATTAATTAGTTTATTTATTTATTTATTTATTTATTATTATTATTATTATTATTATTGTATTATCATTTAAATTATTATTCAATTTATGCCAGTGGCATATAGTGGAAGCCATAACAAATAACTGAAGGTAAAAGCAACCTGTGTGTGTCCCTCTGTTGCCATTCATACAATTGACAAAGTCATGGTTACCTGCAAATATATCAGCTTTGTGTTCAACTATATAAGCCCAGATTTCACACTAGGTATATTTGTGACTAAACAGAGTTAAGATAATTATTTTAGTATGCAAACTTTTTATTAATTTTTTGTTGGTGTACTGTGAGGTTTTTCTTCACTTATAAGTGCCTTAGCTGCACAGGTTTAAAAAAGCTTTTCCTGGTTGATTTTTATTTTTTTTTACTCTGATTTGTAATTGACCGTTTTACTTACTGTGTGCTTCCATTGCTTTTATTGTTGCCTGTACTGTGCACGTTGGGTTATAAATAATATCTATTATTATTATTATTATTATTATTATTATTATTATTATTATTAGTAGTAGTAGTAGTAGTAGTAGTAGTAGTAGTAGTAGTAGTAGTAGTAAAACACTCGCTCAAACACTGATCTTTGAATTATTCTCAGATCAAATTATAATTACACTATTAAAATTGTAAGATGAATGTATTAAATACGTTTTATCTCATGAACATAAGACAGGGATGTGTCATAAGTCATATGGATAGAGTAAAATGTCGTGTCTACATAATGTGTGAATGGGCTCAGCTGATTGTCGAAATGTGCACCTCATATATTCATTCACGTTCTACAACACCACCACACTGGATTTCAAATGAAACAGACAAGATACGCTTTAGTTTCAGACGTTCCACCTTCCGACGCTCGTTTTATGTACCAGAAAGCTTGCGTTGGATTAGAGAAGATGCAATCATGTCCCTTGGTGAACAACTACAGTGCTCTGAGCAATTAAGCAAGTCAATAAAAAGTGGGCACGGCCGACTCCTTCCACTTCTTTCCTGGGACTATATAACCGTGGCACTATTTTCTCCTTTTTTGAGGTTCTTGATAGCACTTTTGCTTTTTTAGTGGAATCAGGCGGCCGGCATTGCGCTAAAAATAACTTTAACATGGATGCTAAAACACTGCTGCTACCTCGCGGTACAGTTCAAAAGCAAGTTAATAGACTTACCATTCACCATTCTATCCCGATTCCACGCCACCCCACGCATTTTCCGTCCGAAGTCCAAATTGCAAACGCGCCGCCGAAACGCCGCCTCCGACTTATGGTGTGATGTAGCATGCTAGCTGGTAGCTGTTCTGAGGCTGTACCCGCCCCGCTGCAAAATGCCGCATTGTATATATATATATATATATATATATATATATATATATATATATATATATGTATATATGCATATGTATATATATATATATATATATATATATATATATATATATATATATATATATATATATATATATATATATATGTATATATATATATATATATATATATATATATATATATATATATATATATATAGAGAGAGAGAGAGAGAGAGAGAGAGAGAGAGAGAATGGAGGTTTGAGGAGGGGCTCAAAATTTTGAGGGTGGAGTGAGCGTGTATAAAACCGATCTGCTGAAACAGCCTGTTTGAGAGTGCTGTTTGAGCTGTGTTGACACAAACTGCGAAAGACAAGATAAACATGGGTCGTTTTTCTCACAACACTGGGGACTTTTGTTGGGGTGGGGGAATGCATATTATGAACAAAAACCTCAACAAATTGCAAATTTCGTTTCAGGTCACATTTTTAATTTTACTTATCTTAGTTTTTAATTTGAAAGACAGAAGTTGCAGAGAGCTCCCAGGGTCAGAAGCATCTATGAAAATTTAGATAATTAGTTCCTTGATTACTTTTCCCTGAACACTTTTTAAATAGATCTATTATCAACCGTATGATTCTTCAAAATGGCCTATGCTTATATTCGTGCCGATGCTTATATTCGTCAAAATGTTGAATATCGGCGCTGATAATTGGCCAAGCCGTTAATTGGTCTATCCGTAGCATTTATAAACATTCATTTGTGTTCAAAGTCCACCCCTCCTCCATCCTTTAGGAGGCAGGATTGTTGTTTCGTTTGAACGGGAATGTTTCTCGTTTAAAAATGAGAAATTGTAAAATGGAATGACAGTTACGTACGTAACTTACGGCTCTTATAAGTCCCGAACAGCCGGCAGATGGCAGACGAGAATGCATACCAAAGAGACAAGTACCCAGTATCCCCCCCGGGTGACCCAGGGCGTGTGTATAAAAGGCGATGGAACCCGGAAGACAGTCCCTCAGAACCTAGTCGCGCAAACACAAGGGCTCCAAATGACAAGCTACTCTGGCGGTCATTCGGGACTCACAGAACAGTCGTTACATATGTAACTGTCCTTCTATTTTGTCTCTCATCGTTGGCAGTGCTGAACAGCACGGAACGCCGAATACTAGCAATGTCACGAGGACCCCGGAAACAATAGAAACTAACTTTTATCTGATGTTAAATAATGTGTTTACAAGTTGGGAAACAAAATATTACTTCAATTTGTTTCCCTCGAGTTTGTTTTGACTTGACTATAAATTCCAAACATTCTTCTCTATTGCTAGCATTTTGGCCAATACTGCTGTAGCAGTGTAGAAGAAGAAAAAATAACAGTAGAAGAAGAATGTTTTCCTGCAGTCTTTAATTGTGTTTTATCTTAAAAGATGGCTGTTTGTATTAGTGTTGTTCCGATGCCGATACCAGTATCAGGAGAGGCCCCGATACTGCGTTAAAACAGTGGTATCGCCATCGGCAAGTACTAACAGGTTATATGCCGATACCATTATTTCCAACGCCTAATATAGGACTTTGGATGTAGCATCTTGTGGTTTGCTTCTGCACGACATTCACTGATGTGTGACGTGTTCACTGCATGCCGAGCCAAGATATCCTATTGGCCCTTGAATGATCTGAACCAATGGCAGGGCAGCTTTTTCATGTTAAAAAACAAACAAACTAGGTATCGGTACGGTATCTGCATCGGCCAATACTGCAAAACTGGGTATCAGACTCGGTATTGGGCGCCCAAAAAAAATGGTATCGGAACAAAACTAGTTTGTATTATAAATTATATAAGAATTGGGCCTATTTAAAATCAAATCAAAAACCGTTGTGCCATGCCTGAAATGGACCAGCCGTTCAGGAGTCCTCCCAAATTTCTCGATGGCTACCACGCCCCTGGCAGACTGAGGCATGCTACTCTTAGCCCAACATGAATAAGCGGGGTTTCTACTAGTTACATTCCTTCAAATTGTATTAAACACCACTTCTGGTTTTAGAAAAAAACAAACAACAACAACAACAAAAAAACGCCATGAATCAGCCAATTTGAGCTCAGTCAAATAACAAAAGATTAACTTTGTTCAGGAGGAATGAGCAAGTATTTGTTTACAGTCAAAACACTTTTTGTGACAAGTAACAAAGCAAGCAGGAAGGATACGATAAGCTTTCCTGGAGATAATAGCACTCAAATTGCTCTGATCATTCCCAGGCACGATAGCTCTCCAAAATATTTGTGTTAGTTCTTGTTTCCAAAAACAACTAACATTATTTTTCTTGAGTGGCAGTATGGTGCTCAAATGGTTAGCACATCCGTCTCACAATTCAGAGGTCATCATTTGATACCTGGCTTTGGTCTTTCTGTGTGGAGCGTAAGGTTCTCCCTGCGCTTGCATGTTATTTTTTTAAATTTATTTATTTATTTATTTTTTAACCACACTCTGGTTTCCTCCCACATTCAAAAAACATGCATGTCAGCTTCATTGAAGACTCTAAAGCACGTGTGTCAAGATCCGTTCCTCGAGGGCTTGAGTCCTGCATGTTTTCGAGGTTTCTCTTCTCCTAGACACCTGATTCAATGAACAGGATCATTATCAGGCTCCCCCAGAGCTGGCTGATGAGCCCTAAATGTGAATCAGCTCTGTTGGACGTGGGAAACCTCTAAAACATGCAGGACTCAGGTCCTCGAGGACCGGACTTTGACACCACCGCTCTAAAGTGACCTTAGTTGTGAATGGTTGTCTGTCTATACTGTAAGTGCCCTGCGATTGGCTGCAGCTCAAGCTGCCCCTTGCCCAAAGTCAGCTGAGATACGGTACAACAGACCAATGACCCAAATGAAGATAAGCAGTATATAAAATGACTAATGGCTAATTACTTTTGTCAATTAATAGCTTTTCCCTCCCTATGATAGGTGTGAATTTGAGTGTGAATACTTGATTTTCTATACTTGGCTGGCAATGAGTCCAGACTGTAGCCCGCCTCATACCCAAAGTCAGCTGGGATCGACTTAAACTCACCCTCAACCCCAATCACAATAAGCGTGATAGAAAATGGATGGATGGACATCTTCATTTAATTGCCCTCTTTATATTTTGGCTGGGCAACGGCACTTGTCAGCATTCTTATGCAAACTGAAAAGAGAATTTCAATGTTGGTATTATTTTTAACAAGTGGTTTTATTAATGAAGTAATACATTTTAACCAGGGAAATTCTCATGATTTTGACATTGGATAAGTGAATACATTAGAAAAAGTGAACACATCCAAAAGTCAGAGAATATTTATTGATGGTATTTAGAATTGTATGCCAGCTCAAATTTTGCATTAAAACCAGCGTTTTGATAAATTGCCAATAAACTGGACTCCACGTATCAATTAGGTCGTAAGCAGAAATATTTATTTTCTGTGAACACATTTTACTCCATTTTATCCAGCCATATGGTCATTTTAAAGCGATCATACTTTGCACATTATTCTTTTGCCCCTTCCAGCTCCATCTTTTGTCTTCTAGTGAATGTAATTGTTCTCAGTGATGTCAGTCTCATACTTGCATTGACGACTCTCTGTGAGACTCAATTAAAGCGAGTGTATGCAGGGGAAGCGATTAACAACACACACCGAGACTCACAATGCCCACGAGACTCAATTTATCTTAAAGAACCCTTTAGTCTATCCGACAAAAAGCTATGATTGACACATCTAACCTTCGTTCCGATGTAATCTTCATCTTTAGCACTCAGAGATCTAATTAATTAGGGCTATCTCATTTCCTCACTAATGCAAGTGGGCAGAAGCATGATGGAATCCGGAGATCTGGGAGTGGGGGCGATGCTGAGAAGGGGTCCCATATTTCATTAGTGCCTGTCCACCTTGTTCATTTGGGGGAAAGAACAAAAGAGCGCAAGGTGGTTGAGTTCACAGTCATGTTGTATTGATTAGAACTGACAAAGATGTGGCGAGTTGCCATCACACAGGGACACATTAAGTAATACTCTGTAGTGGAATCTCTGAATAATGAGGCCAAACGTTTCACTTTCTCACATTTGGATTAAATCCTGATTATATAGTGTATAATTTTTACTAATGTGACTATTTAGCACTGAAACAAATAGAAATGACACAGAATCACTACTTGCAGCAGGTGGTTGATTGGGTCTGCACCAGAGATTTGCTGAGTTTGCTATCCAAACGAATTGCACCAAGGGGGAAGCAAACTTGAGTTAGATTAAAACTGACTAAAATTAACTTATTTTGTTCCCAAGAGTCTTCACTGTAAAACCTGATGAGTTAGCTCAGCTGAAATGGTTTGAGGAAATAGATGAAAGAATTCATTTTAGTTTAATACAGTAACTCAAATAACTTGGGGATTATAAACAAACATTTAATTTGACTGCAAATAACTGTATTTTAAGTACCACAAGTAAATTATCTTTTACTTAATTATTACTCAAAATACAATCTGTATAATGGTAGGCTAAATGGTCTCAATGGGTGGGGGAGGTGGTCACTGCATGCGGAGCACATGCTTTGCCTCGTCTGGCAACCGCAGACAGAAGGTGCGTTTCCATTACCCTCAGTTTTGCGCAAAAGGCATGTTTCGCAAAAGTAAGCTGGTAATGGAAACATCGGATTTGTGAAAAAAAAAAGTCTCAAATATCGCAAAAAAGTTTTTGCGCTCTCATGAGGTGGTTTTTGAGACGTATCGAAAAAGAAGTATTTCGCAAAAGTGTAATGGAAACACTTTTTGTGCATTAATAGTCATGTGTCACCCACCCGGTCACGGCAAAAAGGACTGTAACACGTTGTTTATGTGCATTTTTATTAAACTTGCAATTACTATTTGTTTTGAGAATTATTAATTTCGGTTTTGTATTTTAGTTTTACATGCTGAAGTGATTTGTATCGGCTACTGCACGTCATGAGCGTAAAAGAGAGAGAGGTGTAATCGAGCGAGCCACCTTCAAAAAGTTGAAGGAGAGGAGAGCTTAAAATCCTGTCCTGCCATGTCTGGTTAATTTTGCAGAAAACATCAGAAACTTTTAACAATTTGTAACCCGCCTTTTACCCAGCCTCCGCAGGGGAACAACAACATTTTAGGATTCCAGGAAGTAGGAAGTACGGGGCCACTCGCTTTCGTGTCAGAACTGCTCGCCGACTGCCGAGGGACTTAGACAACAACACCAACACTAAACGCCCAAAACCTGGTGAGTGTTTTTAAAGTAATATAACTACACCGGGCGTCCGTCTACCGTAAACATCATGAGCACCTCCTACAGAACAGCGAGGTCTCGCGAGACGGGGCATTCCGAGAATTGCGCCTCAGAAGCGAAACTCTCTTCAATGGAAACAGCGACAATTCGAAATTGTACTTTATCAAAATAGTACAATATCGCTTTTATTTTTGCGAAAAAGGATAATGGAAACGCACCTAGAGAGAGACAGGAGGAGGCGAAAACAGGAGAGGAAAGGACGACACACAAATGCTGTTTGTACAAGATGAGCCGAAAACGCAGTAACATTTGGAGACATTTTAATTGGTTAAAGTCAGATGAGAGAAGGAGCCGGATCAGCCCATCCAAGTTGATATGTTTATTTTATTTTATTTTTTTTTATGCAAATTTAAAATAAAGCAAGGTCTTTTATCCTGGACCGGGTGAGTAGCTAATGTTTGTTTTGTTCGCTGCTGCTGTTGCAGTTAAATTACTGCTCACTATTTTTGTTATTTCATTGTTATTTTGATTGTTGTTGGTTGAGGTTTTAATTTTGTTTCTTGTTGACTTTATGGAGCCTGTTAATTTGTTCAATAAAATGAGAAAAAATCATTTTCTTTGCTTGATAATTGTTGCCATTTGCACTCAGTAGAGTGCAATATTTAGTTCACCAAGTCATTTATCAAAATGTATGGTAAATTTGTCGTAAATATTTAAAAGAAGAGCTAAAGTTAAACGAGCCGTTTAAGAGCCAAAAAGAGGCTCTTTTCACTGAGGCGATCCAAATGAACCGGCTCACTGAAAAGAGCCGAAAATCCCATCACTACTCTGCACTCACCATCAACGCCGGAGTGCCACAGGGATGCACACTTGTACATTCTCCATACAAGGGATTCTCAATTAAGAAATGTAAAATGTCTAGATATTTTATTATTTTATTTTATTTTATTTTATTAGGAAGTCATAGGTCATAGGAAGTCATAGCGTGTGCATGGAGGCAAAAAAATGTTGGCCTTGTTTTGTTTTTGTTTTTTTAAAACTGTTTTTATGTAGCCTGGTGCTGGGTGTACTGTACAGTAATAATCAGGAGTTACTGGAAGGCACAAAAACATTTATTTTCAGTATCACACTTTCTTGCTTAGTATTATCAATACAATGAAAATAAACAACCTTCACTAAAGGTGAGTAAAGTGTCTTGGGAGTTCAAATGTTCACAAAAATTTCAAAAGTCAAACAAACTGTCATCTTCCTTTCAGCAAATTCATCATGCATTACGAAATAGTTTCTTGTGCTTACCGATGATTCAGGACCCTTTGAGTCAGCCTCCGTTGCCTTTTGCTTTTCTGTATTCACGATGTCTTTTTCGTGCAAGAAGCCTCATATATATGACTCTTTCAGCTTTTTTTTTTCTTAATTTTATTTTATACCTTCGTAGCTCTGACTTGGGGGTGGGGGCAATCTCACGGTGGCACTTCTCATAATAACATTTTGTTTTCACTTTTTATCAGAGCCAGACACATTGACTATGTTTACATGCAGGCAATAACCCTTTTAAAATTGTATTGAAAGGCCATGTAAACATGCAAATATGCTCTTATTCGGATTTTTAAAAACCCAAATAAGACCCCTGGGTTACCCCTTTCATAATCGGAATTTTGGTTCATAGTAATGTAAACGGAATATCTCGATTGTTCTTTGTTGTGCGCATGCTCACAACCTCTTCTTCGTCTCCTTTCCCTCTTCTTCACTTATTTGTATTCGCAAGTAATCTTGGTCTTTGTCGTAACGACTATTATGCGCAGCACTGTCCCACTCACTACACGGGCCTCCCTTCTCCGCGTACCCCACCTACTGCTCGAAGCCGGCTGTGATAGGCTTCAGCTCCCCCGCTACCCTTGTGAGGAAAAGCGGTTAAGAAGATGGATGGATGGATGGATGGATGGATGGATTGTGTCTCTATGGTGAAAATGCCACCGTTTGTGACATGTTAACTATCCATGTGAGACAGACACGACGCCACTTGTAATGCAACTAATGTTTATCTCTAGCTTGCTGTGTTCAACAATACACGTCCGTGTAGGAACATTAGATGACACACACATAGTTCCGCTTTATCCAAAGAAGTATGTCCGTGCTTCTGTCATGTTCCGACATGAACCAAACTTCTGGAACAAGTGAGGAACTGACTACTTTATTTAGTGTGGTGAGTGACATGAATATAATTTATTTTATTGACCGTTAGAAGCAGAAATGACGTCTATTTCTGCCATAACTGTTGTCAGTCCTTTGCCCCCTTTACATCGGGTTATTCCAAACGCCATGTATACTGGAGTAACTCTGTCAATTGGCACATGTAAGCGTATTTTTCTGACTGTTCCAGAAACCCAAATTCTGACCATAAGCTGAATATTGCCTGCATGTAAACGTAGTCATTGGCGTTGTGAGACAACCACTGTACTACTTGAGCCACACTGATGGGCTGACATGACGCATGCTCATATTGCGCTCGACACAATAGTGCACACACAAGTGTACACTTCCATGTCCATTCAGCAAGCAATATCAAACCTTCAACCTCACTTGATGGTCTTTGTCAGCCATTCCACCACACCAAGACTGTCCTCATCCACTCAACGGGGCAAACGCTGTCCTTGCCTGGTTGTTGCTTACCTGGTTATACAGTTGAATCATAATAGGTGAATGAAAGAGAGTTTATAAACTGAAGTACACATCAAATCTGCCGTAATGAAATGTTATCGTGTTCTCTGCACCATATTATTTGCATATAAATGACATAATATATTAAGTCTGTCCACTACCTAGGAGGAGTAAATATCCCTCTGTCTGCTTTGTTCCGCTGTTGTGACACGAGAAAACAAGATGCTAATTGAAGAGAGCCAAGCGTCCTTATGTGACGACTGACATTCAATTATATGCGAGAGGATCAGATTGGAATGTGGCCATGGAAATACTTGAAAACAACATTTTGCAAAGCGGTTACTCTGAAGCCAGGCAGGATGTAATTTGAATGGCTCTTTGAGCACTGCACTGAAAGGCACCGCCGCTCTGTATGGAATCATAATGCTTTGACCTGCAGAGTAATTGGATGCCCAGAATGAAGTGTTGACACAGAAGGGAGAGTTCAGAATGACACACAAAAAGATATGATAGGCTGGAAGATAGAAAAGACCGCAAATTGGAACTAAGCAGAAGAACAATAGGCACCAATCACCAACAGTTACCGACACATTTTCCTAATAGAATAATATGGTATTCATTATTACTGCATAAAGCATTTTTAAGAACACCATAATCTTGTAAAATATTTCCTTATTGTAATTCTGCAATTTCATAATATGATTTAAATTACAACTCTATATTTTAATCACTTAATTAAACTTTTAATTCACAAAGAGTCTTTTTTTTTTTTTTTTACTTTTTACTTACTTATGTTTCCTTCATGATCCAAATTGGCTGTCGTCACCTTTGTAGAGTGGTTTTTGGTGGATTTTTTTGGGGGGTTTTCAAACTCAAAACAGCATCGCTCTCGTCATCATGGAACATTGCGCAAATTATTGAACACAAGTCGGAACAAATTAGTTTTATTCTATTCAAAAGGAGGGCAACAAGAAAATGGATCCCTGCAGAAAAATCGAAACTATGGAGACATATGCTGCAACTTTTTGGAACAAAATTACAGACTGTATAGCTGTGGCCATCAGGTGTCCACTTGTAGGTACCGTCTATAGTGCAGGCTCCCCCAATGCCTCGAGTCCGGAGTCCTGCAGGTTTTAGATGATTCAGCCCTCCAACACACCTGACTCATATAATCAGCTCAACAGCAAGCTCCACAGAAGCTCGATTACGATCCTGATCTTTAGAATCAGGTGTGTTGGAGGACGTAAACATCTAAAAATTGCAGGACCAGGATTGACGGTGACTTGATGGTGGAGGGACGGACAGACAGACAGACAAAGGAGGTAGGTCAGTACATAAGCAAGATAGCTAAATTACTTGTTTTCCATTTAACTGTTGAGTTATAAGACGATAATATGGAATTATAACCACGTCGTAACCGTAACGCTATCTCAGCATCTGTCGTCAATTAATTTTTATATTCATGTAGTCACATAATACGTAAACTAAAATTTCTATTACACAATTGAAAAACAAAGGCTGGTGTGATTGCCTTTTCTGTTTTTCAATGAGACATGAACAATGTGCACATGGCTATTATGTCTTTTGCTGATGGTCCAAATTCATGGAAATGTGCTGGCGGTATGTGATATGCTAGTATCATTTAATAAGTCTACATTAATTTCGTTACTGTCCAACAATGCACAATTCTTTATCTGAGACCTTAAATAGTATTAAACATTACTTAAAACATATAAGCTGGATGACTGCTGCACATAATAAAGTGCTTTAATTTACAATACATAAAGTTTACAGCAGCCATTTTGAGTTCATGTAAAGTATAATCTAAACATTGCGTATGCACTCAGAGTGGTATTCGACTTTCTAATGCAAGCTGTATTATGAAGTTTAATAATTAATCATGGATTATAACGAGGTATGTCGCAATCTATTTACGGTATTTCAAATCCAACCAACAAACTACAAGAGTTTCCCTTCAAAGGATTCCCAGGAACTGTCAGTCACTCGGGGTATACGTGAGCAGGCACATTGTCACGGTGAAGCAGCCACAAGTTGTCCAATCATAACTCTCAATGAAGCAAATATTACAGGATCTCTTTGTCGATATTTGGTTTACTTACAAAAGAAGGAAAACTTGTCGTTCGGTTTATTATGTTTTTTGACACCAGTCCTGTAACCTTTCTGACACACCTTGTACACGTGTGCCCGTTGAATTTGCTGTCCACATGCAGGCACATTTGCAAAATTTAATCAGTTTCAATCCAGTTACTCTTGGTAAGCAAACAAAAACAATTGTCAGCATGCAAACCACTGGCACAATAATGTTTATTTATGTATTTAATTCAAAGACATCTAATAGTGTTTCAATCCAGACTGAGAATGTGTTTGTGCAAGATGATAACTATACAACTCAACATACCATTAGATTAAGGCTATACAGTGAATATAATGTGAAGTGAATTAATCAAATAAAATGATCATGAATGCACAATATATCACACATTAGAAATGTGCGCATATCAAATTTGTATTCTGTGCCCTCAGTAATTAAAAAAAAAAGTGTCACTGGAACCTGCCAAAACAGTTCATCAGAGCCCAGTCATGAGGCAACACTGCCCACTGAGCCAAAGAAGCCATTAGAGAGGATAAGCTCTCTTATCAACCTGCCAGAAAGCACACAGCCAAGGTCACACCAAACCAACACCAGGCCACTTTCCATATGGTCAATATTACGCATGATACGGCTGATCAGGAGACAACCGGTATATTCATCCACCTACATGGCATCCATATTTAGCAAATGACTAAATAATTTATAAAGAATGTAAATCTTTAATATGTAAAACGCACATGCTAGGACTTCTTTCTGGCAGAGAGCACATGAGAACAAAAAAAATAAATAAATCTAAAGTCAAATGCCAAATTGGAATTAAATTCATGACTCCACCAAAATAAATAAATAAATAAATAAATAACCATTCTTATCTATTCAGGGCAGGACAGTTGACAGTTGGACCAATTTAAACAATGTAAACACAAGGTCCAATCATTAAAAAAAAATACAAAATTATTTGTACCCTTAAAATGTGTCGTTTATGACAACATACTTTAAATGATAAAATATTTCAAGAGAAAGATCCTCAGTCATCAAGCAATGAATAAGAAAGAAAACACTTTGTGCAAACTGGGTGACACCATATGTGCTGAGCTTATTTTCAAAGTTTATATATTTTCTCGGGGCGGCATGGTAGTTGAGTGGTTAGCACGTCCGCTTCCCAGTTCTGAGGTCTCCGGTTCGAGTCCAGGCTCAGACCTTCCTGGGTGGAGTTTGCATGTTCTCCCCGTGTCCGCGTGGGTCTTCTCTGGGTACTCCGGTCTCCTCCCACATTCCAAAGACATGCATGGCAGGTTAATTGGGCGCTCCAAATTGTCCCTAGGTGTGCGTGTGAGTGTGGATGGTTGTTCGTCTCTGTGTGCCCTGTGATTGGTTGGCAACCAGTCCAGGGTGTCCCCCGCCTACTGCCCAGAGCCAGCTGAGATAGGCGCCAGCAGCCCCCACGACCCTTGTGAGGAATAAGCGGTCAAGAAAATGGATGGGATGGATGGATATATTTTCTCTTTACACTTTAACACATAGTGTGAATATTGTTAACAAGTGAAGTGTGAGGTGCAGCACAGAACACACACAGACACGCACACCCCGGTAAGTATGAACACCCCCCCCCCACACACACACACACAAACAAAGCAACACTGTAAATTTGTAGAGTAAATTTTACTCAAAAAAACTATATATATATATATATATATATATATATATTTTTTTTTACTCTCTTCCGAGTTTATTCTGTTTTGACTGGGACCGAATATATTTCTTATTCAGTCAAATTTACTCCACAAAATTTACTGTGTGGATTGAAACTGTTTTAGATTGTTAGTTTACTTTGCAATCAGACAGAGCTATATATACTGTACCATAAGTGACACAGGAAAAAGATGGACGCATTGTTGCCTTGGAACAAAAAGTGGATGATTTGGAACAGAATCTTCGTATCAACGATGTGATAGTCACCGGCATCAAGATCAAGCCGCGCCGTGGCCCTTTGAGAGCTGCGGCTAGCACGAGCACGGAAGATTCTGACCAATCTTCAGTGAATTAGACTGTGGAACAGCAAGTGACAATTCAACTCAGAGATTTGGGATTAACTGTTGATCCTGCGCACATTCAGATGTGCTCTTCGCTCCAAACTGGAGGGACACAACCACCGGCAGTTCTGATCAGGTTTGTTGACAGAAAGAAAAAGATTGCTCTTCTGAGAGACCGTCACAAGCTTCGTGGGAAACATGTCTACATCAACGAAAACCTCACCAAACGAAATGCTGACATCCCCAAAAAGGCACGACAAATGAGAAAGAATGGACTTAACAAAAGCACATGGACAAAAGACTGCCGAATTTTTATTCAAACTAAAGATAACTCTGGTCAACTAAAAACACGAATCGTGAAAGGAGCTGAGGAATTGGCAGCGCTTGAGATAGAACAGTAATTCACAATATCACAACAACAACATCACTAATTACCCAAAGCTTGTTGTTGTACATGATTACTTGCTGACTTTGCCAAGGCTAACTCTTGTTTGTACACCTGCATTGATAACATGTATTGATGTTCCAGTTTGAATCTAAATATTGTCTGGCTCGAATTCCGTTTGGACATTTGTTGTAACAGTCAAGGCTACATGATAAGGCTGTTTTGTGGCTACAATGAAACTACTGTCAATGCGCAAAATGGGGTTGGTGGTCTGGTTCCTGGAATGCGGCTGGCGTGGGCCGCTCTGCTGGGTGAGTTGGTCTTGGTAGCGCTCAGGAGTCATCAGATCTACAACGTGCTAGCAACCAGTGGTGCTACCTGACTAGAATTGAGGCTGAAATTGCTTGAATCGCAATGGGCAGAGTGCAAAATTGCTTGAATCGCAATGGGCAGAATGCAAGCCGATCTACTCTTCTGGAAAGCACATCATGTGTGAAAGCTGATCCAAGGTCAGCGAAGACCCTACTGGTGAAAGAGAAGAATTGCGCTTGCCTTGGCTGCTCGCCTGGCGGGGTGGGCCTGCTGGTGGCGTCTGGGGACCGATTCACCAGTTCCAAATGACTGGGACTAGCCGCAATCTACACACGGACATTCAAGATGAACTGAGCGATCAGTGTATGGGATAGTATGGGATGGATAAAAATTAATGACTATTCTAAATAATGTATATGATTGATGCGTTATAGTAATGGGTCGATGGCGACGGGTCTTGAATAAGCTTCGGCTTCTACCCGTCAGCCCTTCTTTCGGATGTCAATGTTGCAAATGATGTGATGTGATTGATGTGTCCGAAAGAAAAAAATGAATAAACTAAAACTAAAACTAAACTAAACTAAGTCACATGTAAGATGTCGGTGTGGTATTGAATACATTGCGCGTGATGTTGATGAAATCTTGTGCGCAGAGAAAGCAAAAGCCAGATGTGCTTCCCACTAATATGTTGGCTTGTGGTAATTGTTTGATACCAAAATTAAATTTTCATGAAGGTTTCAAGAGTTAAACAAGACTTATTTGCTTTTGCAAGAGGACTCCGATTTTTACCACTTTGGTGAAATGTTTTCTTGTTATTTGTGTGAAAGGTTTTGCTTACCCAAATCTGCGTTCAATGTGGATTCTCTAATACTATACACGAAAATTAAAAAAAATTATGCAAATGGTTTTGTAAAAGTCATGAATAAAAAATAAAAAAAAGTATAAGAATCCTGTATGGACAGCTCTGGTTTGAATTCACTTTCAACTGTGCCTTGTAAGTGCAGAGTGTAATGTGTCCTACTTCCCAGAGGTTGGAATGCAGCAAAAGCATGACCTTCCCTTTCACACACATTGCAGGAAGTTGCCTCACTAAAACCTAAATGGAATAGAAGCCTAATAATGTAATTGCTAACAACAGTGTCTGTCCTGCTGTTTTACTATGCCAAAGTGACTGCTGTGAAAAAGCTCATTAAAACAACTAAGCTGTTGGTGACCCATCTATATCTATCCGTTCTCTGTACAGTTTATCCTCACGAGGTCTGTCTGTCTGTCCGTCCATGTACTCCGGTCTCCTCCCACATTCCAAAGACATGCGTGGCAGGTTAATTGGGCGCTCTGAATTGTCCCTAGGTGTGCTTGTGTGCGTAGATGGGTGTTCGTCTCTGTGTGCCCTGTGATTGGCTGACAACCAGTTTAGGGTGTACACCGCCTACTGCCCAAATCCAGCTGGGATAGGCTCCAGCACCCCCCGCGACCCTTGTGAAGAGCAAGCGGTTAAGAAAATGGATGGATGGATGGATGGATGGACAGTTAATCGCATTACTTCAATAACTAGTTCATGATTAATCTCACATTTAATATCTCAATTTATAATAAAATGTACAATTTTTTTTCAAACGAGTTCATGAACTTTCATTCATTGAACTCCTACCAGTGCAACAGTGATATCTGCATGGGTACATGCATGCACACACAATGGTTTTCAACTGAGTTGAGAGAGCGCACCTCAAATAAAAGCCTCACACGACTTAATGGTAGCCAATGTTCCCTCTAAGCTGCGCGACTGCGCAATTGCGCAGTACTCTCACCACCTCAGCGCACACCAAATGTCTTGCTGCGCATTAAAAAAAAAAAATTCTAACCTGCAGCTGTACGCCCACGGCAACCTCTGAAAATATATTTAAAAAACGATCGCACCAATAATTTGTACTTTATGAATGAATGACGTCGTTGTCGTCCTCTCTGCTCTGTACAGCTTAATGGCGCTATAAACGCTTACTCTCGGTCCAACCTCGCTTTCTGATCATGTCATCTTTCTCGCAACTGTTACTATAACAACCATGTTCTTGGCGCAAATCCATTGCCATGTGTGGTAAATCAGGTGCAAATTTGCTCCAAGCTGTCAGTTTTGTGGGCGTGTTTGCGCCGGTATATGATTAGAGCAATATCCTTAGTGAAAAGGTGGGTAACTGGGCGCGGACTGCGGGTGCAGTTGTGGTACAATATTTCGTGCTATTACCAGACACAGCGCATTCTTAGTGAATATACCCCTAAATGTATTTTAAGAGTATAAAGGGTCCTTGTTTGGCTTGGCGGTGCCGGCATGTCACTAACCGGAAGTAGTTGCAGGAGCTATTCACTGCTCAAAATACATCCACATGCACAAACAGCAGGACTGTTTTATTTCTGCATTATATATGCAATATTGGAAACAGTCAAATCCGGTGACTAATTTTAGGGTGGAAAAAGTATGGAATCTTACACTGGGTTACTGTCCGCAGCCTGGGGCAGAACACAATTTCTGAGAACAACCCCTCTCAGAGATTTATTTTTCCCTCAGCCCTACAGGGAGGGTAGCAGGCAGAAAATCGGGGGAGTAGAATATTCATAAGTACAAAAACAGCAACGGCTATTTTGGGCGGGCATAATATTCGTGGGTGAATGCTATTCTCAAGAAATGACGTAAACACTGAAAGACCCTCTTGCCCACTACGTCGTCAAGCATTTTATCTCAATGTAATTCACCTCTGTAGAACATGGAAGCAGATGGAGGGCTTGGGCCGACTTCATCGATTGGCTTTCCTTAGCAGTGACAGCCCCCAGATGGGCTGCGGAGCATTCGAGTCAGAAAGTCAGGCTGCCATTACCAGTCTGTTCTCTCTGGTTACAGCTCGGCGCACATTCCATGGACTAAAATCGATTACAGTGATAGATGTGTGTGCGTCTGCATGAACGTGATCACTCTATTGCTTCAACTTATCAAATGTAGTCAGTATGAAAATCACGATGATAGTCAGGCCTCTATTTTCATTTTACTTTTTTTTGGTCATATGTAATCTTCAAATGATGGGAAATAGTTGGTCAGTATGAATAAAAAATGTATGAAAGTTAAGATCACAGCATGGATCCATGCTTTTTGCAATTTACTGTGTAAAGCGTTTGGCTAATGAACCACATTAGCATATTAATGAGACCAAGATATTCAAAAAGAACCTTATTATTTTGTAGACTAAAGAGAAAATTATAGTGCTCATTGCAAGCCAGCTTTCATCCTTCTGTTCTCTCTATCTCTATCTCTCCCTCTTCTCTCTCTCTCTCTTTTTTCTTCTTTGAATGATTTCCATCTCTGTTTCTCGACTTCAGTCATTATGCGATGATGATATGTGAGGGTTTAAGCTCAGTGACACCAATATTATGTTTTGTTTCACAACAGCTAATTTCTACATTTAAGATTACGTTTACTTTTATAAGTACACTTTTGTCATGCCTTTTACATTGAAGTAGTCTGGATGTTATGCAAATTCAGTCCCTGCTGTGTTGTTACGCCATTTCAAGTCATTGGCATTTCTCTACAAAGAACAAATAAATATTTCAGAGAGAAAAGGAAGTAGTAGATGAACATCGTCATAGTTTGCAAGTACGGTATTTTGACTCACTGACACCCTTTAATGATTGAGAGGTTTCCATGGTGATGGAAAAAAGCACTTCTTCTTGTTGCTCATGAAATTGCCTCATCTGATCATCATACTAGCTGTCACAAATTACAGGCTCCAATCGATCCAACAAGAGTCCGAATAATGTGACGCGAAGTGTGAGAGGGTTGCTGGCACGGCAAATGTAAATTGAGGAGAAAAACACAGACATGTGGAATAAATCTTCATATCATGGCGAGATTTTACGCCACTAGAGAGAGAAAGCCAAACTGATTTCAATGTGACAAAATTGATTTGGCAATTTTCTCCGGATTACCCTCCAGCCGCCAGCATTACAATGTCTCCGCTTCTCACCCTCCACGAGAGAGACGTATGCAAGCAGCAGCAAGTCGACTTGCATGCAGGGATTCACACAACTGAGAAGCAACGGTTTATCCTTTTCACGTCGTCGTGTAAATGTGTTTCTTTATAACACATATATTGCACACATATGTCGTGCATTCTGCCCACATAGACTGTATCTTTATACAAACAAATGCACAGAAAAGGATTTGTGTAAATCTCTCCAAACTTGGAGGAGAAGTGTTTTGAACTTTTGCCTTCTGCATTTCCATCTGGCTCAGCTGTGTAAATGAACTACTGAGGGGATATACAGTGTGGATTGCTGATGACAAACAACCTTTGAGAATAAAAAGCTAACACACAAATATGTTTTAAGATAGCAGGAATGAGCGGATATAACTGGAGATAGAAAATAGTTCAGGGCAGACATTTGTTTCTGTTTCCTAGCACTTTTATACAAGAGCAGCATTGTACGGCAATCATTACAAGGAATGCTTTAAAGCTACAGCTCACAATTTTTTGAATAGATTTAATGCAAAGTAATACCCAGTTTTGCCGCAATTGCATTAAAAAAGTAACCTAACTTCATTTTAATTAGTCTTTTCAGATTTTCACTTGATGTACATTTGCTACTTGTTTATAATGCAAAAATACACGTTTTATAATAATTTCCTAAATAAAGGCAGTTTTTTTTTTACTCAAAATATTTACCTTCAGTTATTAATGTTGTAAATCTTTAGAACAGGGTTGTCAAACTCATATTAGCTCAGGGGCCGCATGGAGGAAAATATACTACTAATATACTAAAATAATGGAATATAACTTAAAAACTATTGCTCATTTGCTCCCAAAAATGTATAAATACGTTCTATTTTAAATGTTTTACGTGGCCCAAAGACATATTTATACGTTTTTTTGTTTTACGTTAGAGCATACAGAAGGCTTTGATGCAGCCTCTCAACTGCAAAGAACGGTTGTGTAATGTTTTGGTTTTGTGGGGGTGGGATTTTGTTTTCTTTTGGTGTTTTTGGTTGTTTGTCATGTGTTCCTTGTCTCTTCCCTTGTCCCATTATGTCTAACCACGTCCACCTGAGTGTGTCTTCCCTTCCCACTGTGTTGACCAATCAGCTCCCCAAGCCTCTTGTATCTTGCCCAGGTGTCTGTTGTTTTCTCGTTGCCATGTGTATTTAGTTACCCTGCTTTCTTTCAGTTCTTGTTGAGTCATTGTTCCTGTTGCTGTTGTTGTCCAGTCATCCCAAGTTTTCCATGCCATGCCTTGTTGCCCTCGTGTTTTCCTCATTAGTTTGTTTTTGACCTTGTTAATTTGTATTTTCTATAGTTCCCGGATTACATTTTTTGTTAATTAAATCCATTTTTTACTTGCATCCCTGCCTTGCCCTGTTTTTGTTGCCCCCTGCATTTGGGTCCTGCCTCCCCACCCCCCCATCGTGACAAGTTGAAGAAATGGTAGTTATTACACAAACGGCCAGCAGGTGGCAGCAGAGCAAAGGAGATAAATCAGGGGCATGTTGAAGAAAAGCTCGATTGCTCAGAATTCTAAATAGATTTGTGAGTAATTAAAACTTAGCTATGTTTTAATGCTATTTTCTGCTGAACGGAAACAGATAGAAATTTACATTTTTGTTCCTGATAAAAGAAAAGACTTTCATCTTTCTTTTGGCAGCTTCCATGTTTTTATAGCAATAGAAGACAATATTCTGTGGGCCTTGCAAAATCAGTCAAAATCCAGTAAAACTGCCAGGAGTGAAGAGGACTGATTCTGTGAAAATGGCTGGGAGTGAATTCAGATTTTCTCTATTTGTGGGCCATCCCTAAATTATGGAGCTCGACTGTAAGCATATTGTGCCTAGATGAGTTCCGGAAGTGTTAAATCTAGTTGTTTTGGATATATATTGTTCCTAGAATGCGTTGTGTGGCACAGTTAATGACGTTAGGGCATTAATCCTTGTCATATGTATTTGTGTTATCAGTAATTTGTGTTCTATTCAACACATCTATGTCGGTCTATAATTAAAAAAAAATATTTTTTTTTTAAACAAACCGTAACTTTAAGTTGTGTGTAAAACAATGACATCCATGACGATTCTGCGTACAAGTTGCATTACTCATTTGAGGACTGCTTGTGAAATTACAAATTTATATGTTTTTATTATGGTCGGCCGATTAATAGTTCCATAATAGTTTTGTTTTTTGTTTCTTTTTTTACATTACAAAATCATTTCGCGGGCTAGATTAAACCCCTTTGCGGGCCTGATCCGGCCCACGGGCCGTATGTTTGACACCCCTGCTTTAGAATGTATAACGAGTGAATTTGGGGACGTCCTGAAGTCACACAATCTAGTGTGACTTTGAATTAAAACTGCTTTGTGATCCATTTGTTTCTTCTTTTTTTTTGATGGAGTTACTGAAACTACATTGACAACACTCGCCAGCATAGAGTGTTTGAAAACACAAATCTCTAGCCTTCCTTCATTGCTGTATTGGATACACACGTGAGTCGTCAGTGCAGTGAAAATTGTAATTTACTCCCACAGAAGGAATGGGAATTTGAATACTCTCACAATGCATTTCACGATGTTTAATAATATAATTCTCCTTTCCTAAGTGTTCTATAATAGAAAGCTTTTGTTGTTGTTGTTGTTGTTTTTTTTTTTTTTTTTTTTTTTTTTTTAATGAGTACTATAGTGATAGGAATCAGGTGTTAATTTCCCATTACAATACATGTAGATGTGATGAGCTGTTTGGGCACCATTGGTGTTTTTGTGAATGTTACAGTTACTTCATAATAGAGCATTTACTACATACCAGTTCTCTGTCCTAATCAATTATGCTTTCATTAAACTGCATCCTGTAGCCGGGCTGAAACGGCTTATTGGTGCAGTCAGCATAGCCGCAACAGTTCCGGATGGAAGGTTTTCAAGCAGGCTTGTTGGACACCACCAAAGAGGGCGAGTGAATGTCTATCACTTCAATTAAACAGGGCGCTAAGTGTCTGACAACAGCTAATATTCCTTCTCCACTAGCGGACCAAATCGATGTTCACGCATTTGTCACTGTACTAAAAAAGCAATCATCGCACTGTCACAGTCTGGTTAGTGGAGGAAATGGTATGAAACTCATCTTGCATCGATATGCTTTTTTTTTTTTTTTTTTTTTTAAATTAAGCTAAAAATGTATAGTAGCAAGACCTCCCCCCCAAAATAACCATGCATACTGTATTTTCCTCTCACTACGTTCAAGATAAACGTCTCGGAAAGGGCCATAGACAAGTGTAAGCTTAAAAAGATCAAGAGCACATGCTTGCCAAATAAACCCACCTCTCTGTCAAGTAGCGTAGGGGAGATGACAGTGACAATGTCGCCTCTCTCTGCGTCGATGTAGAACATATTCGGGGACGGTTTGTCTGGTGACTGTCGGATGATGTTGTAGCGCAAAGCGGCGTTATCTGTAGCGGGGTCGTCTGCATCAAATGCCGTCATTGTCATGACTGTGGTTCCTGGAGAAGGCATTGACAAGAACTTGTTCAACCAGTATTTAACAGATTACATCAGAAGGGATGTGATCATATTTGACAGTGATGATAAAAGAAAAGCATGCATTTGAGAAAAATGTGTTCAAATGTGTTGATTTACATATTTATAATGTTTTTCAGGGGAAACACAAGGTAGAAAAAGTATCTAGCATTAAAATGAAATTACAAAATCAATACAAACCAATTCACATACAAATTGAGCCTTGTCTTTGTCATCTTATCTTTGTACAGAAATACATTTTTAACAGCGTTCGATTGTGCAGATTTACCTAATGTTGTGGCCACAAGTGTGTACATTCAAATGAAACTTTTTCATTTGCTCTACCCACCATGTGACAGGGTATGCTTAATCTGGTAATGACATCCAAATGAAAATCCTCTCTGAAATTGCTGAGCTGAAGTAAGAGTTCATTTTTTATTTTTTTTTAGGCTTTTTGATACCTGGGCTCTATTTTCCCATGCACTCGGCAAAAAAAACAGGCGCATCGTCATTTTCGTGCCGGGGGAATGCAAGTTTAGTCTACCGTGATTGGGACCACGTTGCGTCTTTCTGGGCGTTTCTGGCGGACACAGCTGCACTTCTGGTGCATCTGGCAATTTGTAAAACCAGGTCTAACTTGTGGCACATGGTGTAATGCAATTTTTGGTGCATTTGCAGATAGATTCGATGCTCCGTGGACGTGCGATTATGTCATCATGTTTCATTGTATTTTCATTCATAAATACAACAACAGTGTGGAAATCAATTTATTGAAGAAATTATCATCTTAAAATATTTTAGGGACGGTCTTCAATTGTCGAGGTCACGTGCTCTTACAGTTTAACTGTATACATGAAACATACTTTGCACATGCAAATTTCATGCACAAAACACTATTGAGTCAATTTCTGCTTTCACAATGTCAAGGACTGTGTATGCTTTGACCACTCTGATTTGAATAGGAATAGGGGAAACCACTTCGACTGGCCAGGAGTTGGCTGTGTTCCATCCCACAACAGTGCACAGTGGAGCAAAACGCTAATCAAGCAAAATACCAAAAGAAAGAAAATGCCACCCATGTGCATAGTTAGACTGCACTTTGCGCTAGACTTGTGCTGAGCACAAAAATACCCCCCACCCCCAACCCCAATCTGTTGCTTGACTGCAATGATACAAATTGTGAGACGTGAGCATTCATATGTGCACACTGATACAGACCATGTCAGGTCACGTCCCTTTTGAGCAGTGTTTTCATTTCCCAAATGCTGCAAAAGATTCTAAATTGCATCTCGCTCCAGTGCTTCATGTTCTTGCTGTCATAAGCTCAGAGTCAGACAAACATTTGCTCAATGCTGTCTGTTTCTTCTTGGAGGAGAATATGACAGGACTGTGATAGAAGGGTATATGGTTAGGACACAGATGGATACGTACAGCAAAGTGGATGTCTGCCACTGTAAAATGTGGGACAGCTGATTTGGGATGCGGCTAGAATGATAATCATAACTTGTTTTCATGAAAATGTGGACTTTCATCCTCCAGTCAGTACTGAAGTGTAATAGGCCTTTTTTTTGTATTTTATAGACATTAAATAAATGAATGAATGATGTCATAATCCTCTCTGCTCACTACAACTTAATGGCGATTAATACTAAAAATAAAATCTCCGATTTTTTTCACAAAAAAATCGATTTACGATTTTTTTCTCGATTTATTTTATTTATTTATTTATTTTAAGAAAACGAGTAAAAATTACATAACTCAAAGTAGTCTTTGCTTTTATTTTATCAAACAACAAATAAAAACTTTCCAAATTAAAGTGCAAAATGTCTGCCTTAAATAAAATACAAATCAAACACATTGAATTACATTTATAAAGTGAAAACTTCGAACTTTTTTTTTAGTAATTAAATTACAGAAAACTCAAAACAACTTTTGCTTCTATTGTAACATAAGTAACCATTTCCTTTTCAAATTTAAAGTACAAAATGTCTGCATGAAATAAAATACTTGTGGAAACAAATGTAACATAACATATTGCATTACATTGCAGTGCAAACTTGAAACTTTTTGTTTTAGTAATTAAATGATAGTAAAATCGAAACTTTTGCTTCTAATTAATCTAACACTTAACATAACTAAATATTTCCTTTTCAAAATTAAAGTGCAAAATTTCTGCCATAAATAAAATACTTTTTGAAAGTAATAAATAAAATATTTATATTTATTTATTATTTATAAATTTAATAAAATATTTCATTCATCATGACTGTGGCTTAATTGATCATATGGATGTACAAAATGTATAATTCTGAGGATAACAATTGAAATGCTTTAAACAATTCACTAATTCAATATTTATTTAGGAAAAAAAAGTGGGTTTGGGGAAACTCAAGTTAATTAAAGTTTAAATCATGCACAACAATTAATTCAAATTAATTCAAAAAATCTATATATCGCCCAGGCCTAGATAATGTTATTAGCTTCTGCAAATCTGGAGGTAGGACACCAGCCACAATACCATTTCTGTTGTTGCGTTTGTCACTCAGAGGGCCAAATACTGAAGAAATGAATGTACTGCATCCGCTGAGCGCTTCATTTGTATGTGCAGTTTGCGCCCTCTTAACGTCTATTTTCCAAGGATATTGCTCTCATCATATATCGGTGCAAACACGCCCACAAAGTTTGACAGTTGAGCGCAGTTTGCACCTGATTTGCCACACATCACATGACAATGCTGGATTTGTGGCAAGAATACCATGGCAGAATAATAGCACTTGGGAGAAAGATGAAATGGTCAGAAAGTGAGCTTGGACCGAGGAGGTGCAAAAGCAGGACTGACAAAAAACAGATTATGGACATAAGGGTTTTCCTCATGAACAAGTGCTTTGACAGCAAATCTACATGTTTTAATCCAGGATGTGGCTTGAGCTCATTCAAGACAAGAGTGAGGAACACATTCCAACAAGAAAGCATAATGTTGCTCTTGATATTCTTTTTTTTTTTTTTTTTTTTTTCCTCAGGAAGTCACATGGCAGCAACAAGTCAAAAGACTAGAAAAATGTGCACATACAATAAATTGACAGTCGAAAGTGAAGCCAATTAGCAATTTAGCATTTGCAAATTTACATATTTTTAACTTGGAGCTGATCGTTGGTAGTTCTTAGTTATATATTTTTTGTGCTCTGGCCAAAGTAATTAAAGTCCTCTTTTGTTGGTGGTCCTTTAAGGCAGTCTTTCTTAACCCCGGTCCTCAAATATTTTCCATGTCTCCCACAGCCAACACAGCTGAGGATCGTTATCAGGCTTCATGCAGATGATTATGATGACATTTGAAACACCTGTGGGAGGCATGGAAAACAGGCTGGTCAGAGGTATTCGAGGACTCCGGTTGAGAACCACTGCATTAAGGCACCTAGTGCAAATGTTTGTTTCTTTACTGACGGCAGCTACGAAAAATAGGCGGCATGGTCTACTTTGCTGTTACAATTTGCCTGTATTCCCTGTATGTAAATTTAAAAAGGTGAATTTAAGGACTTAATCTCTTTCTTTTAAGTCTTTGTTTTTGTCACTTATCTAGTGCCATCTATATATAATTAAAAACACCTTTTGGGGGAGTGTCAATTGTTTACAGTATTATTATAGTATTACATTACTTAAATAATTTTACTCTCTTAAGTGTACTGTTTAAAGGAGAAGCATTGTATTCTGAAAGTGCCCTAGTCCACAATCATTGTTTGTTTTGATGCACATGCCCTCAGTTTTAGAATATATCAGAAGTGCTAAAGGTATTTGTGCTGAGGGTGTTGTGTTTTTTGTTTTTCTCCTAGTCTCCGATGGAGTAGTGGGGCGTGTCTTCCTGCGCCGCACCTGTTTCCCATTCTCAATCAACCCTTCATAAGGACTGGAACTGCTAACAACTCCTTGTCGGAGTATTGACCTTGCTACGCCTTCGTCCAGTGCTTTAGTCTGACCTCGTGATACTTAGTTCAATTTCTAGCCTCGTCTCTTGTCTCTGATTTGTTTCGTGAGTCCCTTTTTCGATTTATAGTTTTGTGTTATTTTTTCTTCAGCCTTTGGCTTGAGTGTTTGATATCCACGCGTTGAGCCTTTTCTGCGCCGTAGTTTTGAGTTTCCTCATCTTTCGCTTCAGTGTTTGATATTCACGTGTTTTTCTACGTCACCTTTAGTTATCCGCTTTTTATAGCGCGTTTTGTATTTTGGTTTTGATTATCCGCATTGTACAATTTTATAGCCCTCAGGTGTCTTTTTGTGACGACCTTCCCTTGCAGCTTTTGCAAGTGTTTTTTGTTAACTGTTTTTCTCCTGGCTTCGTCCAGCCATTTATGTTGTAGAATGACTGTAATAAATTTGAAAACTGCCTCTCTGTGTTTCTGCGTGTGTGGGATCTATTATCCGGTTTCACCGGAAACCGTAACAGTATTGTCTTCAAAAATGTAAATTGTGAAACTTATATTCAAAAGTTTACATTTTTAGGCTGCAAGCATTGTCACATTAACAATCAGAAGCACTGTTCCATTACAAATATGAACTTTAAAAGGGGCTCAACCTTTACTAAATGTTGGAAAATATGCAAAGTACGGATAAGAGCAAAGTGCCTTAGTCCAGCCGAAGGTAAAGGAGGGCAGGCCAGGAAAGGTTTTATCCCTTTTTCATTTGCACTTCAAGGTGAACTATTAATGTTTAAGTAAACCAATAATCCTTCCACTGCGGACTAATTACAGAGTGCCATCTCCTTCATTACCTAAATTCTGTTCCACTTCACAGCCGGAAAGTCACACTGTTACCGATGACACAGTGATCTTGCACACACACACACACACACACACACATTAACACAGACACGCTAACTGGCAGCAAATTGCAGAATTAAAATGATCAAGTAATGTCACAACACTGATCTTGATAAGTGTTGCTATATATAACAGCAGAATGGATATGAACCTCTTAATTTCTTAAGTCTTACAAGAAATTGTAACCTGGAACACCTGCACAATGGAATTATGCAATGATCAAAATTGTTTTGAGACTAACATTTACACTTACCCTGTTTGGGTTAAAAAAATAAAAATAAAAAATAAAAACCTTCACTAAGCTATTTGAAATCAATCAAAGAACAAATTAAGCAAGTTCTTGAAGGTTGATTAGCTATTTCACTCCTGGTGCATAAGCTAAGTTTTGTGTCACGAAGATCAACTGTGTGATTATGGATAGACAAAAACAAAACAAACATTACCAGAAAGATACACAACATCCAATCAATTTCCCCAATAATACTGTCAGCCAGGATAAGACACATTTGCTGGATGTTGCTATTCTACAGTATGCTGGTATGTGTCAAATGATACCATTCTTCATTCAATTCCGTCTGTGCTATTCAAATTTTGTCTTACTGACAGGTCACTTACAAAGCTGCTCCGAACAAATAATTTGATTGAGTAACTCGTGCCACCTGTGAGGGATTACAATGCACACGGCTGCTTTATTGTTTTCCTGCCAGCAAATATTTACTGCCAATATGACCAGAAAAGATATAAATCCCACTAAAGATGCCCTGGTCAATCTGGTAAATGACTGTAAAAACAATCTTAAATGTTTGGTCATTGTTGATCTGTTTAAAAAAAAATTTAAATAAATCTGGGTCTGGACACAAGTCCACCCATTAAGGACCATCCATCCATCCATCCATTTTCTTGACCGCTTATTTCTCACAAGGGTCGGCGGGGTGCTGTAGCCTATCTCAGCTGGCTTTGGGCAGTAGGCGGGGTACACCCTGGACTGAATGCCAGCCAATCGCAGGGCACACAGAGACGAACAACCATCCATACGCACAAGCACACCTAGGGACAATTCAGAGCGCCCAATTAACCTGCCATGCATGTGTTTGGAATGTGGGAGGAGACTGGAGTACCCGGAGAAGACCCCCGCGTATGGAAGCCCAAAAGTGTCAAAATTCAATAAATAAAAAGGCCTTTTTGAAATAACTATCCTTTTGATAAATAACAGACGTAATGTAATATGGCCATTAAATTGTAAAATGAGGCTTTAGTATTATTATGAGCGGCACGGTGTTCGAGTGGTTAGCACGTCCGCCTCCCAGTTCTGAGGACTTGGGTTCGAGTCCAGGCTTCGGCCTCCCTGGGTGGAGTTTGCATGTTCTCCCCGTGCCTGCATGGGTCTTCTTCCGGGTACTCCGGTCTCCTCCCACATTCCAAAGACATGCATGGCAGGTTAATTGGGCGCTCTGAATCAAGAAAATGGATGGATGGATGACTTGGAGTGTTCTAAAAAGTCATCTTTGCGTTATTACTATGACAGCCAGCATGATGCAATAAATAAATAAATAAATAAATAAATAAATAAATAATGTGCATATGAAAACATGATCATTGACCAGATGAAAAGACACATGGCACTGCACAGTTTTGTAGCCTCCAGCTAATTCCTGCCTCTTGCAAATGCCGAGGGAACTCAACAGAGGCTGTCAGATGTGTGGCTGTCACCAGAGACAAGGTTGATGAATGTAAAAAAAAAAAACCAAAAAAAATGAGATGTAGCAAAAGATGTGAACATACTGAACAAAATACAATACAGTTAAAAATGATGTGAGAATGTGTTTGAATCGGATGTCTTTTGTGCGCGTGCATAAGTGCATCCAAAAGAGCGCCAGTGTGTGGGATTGCGAACATGATTTCAAATTCTGCATGGAGGACAAAGTCTATTGTGAGAGCTGAAATGGAATTTCTATAATCAGACTCAAGTGATGGAGAAAAACTGAACAGCTGACCTCGGGTGAGACATCAAAAGGAGGCCATCACATGGCAAAATGCTGAGATTCACCTTCAGGTTGGAACATGTGCTTGCACTGTCACACAGCGCAGAGCAGCACTTGAACTTAAAAGACCTAATGTTCATAACAGTTTTCCAGACTCATATATGGTCAGAAGATGGGATTTTTGCCTCTACGTGGGTTGTGCATGTAAGTGTATTTATACATACTGTTCTTCCCATTATATTTTGACTTCAAGGCGTCAAGACTTGGGAAAAACATAAGATAACTTTTAAATTCAATAAAGCTAAACTTATTTGTTTAATTATCAGCAATTATTGTGACCAATTTGACGTCAAACAGATTAAACAGTTAATAAAGAAATCCACCGATAATTACCCGCAATTATAGACCAATTTGATATCATACAGTAAACCAGATAATAAAGAAATCCGCCAATGATAATAATAGACATGCCAAATCGGCCCATCTGTTGTATTTGTGGCTCAAGTTGTGCCCAAATCCTCAACCCCTCCCATCTCCTATGGTAGTGTTGCATATTTGTGATGTCATAATGTGCGCTACCTCATATTGAGAGTCGCCAGTATGAGCTATCTTGTCTCCACAAAATGTTCCCCTCACAGTTTTTTGTTGCATTTTTTAAATATGACAACATGGCAAACTCAAAATAAGTTACTGGTTGATATCAATAAAATTCATCTTCATGGCATTTTACACAATGTTTCAATGTATTTGTACATGTTAGACTTATAGTAGGACTCAAAGGTATTTTTGTATTCACGTTAATTTTGCAAACAACTATCGGTTTACTTATCGGTTATCGACATCGGCACGTTTTAATTATTCATATCGGTTGAAAAGAGCATTATCGCGCATCCAAGTACACATATATATATATATATATATATATATATATATATATATATATATATATATATATATATATATATATATATATATAATGTTAAAAAATATATATATATTTTCAGACACTTAAAATTTATAGCCAGGTCCATAAATATTGGACGTGAACACAATTATCCTTTTGGCTCTCAACACCAGCAAAATGGAATTAATATGAAATGAACAAGATGTGCTTCATCTGCTTTCATATCCAGCATGTTATTCCCATTCCAGTTATCCAATTATTCTGTCTCCAAGTTGCACATCACAAGTATTGATGTCGAGCAAATAGAGAGATACTGCTGCTGGTACTGCATGATGGTTGGAGTCGTTTCCAGCAGCGAGGGAATGTACAGTACAGTACTTAAGTGAATCCTGCATTTTAATCGACGTCTCTATGCTGTTTGTCTGCATATTGCTACACATTGTACTTTGGACTCTGTGTTTATGTGTTGGATCAGTTTGTCTCAGCCTGCTATAATATGTCATTTCAAATGCATAATTCCAGAGATGTTATTTTATTAGTACTAAATTACTTTAAGACTTTAAATTAAAATGTCTATGTTGCAGTTCGCCTTTAGGTTTCAAAATTTTTTGCTCGTGAATGTCTGTTGTTGCATATCTACTATAGGTCTTTTGTGATGTTTGTGTTTACAACCATGAGTTTTTCTCTGTACTATATATAAAAAAGTAGTGCTCATTAAATGTTATACTTTTTTTGTTTTTTTTGTTTTTTTGGTAGTGACTTGCCCTTAAGCTCTGTCATTCTCACATGGCTGCATAAAAATATCAGGATAAATGCTAAGTGTCTTTAAAGTGGGAAAAAAAAAACATTGGCTGTGTTCTAATGTCCACCCATAGCCCTGCACTATATAGTGGCCTAATATGCAGTGCCCTCATTCTGTTTGGCAACAGACACTTGCACCAACACAACTCATCAATAAAATGAAGGAAGACACAATACACTTGATGACGAAAAGTTGACAAATACTAGAATGGAAAATCTCTACCCAAACACAAAAAAATTACAAATATTTGATTATACGGAACATAAGACATCTGATCCAGAAAATGGCATTGACCCAGATAAATTTTTATGTAGTAACAACTATGACCTTGCCTGCGAGTACCACACTAATGAGCAATTCAATGTAAATGTAAGTAAGGATTTTCGTGCATTCTCATACATTTTAATAGTAGAAGTCTATATAAAAACTTTACAGAAATTAAAAAATGCTTGAGTAAAATAAATAAATTCCAAATTATAGCCATATCAGAGACATGGCTTGATAATGAGAAAATAAGCGATATAGAAATGGAAGGATATGAATTGTTTACAATGAATAGGGAAAACAGAAGGGGAGGAGGAGTTGCAATATATGTTGATAAGGTTTTCAAATGTAGTAAAATTGAACATCTAACTACTACTGTGGATAATGTAATGGAATGTGTAACTATTGAAGTTCATATAAAAAATATGTCAAACGTAATTATAAGTTGTATATATAGGACACCAGGATCATGTCTTGATACATTTAACGATAAGTTAACAGATATCCTTAGTTATACAAATGATAAAAAATTGCGAATATTGTGTGGTGATTTTAACATTGATTTATTAAATCCTAATGGACATCAGAAAACAACTGATTTTATAAATATGATGTATAGTAATAGTTTATTTCCTGTTATTATAAAACCTAGTAGAATAACAATCGATACAGCTACACTAATTGATAATATATTCACAAATAAAATTGACCTTAAAATAGAAAGTGGACTCCTTATTAATGATATAAGTGATCACCTCCCGATTTTTGCAATTTTTTATGATTATTTTGATAAAAAAATGAAGCCGATTACTTACACATTTGAAACTAGAGCAAGAACAACACGCTCCATGGCTGCCTTTAAGTTGGATTTAGAGAAACACAACTGGTCTGAGGTTTATTCAAATAACGATCCTGATATTGCATATAGTGAATTTCAGTCAACCATTATTTCTCTATATAATAAACATTGTCCATTAATTAAGATTACAAGAAAGTATAAAGGTCCAAATAAGACATGGATGACAAAGGGGATACAGAATGCATGTAAAAAGAAAAATAATTTATATAAAAGATTTATTAAATTGAGAACTGTGGAAGCTGAAACAAAGTACAAGATCTATAAAAATAAATTAGCAAATATTATTCGAATAAGAAAGAAAGATTATTACTATGAATTATTAGAACAGAATAAAAGCAATACACAAGAAATATGGAAAACACTAAATCATGTAATTAAAAAAAGTTCTAAAAAAACAAATTTTCCACAATATTTTATAAAAGATAACGATATGGTAATTGATGAAATTTCTGACATAGCTAATAATTTTAATGAATATTTAGTTAACGTGGGCAGCAACTTGGCAAACAAAATCCCAGAGCCAAGAAATAAACGTGAAATAGATAAGAACATTGTAAATAATTCATCCACAATGTTTCTTAATGATGTGAATGATATAGAAGTATTAAATGTTGTGAAAACATTAAAAAATAAAAAGTCTACTGACTGTCTTAACATTGATATGACATTAGTAAAAAGTATTATAGAATATATTGTACAACCTTTTACATATATTTGTAATTTATCATTTAAAACTGAAGATAGCCAAAGTCATTCCTGTTCATAAAAGTGGAGAAAGACACACGTTTAATAACTACAGACCAATATCATTGTTGCCACAGTTCTCAAAAATTCTAGAAAAATTATTTTCATATAGATTGGATAATTTTATTGAGAAACATAAGCTCTTAAGTGAAACCCAATATGGGTTTAGAGAAAAACGGACCACCTCAATGGCAGTCATGGAGCTTGTAGAAGCAATATCTACCGAAATAGATAATAAAAAATTTACTGTTGGGATTTTTATGGATTTAAAAAAAGCTTTTGATACTATAGATCATTCTATATTAATGAATAAATTAAAGAAATATGGAATAAGAGGTTTAGCTTATAAGTGGATGAAAAGTTATTTGGAAAATAGATATCAGTATGTGCAGTTTAATAATGTACAATCAGAACACATGAAGATCACTCATGGAGTTCCCCAAGGGTCTGTGCTCGGCCCTAAATTATTTATACTGTATATAAACGATATTTGCTGTGTCTCAAAAACATTGAAAAGTGTTTTATTTGCTGATGATACAACTTTCTATTGTTCAGGAGAAAACCTGAAGCAGCTTCTGACTACTGTGGAGTATGAATTGAATATATTAAAAAAATGGTTTGATGTAAATAAATTATCATTGAATTTAAATAAAACCAAGTTCATAGTTTTTGGCACGAGACAAATCACTCATCAAGTCAAAATTATGGTGAATTCAATTGAAATAGAAAGGGTGAATGAAAATAAATTCCTTGGAATTATTATCGATGATAAATTATGTTGGAAGCCACACATAGAAACTGTTAAAAGGAAAATGTCAAAAATCATAGGGATACTCTATAAAAGTAAGGATGTTTTAAACATGAAATCATTATATATATTATATAAATATAAATATCGACCACTGGTTAAACTTACTAATAAATTATATCTCAATGGAAAAAATCTCTGCCTTAAATAAAAATCAAGTATCAAGATTTAAACAAATATGGTCTATGTACATAGAATATTTTAATCTCAATTTGGCAACTTAATCCTGCCAAGATTCTGCCTGTTAACGAGAGCCACCACATCGTTACAACTTCTGTTTTCGCTGCTCCTGTATTTGGTATTTTGTATCTGATTGTTTTTATTTTTATATAGTCAGGAACCTAGTTGCTGCTAGTGGGCTCGAGCATACCACACTATACGACACTATACTCAATAACTCCTTAAGATCTATTTCTAGTGGGCACTAAGCATCAACACTTGGTGTTACTGCATGCTAATTAGTCAATTTTCTTGACGCCGTCCCCTGTGGTCGGGCGGGGGTGGTTCTGCCCCCCCCCCCCCCCCCCCCCCGTTGTCTGCTCGGTGGCGGTTGCGTCTTGGCCGCTCCCTGGGCCCCCTGTGGGGTGCGGTGTTGGGGTGCTTCCCCTGGTGCCCGGGGCGGTGCCGTCCCGGCGCGGTCCGCTGCTCCGTGCCCGGCGGCGCGGTTCGGGGTGGGTGGGCCTCCGGTGTGCCCCGTGGTTCCCTCTCCCCTCCCCCTTCCTCCCCCCCGTCGCCTCTCCCTCCTCGCCTCCTCCCGCCCATCCTCCTCTGCCTCCCGGTCCCTTTTCCCTTGTCGCCCTCCCTCCTCCTCTCCCCCCCCGCCTCCTGCCCTGCAGCCGCCCTTTCGCCTTCTTGTCGTCTTCTCCCCGCTTCCCCCGCCCCCCCCCCCCCTTCCCTGTCTGCCCTGCGGCCCCTCCCCCTCCCTCTCCCTGGGCCTGGGGCTCCCTCCCCGGCCCGGGCGTCGGGCTCCGGGGGCCGGGCGAGGGTTTGGGGCCTGCCCCGCTCCGGTATAACTCCTGGTGCCCCGGGCGGGCCCCGGTGGCTGGTGGGCTGTCCGGTAGCCCTGCTGCGCTGGCTGTCCGCCCATTGTGGTGCCGGGTGGATGAGGTGGGGGGCGGCGGGGGGTGGGGGTGCTGGGGGGCGGGCGTGCCACCTACACCCGCCGGGTTGGGTGAGGCCCCGCTGGTCGCTCCTCTTACTCACTTCACTAGCTTGCACTATACACTTTGTAAATATACACATAGGGCACACAACACATTTCTTGGTGGGGTGGGGAAGGGTGGAAACACCGTCTTCACCCTTCAACTCCCCTCCAATTTTAATGCACCTCACGTCCAAGGGGAGGGGTGAGTTGGGGCGGGGAGCCATCAGAGGGGATGGACTGCAGTGCCTGGCAGCGCTGTGGTCCCCCCCATTTGTGTCCCTGCCCCACCACTTTGTCCCTCCATTCCCTTTTTTAATGCACCACACATATACATATTCATTTTTTGGGGGGGGATACGGGTGTGTCGGAGTAGGGGAAATTTTTTCCCTCTGCTCCGACTCACCTGCTCCCAATTTTAATGCACCACACGCACACACTTGTATATACACTGGGTGGGGCCACATTCACGGTGTAAGGGTAGAGCTCGCCAGTCGGCGAGCTGGCGGACTCAGTAACAGGGTTAGGTGTCACTTGTACTCTGGCGTGACGACCGGGGCCTCTCCCCACCGGGCTCGGTGTTCTGGTGTCCCGCCTTCTCCCCTGGTGCTTCCTCCTCTGCTTCCCCCCTCCCGCCGCGGTGCAAATCTCGCGCGGCTGGAGGTGGGGTGGGCACATCTTCCCTCTCTGCGCTGCTGCCCGGTGCCGGTTTCCGGGGGGGGGTGGGGGGTTCTCGCGGGGGGCCGGGTTCGCGGGGGGGGGGTGGCGGCCGTCGGGGGGGGGCGGCTTGTTTGGGGGGGGGGTGGAGGTATGGGTGGGTGGGGGGTTGGGTGCTGGGGGTCGGGGTGTGTTCGGGGGTTTGGGGGTCGGGGGTGGTGGGGCCTGGGTCGTGGTGGATGGCGGGTTTGGGTGGGGTGCGGGGGGGTCGTGGGGGGATGGGGGCTGGGGACCGGTGGGGCGCTGTGGGGGCCCGCTGGGCCTCGTTCTGCGGCCTTGGGCTCGGGGGTGTGGGCCGGGGCTGGGGCGGGGGTGTTCCGGGTATCTGGGTCGGCTCGCTGACCGGTGTCCGCTCGGGTGGCTTGGGGGTGGCCTTGGTGCTGCCGCGGCCTGGGGATTCCGGGGGGGGTGGGGGGGGGGGGGGGGGGTGCTCGCTTTGCTGGACCGCGGTTGACGGCTTCTCTCTTTGGTGGTGGTCCTTATGCATGCCAGATCCGTCGCACCAGCATCTACTGAAACTCAACAGAAGTACCCTCTCCCTCCCACAGCCCCTTGAATCAGTTGGTGCTGGTGTCTGTGGTTCTCACTTTTCTTTATCTATCCTTCCCTCCTTCCTCTCTTTAGTTTTTCCTCTGGTCACTTGAGATCTTAATTTATTAGAAGTATGAGGTTTCTGGGGTTGGCATAAGACTCCGGTTTTGTAACCACGCAGGAGGGGTCTTGTTGGTGCTGGACTTCACTTTGATGGATTGGATGTACTGGCTTCTATTGATCTCACTCTGCCTTATCGATCCTTCCCTCCTTCCTCTCTTTAGTTTTTCCTCTGGGCTCTTGAGATCTCGCTAAATTTGCTGGAATTTAGAGGCTTCCGGGGTTGGCGTAAGACTTTGATTTTGTAATCATGGGGAAGGCAGGAAGTGTTTGGTCGGTGCTGGATGTCACTTTGATTTACCTTTCTTTTCTCTTTATTTCTTTTTTTTCTGACCTTTTCTCTGGTCTCCTGACCATTTAAATCTCACGACTCTGGCAAGATTCTGAAGTACCTGGTTAAGGCGAAGGGTAATGGGATATTTATAAGGTTTTAGGTGAATGAATGAGTATAAATTTATACGTATTTGCACGCACGCACGCAAACGCACGCAAACGCACACACGCAAACGCACGCACGCACGCAAACGCACGCACGCAAACGCACGCACACATACACACACACAAAAAAAAAAAAAAAAAAAAAAAAAAAAAAAAAAAAGGAAAAGAGCAATGATGACAAGACGTTGAATCGGTAAGACTACCGAATGAACAATTCTGAGCTCTTCAAAAAAAAAAAAAAAAAAAAAAAAAAAAAAAAAAAAAAAAAAAAAAATATATATATTATATAGTTCATTATTATTACCATATTTGACCTATTGTGTGGAATTATGGGGAATGGCATATAAAACAAATACTAACACCGTTTTCAAATTGCAAAAGAAAGCTATAAGAATTATTAATGGATCAAAGTATACAGAGCCAACACATCCACTATTTATTAAATTAAATGCAGTGAAATTTTATGACTTGATGGATTTTAAAATAGCACAAATAATGTATAAAGTTTATAACAATTTACTCTGCCACAGTACTCAGAAGTTATTTGAAATTAGACACAGTCCTTATGATATAAGGGGTACAAGTGTGTACAAAAAACCCAAAACAAGAACAAATATTAAGCAAAGGTGTGTATCTGTAAAAGGTGTTGATCTGTGGAATCACTTGGAAATTGCTCTGAAAAATTGTGATTCAATGCTGGAGTTTAAAAAAATGTTTAAAAGTAAAGTTCAAAAAAATTATCTATGTCAGACCAGTATATGAAAAATGTACATGTGAGTATGTGTAAGTGATATAGATAGGTATTATGGTATATGTTTAGTAAATTTATGTATATATGTTTTTGGTAAATGTGAATATGTTAAGTGCACTTGTGTATATATATATATATAACTTGGGTTATATATATCATTTATTATTTTATTATTATTTTTAATAATTAGTAAATTAAAATTGTATTAATAATGAAATAAGTTTAAATATATTTAGTAAAAGGGGTAGGACTAGATAAGTTTTTAACTTCTTCCTACTCCCTTTTGAACATGTAAGTTATGATTAATTGAATGATTATGTTATTGGGATTTTCTTCTCTTTTGATTGTTGTTGTTTTTTGTTTTATCTCTGCTGTTCATCTGTTTATATGTTCAAAAAAATAAAAGGAAAAAAATAAAAAATTAAATTCGGAGAGCCAGCTCAGCAGTTTCTCCCCATCGAATATCACATGACCACTGAAAACTGTACTTTAATTCCTTTGTTGTAAATATTTTCAACTCAAATGAATTAATTATTTATTATGTACAGTATTCAACTTATTGTTGGTGTGGCAACGCAAGATGGCTGCCGCCGGCTTCACGTCTCGCTTCAGCGTGAGCAGCCCAGGTTATTTATTACATCCATGCTGTATCAGCCTGCGAATCCACTGCGAGTCTGATCTTTTTTGGTCTTTTTTTTTTTTTTTAAGCTTTGAGCCAGGACATCATGCTAGCTTTTCATTTTATTTTCTTAACTCAAGATCAATGGTTGTGCACACGTTCTGGTTGGCGAGCATCGGGCTAGCATCACATTTACAGCGGGCGAGTTGAATGTTGTATGTGCGCTTCTCTCGCAAAGCACAGATCGATATGACTACTGGAAGAAGCGTGCGCATGGTGATGTGATGAGCGCAGGGCTTCCATGGATGAGCGCCACTCGTCGGTTGCCAGCCAATCGCAAGGCACACAGAAACAAACAACCATCCACACTCACAAGCACACCTAGGGACACTTCAGAGCGCCCAATTAACCTGCCATGCATGTCTTTGGAATGTGGGAGGAGACCGGAGTACCCAAAGAAGACCAACACAGGCACGGGGAGAACATGCAAACTCCACCCAGGAAGGCCCGAGCCTGGACTCGAACCCGAGTCCTCAGAACTGGGAGGCCGACGTGCTAACCAGTCACGCACCGTGCCACCCTGACATTAAGTAGTTTGACAAAAATAATAAAGGTGGATGTAGAAAGGGTGGTCGACGGGTGTCGGTAATTTTATGAGAATCGAATGATATGGACAGAAATGTCTAAAAATCTAACCTTTTGAGGTTAGGTGTTTATATTTAACAAATGATGTAGTAAAGGTTGCAATCACAAAACACCATATTGAGTTTTATTTTCACCTACTATGTGTATCCATTTCCATGGAAGCCAATTGTATTAAGAACAGATTTACTATTAACTCAGCAGGGCATTTCAACAGCGATTAATAAACTCAATAACAGCTAGTGGTGTATTGATCGAGGGACGTCAACAGCCACGCTGCCACAGAGCATATCTCCATCATCATTAAAGAAAATCGAATTACCTGGTGGTTGTGACACCTTACGACATGCTCAGACGAGTCTTGATTTCTATGTTCTGGCAGACACATTAATATAATTTCAAAAAGAAAAAAAAAAATACTGAGACAGCTCAATCAAGGCAGGAAGTTGAATTTTGGTGTGTGCTAAATTAGACAGCAGGTCATGTCTGATTGTACCCAGCATGAATCTACTGCCAAATTAGCCGTGGAGAAAAGCTCTAAAGATCAATTCAAGGTCCACAAGAGGTACCAGGAAAACCAGTGCCATGTTTGCTCTATGGCAGAAGGGAGAAGGTCACAATATTATGCTCATAGGATCAATCACAAGACTGCTGTTTCCGTTGGTCCATTTGCAGCCTTAATAGACCTCTTTTAATTTGCCCTCTTACCCACAAGTCAAATTCAGTTCCCTTTTGTCTTGGCAACACTATACGTGTTCCCCATTTGTCAGCCCAATGTTACCTGGGAGACGTTCCATCTTCCTGCAATCAGGATGCGTTTGGTGCATGCTTGTGCATTGTTTGTTTCACTGTGCTTGTGAGTTAGCTCTTAGTTAATTCAGCATCCATCCACAGACAAAATAACATCTAAGGTTAATTTGTGACTCTAATTGGCTGGTGTGAATGATCACTCTCTGATGCATTAACCATAATAGACCCACGGGCATCTTTGCAAGCATATTCCCCTCATGTTTGTGGATTTGAAATCAGTCGAGGCCTGCATTGTTAGCGATACATTATGATGGATGGATGCTAATATCAAAAACGCAAATGACAGACAGAACACAGAAACAAGAACAGAAAGCCTCTTGTAATAAAGTGAAATATTTTGAGTCACGCCTCAACCGCATTTAAATGAATACATTTGTTAAATAGGTATCTTCTGGTTTAAAATGAGCTAATGCTGTATTCGAGGATGGTCGGAAGTCGGACTTTTCCGAGTTCAAACCAGGAAGTGTGTAAGGGAACGCCCCCTTGATCTCGGAAATTCCACTTGCGAAGTCGGAAGAAAAAAAGGACGCCGACTTCACCGGCGGACTACAATGTGACGTCACTCCTAATGGCAAAACACAATTTACTCGAGTATAAAACTAGATAGCTTTCTTCATTCATAAATATTCGACATAACTTACTACATAAGTAGTGGTGTAACGGATCTCAAAAGTCACGGTTCGGATCGGATCACGGATTTGAGCCACTGATCGGATCGTTTTTCGGATCAGCAAAAAATTCAAATAAAATAAAATAAAATAAATAAATAAATAAATACATACAGATAAATAGTACTTCATCTTCATTTTGTAAAATGCTTTTCCCCATTTAAAAAAAAAATCAATTCAAAATTTCTAATATCGTCGTTTAGGATTTAGTGTCATCATTTAGCCTATTTTGTAAAACGTTTTTTTCCCTATTAAATTACAATTACAAAATCAATTTAAAATGTTTAATATAGCCGCTTAGGGTTTAGGAACACAACTAAGTGCTTCATGGGGTAAGGTAAAGTATTAGTGGTTTAAAGTTGTGTTCAATAATCTAAACAGCGAAGTTTGACATTTTGAGTTGAATGTTTTTCATTTTTAAAGGTCAAAAAAGTGTTTTATAAAATAAATGAAGACACATTACTCTTTTTTTTTTAATAATGAAAAGACATCAAGGTGTAATTTAAGGCACATTCCCTTCGTTTAAACATTGAGAGTGAATTACAAAGTAGCCGCCCAGATAGCAAGACGACATTGAATCAATGTTGATTTTTCATCCAAATCATCAGTATGTTTGACATTGAAATTTACAATAATAAATAAACAATAAACAACGTTGAATCAATGTTGCAAATAGTGATGACACCTGACAGTAACATTGAAACAATGTTCAAATGTATGTCAGGAGTGTGGGGGTGGGTGTGCGCGCAGGTGTTTCTCATTAAGTGGGAAGACAGCTCAATGAACAAATTCAACTACAAACATCTCACTTCAGGATCCATATTCAAGGTCAGCCTATATCTCTTCTTTTAAGAGGTTTTTAAGAGCACAGTAGATTTAATCGCATTTGTCATTGTTACTTATATTTGCCTGACACTGTCTTTTTTTTTTTTTTTTTTTTTTTTTTTTTTCCCACTCACTCACACAAACATGCACACCACCAAACATGGTCTCCTGGGTGGGGAAGCAAACCCACGCTAACATACACCGAAGGCAAGTGACGGTACCACTCCGCCACCCAGAGTCCTGCTGGACCGACATTACTTGTAAGGCCAGCCTACTTAGCTTGGATGATATCTGCCGCACTTAGTTCAGGCAAACTCAATTATTTTTCCAATCGATTGTAGACAATTCACATGTATGCATTATTTGTATTGCCATCAATGTGAACAAACTTTATGTTGAAGCGGTGTGTTACATTGAGTATGTGTCAGCTTCCTTGACATGTCTGAATGGTGTCCACTGTGAATGTGCACTTTGTTGATTTTTTTTTCTCCCCCACCAACCAATCCGTGGATTGTAGGTGATCCGAACCGTGGGGCCTGATCCGAACCGACCACGGAAGGCTAATAGTACAGGCTACAATAGATTAGCCCATAAATCAAACTACTTTTCATCTATGTATTTAATTGTGAAAAAAAAAAAAAAACTGATTCCTTTAACATTGTTGAATTATCTTTCTCAGCTAAGGTTGCCTCCATTTTAACCCAACAGAGACGACAGAATTACTTGTAGAAGGAAAGATAGAATAAAGCAGTGACAGAGACAATCAAAGTAAAAAGTGTCAGTCAGACCCCCGCTGGATTGTATATACAGTATATTTTTTTTTAAGCAATTAGCCAATAATAATAATAATCCTCCCATCCAGGTTCTACTTTGTACTATTATTCTTCACTAGGATCATGGGTGAATTCGAGCTTACCAAAGCTAATTGAGGCATGATGCACCCTAAGCTGGTTACCATGCAGCCAATCACGGGTCACATTTAGACAAGCGTTCATGCAGCTCACATTCACACCTCAATTTGGAGTCTTCAATCAACCTAACAAGCATGTGCAAAGAAATGGGAGAATTGGAAGAAATCCCACTCAAGTACAAGATAAACATGTTAACGTCACACAGGAAGTTGGAGCCGAGTTTTAAACCTTGAACCTCAGAATTGTGAGGGAGGCGTGCTAGCCACTAAGGGTGTCACGATTTCGATTTTTTATCGAAATCGATCGAAATTACGTCACGATTTCGAGCATCGAAATAGAAGAGAGGACACACGATTCGATGCCCCCCTCCCCGCGCCCGCCGCCACCGCCACCTCCCAGGAAAGCAAATGAGACGCAGCCATTCAGCTACTAGCTAACGGCACTTGTTAGCTGACTTCTCCTGCAGTCATGATGGCAAGCGCGGACAGACACAGCAATGGTGCTTCAAGCCGCTCCCGCTTCTCTCGTCACCAGTTTGGAAACATTTTGCGTTCCCGGTGAGTTATGTCGACAACGTTCACGTTGTCGATAAAAAGACCACAGTTGCAAGATATGCTATGTGCGCGTACTGTACTCGGCCACGGTGTTACGCCCGGCTCGTCAAGGGGAAGGGAAGTAACACAATAACAGAAAATATAGAGTAGATAAACACGGGTCGACTTTAACATCTGAGTAGTTTTAATTGAAATTTCAGGCAGGGGTTTGACAAGGGAGTGAAAGTGGAAGGTGAACAAATAATAACCGCATTTAATACACGGATACACAATAGCGTCGCGCTGGCACAGTCGTCCAATCGGAGTGTCGCGCTGGCACAGTCGTCCAATCGGAGTGTCGCGCTGGCACAGTCCTCCAATCAGAGTGTCGCGCTGGCGCATTCAAACTGAAGTACCATTATACGGGCACCAGCCGACACAAACACACACATACATACTAGGGGAGCGGAGCCGGCGGCGGGCCCGAGCCGCCAGCCTATAACAACGGGAAACACGACAAACATGACGGGACATTTACGCAGGCATCACAAAGATTTAGATTTATCAAATTCAACTAGAAGTGGGAAAACAACGGTCCAACCAACTATTTCATCCTCATTTACAGTGAAACTTCCACACACTTCAGCTCGCGCGAAACGCCAGATCCATAGGTCTATTTATAGCAGCAGACCTGCAGCCTTGGAAAACGCTGGATTCAAACATTTAATTAGTGTACTTGAACCACGCTACAGTATGCCCAGCAACTGTAAATGTTGGGATATAGTTTGTTCAGGCTGTATTTGTTCCATGACTTTGGATACAATATATTTTTTGTTGTTGTTGCACATTGCACATTATTTTAAGAGGAACGCACAGCACACTGTTGTAACCAAAAACAGTCAATAGATGGCAGGCACCCACTGTGACTTTTTGTTTTTGTTTTTTTATTTTTTATTTTACACTTCAGTAAGAACAAGACGGTTAACTTTATATTGTAAATAAATTCTTTGAATTTGATCATTCCTGCCTAATGTCAATTATCATATATTACATAAATTTACACAAAAATAATATGGAAATTGCATCACCTATATGTAGCCGATCTTTTGAAATAAGATTTACTGTACAATGAATAGAACCAATGATCATAGACTAGCCTTAGCCTACAGAAGCATATGCCTCTGTGTTATAAAGTGGGGGAGCGAAAAAAAAAAAAAAAAAAAAAAATCGAAAAAAAAATCGAATCGTGACCCCAAAATCGAAATTTAAATCGAATCGTGGAGTTGGCGAATCGTGACACCCCTACTAGCCACTAGTTCAGCCTTTTTCAATAATCATTTTTAGCATTAACATTTTGATTCAAACATGAAAAAGAATATCACCTGGTGTGAAGATCATGTATTGGATTTTATTCTAGTCTATTAAGTTCTCATTATTTGTTCCTCTTTTCCCATGAGTTAGTTCCACCTTTTTTGTACATGTTCCCATTCCCATGCATGTAAATGAGATAAGTGTGAATATAATGTGGATTGTGTACTGTGATCGTGTTTGACTCAAAGAAGTTAACCTCTATATTGGAAAAACTCAAAAAATTATGTAAATGTTGCACGCTTACTGAGGTTTTTCGTTATTTTTCCTTATAAATATCATAAATCAACATGGAGCCCCGAGAAGCGCTTGAGGGTATTGCATACATTATACTCGAGTACGCTATAAATTAATTCCACTCTTAAGAGCAGAGAACATTTTTCGCTTCACAACTGTGGCTGATAATCTTCTCAAAAGAGTGTACTGGACACTATTTCACTTCACTTAAAAGCACTTCTCTTGGCAAAACAAAGCATGCTAAGTGTGGTATGTCCTTTGCAGGTCTGTCACAATTGAGTAGGGACTGTACACATTTTGTTCTAAATCATGTCAATAAATATTAGAATATTACCTTCTCAATTTCCTATTTAAAAGCTGCATTTTATGTTTGCTTGGTTTATATTTGTTTGATGGTCTTGAACAGTAAAGTGGGGAAACTAAAAAAAAAATAAAAATTAAACAAATTTTTTTATACTTTTTAATGATGTGGAATGGCACATGGTGGTTAAACATTTACTAACAGATTGATGAAAGAACCTGTTGTTTTTTTGTTTTTTTTCTAAAAGATCAATTTGATCAATTTGTTCAAACCATTACGCTAATACGCCATTCCTCAAACATCAGTATATATGAATAACTGTGTTTGTGGAGAGGTATGGGAGAAATTAATCTTAGTTGGTGAAATTCTACACTGTTACGTTTTTGGCATGATTAGTAATATTTTTACACCAATTTGTAGATTATTTTTCTATGGGATCTTTGCACAAATCCACTACTTCCTGAACTCAACACCAGTCCTTCATTTCCTGTCTTTCATGAGTGGACAAGCTGATTAATCCAGGTGTGCCTGATCTCAGTAAGTACAACGACATTGGCCAGACACACCTGGATTAATCAGTTTGTCCACTCATGAAAGACAGGAAACAAAAACGTGGTATTCAGTTCAGGAAGTAGTCAAGCTGTGCAAAGAGCCCATTGCATAATTGTAGGAGATGCAATCTAATGTCATGTTTTAATATTTATAATGTGTGACATTTTTTCAACATATTTGTTTCAAAATATTTATTTTTTGGCAGATCAGGATGGCTGTGTGGGCAGACCCGTAAATTGCTAAATGAACGGTCATGATAGAATCTCTCTCGGCGGAGTTATGTGTTGTTAGTGGGTGTGTCATTCATTTTGGCTCTCCAAATGTCGGGACAAGCACAGTGTGACATAAATAAGATGTGATATAAATTAAAACTATGCATAAGTAGTTCACACTGACAACATTACAATCTGTTAAGTCTACGTTACTGTAGCCAACTATTTCATCATTGACTTGATCTCAATATATTTTTATGCAAAGGTTTTAATTAGCTAATTACACAGAAATATATTTTTTGTCTGACTAGCTACAATTCAAAAGTGAATCCTCTTTAATAATGATAACCTCCTCTGTAATTGTCAAAATGGCTCCAGTAAGACTGAAGGGAATCCTCTGAATCTCCCATACGTGTTCTCCCACCGCTGAAGCTCTCACTAATGACTCCACTCTCTAAATCAAGACAAAAGATACTTTCCCTTTAAAAGGACACTTCAATTAATTACCTCCCGAAAATCCTTCTAATTCTGTACTAGTGGCTCAGTTAATAAAACTGTGAACCTATTAGTAGGCATTCATCTGCTCTCACCCAGAAAAAGAAGGCAATCAGTGCTAGACAGCTTGCTAACTGTACTGAGGCACCAGACAAGGAGAAGGCCACTAATGGCAAAGACATGGATTAAAACTATAATAGCACAGCATTCCTGCACGTTGAATTATAATGAAGTCTGCAACGTTCACTTCCTATGTTTCTGGATTATACAGGGCCACAATATTGAAATTTGTTCATAGAAATGCAGAAGCAGCAAATAACATTTAAGAAATATTGATTCTCGATTCAAACGATTTTTGATTAAAAATTATTTGATTGACAAATGATTTCTGCTTGAATTTACAGATATGCACAACATTGTCATGATGTGCTCCAGTCTGCTTTGCAAGACAAAATGACAAATAGAGACATTAAAGTGTCTTTTTTTGTTTTTGTTTAAACAATTATTAATTTTGTGTTGTAAGTGCCTTTTTCCACAAAAACAGCATGTGGGCTACAACTGCCTTTTACTCTTCTTCTTCATTTCTAATTAAAATAAAATCGATTTTTGGATATTAATATCAATTCGATTCGATTCATAAATGAGAATCTCGATTCTTTTATTAATCGATTTTTTGGCACACCCCTAATACCCGTGTCACACTGAATGGAATACTATTGCCCAGGGTAGTGGATGGTGGTCTGTGTGGGTGTTGGCCTTAGCTGGCATCATGCTGTCCTTCTTGCCAGTTTATTCACGTATATGAAAGATTTTCACTGAAATGTGCATACATAATGGGCTACAAAGAAATATGGGAACATGTTTTTTGAGAGCAAAGTGCATGTTGACATCAATCTGTTGCTTATCTTCTTTGGGGCTCAAATACGTATTATGAATTAGGGCTACACAATATTGGAAAAACATGCAATGTGTGATATAGTTGTTGAATATGGTGATATCAATATCATTGCAATATTTAACGTATACCTAAAGAAATGACATTATGAAATTATTATCTAATTAGTAACTAACCTAGTAAATGTTCTATGCGTCTATCGTATCAACCGACCGCCGTGCAATTTCCATTGAAAGCTAAATAAAACTATATTGACACAAGACAATAAGGATAAAAAATAAAAAAGCTAGAAAATGCAGTCTAGTACAAGCATCTTCGCTATGGAAATGGGGTTTTGTCATGCAAGTACAAGAAAGAAATGCGCGCGTCAGTCATAAACGTTCACAATGCAATCCACGCAGTCGTGATGAAGATCCTGGATGAAGATCCATAAACAACACATTGGGAATATTAACAACAATAATAGGGCGGCCTATTGATCGCCTAATTTTGAGACAATTCAGTAAGTCTGAGTAAGACAACAAAAATGTAAGCGGTTCAGAAAATGGATGGATTATTATTATTATTATTATTAGTATTCTTAATTAATTAATTAATTAATTTATTTATTTTTGCTTCTTAAAAAAAATAAAAATCTGCTACAGTGCGCCCTGCGGCAGCATTGTTGCAACTCGTCCTGCTTGGTTTTATTGGCCTTCTGTCACCCGACCCCTTCAATGAGGGTTTCAATGACACATCGTCTTTTTTAATTTTTTATTTTTTTATTGTTTTATCTTGTTGGGGTTTTTTAGAGGACCTATTGTTCACACAAAAATTCTATGTACATAATGGTGAATTTAGCCTTCTTTCTTGCCTTTCATTGACCGTCCAAATTGTTTTGGTTTGGTGTTTGCCAACACGTGCTCCTTATTAATACGCAGATGAGCTGATTTCCATTGCCAAATATGGGAGGAAATAGGCGGACTTGGGGCGGGGAACGGTGTGGAATCTGCTGCGCACACTGGTTGGGATCGTATGGCATTTATAAAGGGAACTTGCGTGCATATGCATATGTGTGTCTACGCACGGTTTTATAAATCTCAATTTTTTTCTGCGTACGGGAGTTTTGAGTTTCATTCGTACGTACTTTTCTGCGCAAGTTTTCACGCATAGTTTTATAAATGAGGCCCCAGAAGAGAATGGCCTGTCTAAAACCACCAAACTGCAAAAATGTTCTCTGATTATCAGCAGTGGACTATATAGAGTCCATTTTGTGTTTTCTCATGTGTGTGGCGTGTCCTTGAATGTGTCATCTTCATTCCATTACGTTCCAACACAGGACGTTACAGGCAAAAAGTAACAGATTGCTACTGCCCGACTGCCATGTGTTTGTCCTTGACTTGGAGGGACTTATGATGATGACCATCCTCAGCACTCGCTGAGCTTGCCTTTATACAAGATTGTGAAAGATAGCATTCTGACAGTGAGCAGACAAAGAAGGAACAAATAGTGCATTGTTGCAAAAGGCCTTGGCCACAGAGACTTACAGTAAGTGTTAAATACTGTATAGCCTACTATTCAATGTGAACTGTTGAGACTTTGATTTTAAAAAAAGAGCTTTGGAACTCTGACACTTGATCATAATGAGCATACCTTGGGAATGTATTTCTACTTTGATTGATTGATTTATTATCCGGGTGCATCACAGAAGAACAATGCAATAATAATTAAAATAATAATAATAATAATAATTGATTTGTGTTGGGAACTCCTAAGAACAACTGAATCAATTTTAATCTAAAACAAATTATTGTGAATGGTGTGCGAAACAAAATGACACCCAATCAATGGATAAAGAGAGCTGTAGTGTAGTCTTATCAGAATTAGGACTTTCACACAAGTGGCTTTCAGGAACATCTTGATGTACCCTGGGAGTCTTCGTGTTTGTGTTTGTTCATGCAGGCGAACGCTTATTGGTTGGTTGAACTTGGAGGTGGGTGGGGCATTTGTTCTCCGATTGGCAGCAGCCATTAGATGACTGCTAACTGCTGGTGTACAGTATTTACCAGTTGTATTCATGAAATCAATAGGGATGAGTGAGTACACCACTATCTGTATCTGTTCAGCCATCTAAATTATGTATTCGGAGAGGAGGTTGGCCTAAAACGGAAGTGAGCGTGGCTTGATCATAAATATGTGGTAGTATTGGTATCCATCCATCCATCCATTTTCTTGACCGCTTATTCCTCACAAGGGTCGCGGGGGCTGCTGGCGCCTATCTCAGCTGGCTCTGGGCAGTAGGCAGGGGACACCCTGGACTGGTTGCCAACCAATCGCAGGGCACACAGAGACGAACAACCATCCACACCCACACTCACACGCACACCTAGGGACAATTCAGAGCGCCCAATTAACCTGCCATGCATGTCTTTGGAATGTGGGAGGAGACCGGAGTACCCGGAGAAGACCCACGCGGGCACGGGGAGAACATGCAAACTCCACCCAGGAAGGTCCGAGCCAGGACTCGAACCGGAGACCTCAGAACTGGGAAGCGGACGTGCTAACCACTCGACTACCGTGCCGCCCATTGGTAGTATTGGTATTAGTATTAAAAAAAATAATAAAATAAAATAAAAAAAACTTCACACTTAAAATAAATGGTTAAAATAAAGTGTGAAATTATTTATGGATTGAGCAAAAGTTGCAATTTTTTTTGTTTATTTGTTTAATAAACTCTAAATTATTAAAATGTATGTGTATGAATAAATATTTACTGAACAGTTTGAGAATTGAGATTCAGTGTTTTTAAATCACAATAATAACAGGAACTATTTACAGCTTACACATGGCTTTGGATGGATCATTTCTACATACAATGAAAGAGTCCCATCAGAGGTCTTTCGTTTTTTGTTTTTGTTTTTTTTTTAGGACCTCCATCATCATATTTAACAATGGTTTCAGTGGCGCTAATATACCTGCGTGCGTGCAGAGAGAGAGAGAGAGAGAGAGAGAGAGAGAGAGAGAGAGAGAGAGAGAGAGAGAGAGAGAGAGAGAGAGAAGCAGTCTGTAGCATTGAGAAGTGCTGGAGCATCGGAAACAGATAATAAGGAATTATATTATCCGGGTTATTTTCGCATCTGGAAAAAAATGAATTTACTTACTTAAATGAATTTACAACACGGTTACTCGTGTTGTGCGGATATCCGACTCACCTCTAAAAGTCAGGTACCAAGTATTATAAAAACAAGACCGATGATTTAGCCAAATGAAGGCCTTTTATTGTGGCCAGCCTAAAGCCTACCTGTGCAATAATCATGCTGTCTAATCAGCATCTTGATATGCCACACCTGTGAGGTGGGACGGATTATCTCAACAAAGGAAAAATGATCACTAACACAAATTTAGACAGATTTGTCTACAATGTTTGCTGGAAATGGCCTTTCTTGTGTATGTATAAAAAGTTTTAGAACTTTGAGTCGAGCTGATGAAAAATGGGAGTAAAAACAACAGGCTTGAGTTTATATTTGTTTAGTGTAATGAACCAATGGGGTATATGCCACGGAGGAGGTGGGACTTCCGACTTTTGCACATCAACTTTGATTCCGGTTCTGGATTGCGACGTGTGGGCCGCGTCCCAATACTTGCGCTTACGACTTTGTTCCCCTCGGTTATGCGTTCCCGTCGACTGGTGCGAGTAGTAGTGTGTCTGTCTCAGTTGTCCAAAGCACTTCAGAGAGCAAGGCAGCACATTCTTAGTGGATTTGGCCCTTTGTATCTTTCTCTCCTTTTGGAAGATATTGAAACGAAGGCAAAGACCTTCAGCACAATATTTGCCACAGCTACACTGTGATGATCAAGAGCCTGACACACTGTGTTGTGCACAATGGGCAGTTTCTTGGACGTGCTACTATCCCAGCAGTGGTCTCATCCACATTCTCAATGAAATCAAACATTTTGTTTGTTACACTGCATTTGGGATTGCAAGTATTGTACTGCAAAAGGAATTTGATGCATCTCAACTCAACTCAACTATTTATAAAGACTTTAAAACAAGCATTGCTCTATACAAAGTGCTGTACATGAAACGGAAATCTGTCTTAAATTGTCACACATATACAAAATGTAAATACTAATGCTCCTGTATATGAAATAGATGATCATCCTAAGCAGCCAAACGACAATACTCTGACATTAAACTGTCCACACACTGACATCTTATTGTGGCAAAAGCACAATCAGAAACTGAATCAATCGTCGCAGAACGTGTCATATGGCACCATCCTCAGGAGATGATGAGAAGAAACTGTGACGGCGAGGCTTGGGTCTACTGTGTTCTTCAAGTACCGGTATATGTGTCTGCAGTGTTGCGATCTGTATCCATGCTTTCTGACATCATACAGGCAGCCCACCTTGAGCGACTAAAAACACTCACTGACACACTTTATAATTGTCTTCATCTGTACTCATGCACTCTAACCAAGGATGAGCCTTATTCACGTCTGTATTTCTGCAAATGTTTTCTCCATTGGAGCGCAGGTATGTCTCTACTCCAGGAAAGCGTGAAGAGAGTGGCTCCTGCATATCCTGCCATGACATTTTTGCTTGCCTGAATATGACTTGCACTGTATTTTGCTCTTTATTGTCACATTTAGTGAATGACAGACATTTTTATTTGGATATGAATGAAATTAATGGTTCTATAGAGGACACCAAATCTTAATGACCAAATAAGGAATGATTTCATATTTTATGGGACAACCCGAGTTGGCAACCTTTGTTATCCAGCCTGTTGGCTATCAGCTGGTGGCCAATGGTAGGTGGTCTTCCACTAATGTGAGCCGACCAAAAGAGAATGGTGTTTTGGCATCATTTTGTGATGTTACAGAAACCACACATAGTTGAGTTTTTTAGGGTTTGAAAACTGTGAGAATCCAGAAAAAAAACAAACAAACAAACAAACAGGTGTTTGTGAATGATGATTTTTTTTTATGTCTTATTTTTTTTGTAGTGCTGTATATTTTATTATTTTATTATTTTTTTGTGTATCATACAAAACCACTCTTAGCATGATGTAGATCGTCTACAACACAACACATTATAACCATAATAATGATGAAATTACTCAAGTGAGCTGCACCTAATGTTTATCTGGGGTCCTAGCAGGGTGTTGCAGAAAACTATTTCGTGTTAAGATATATTTTTTCCTCGGACTAGGATGGTATTACAACAGACTGGCCAGAAGCCATAAAACATGACTTGGTTAGAGAACAAGGTTTGTTTCTGTCAGACAACCAAAGCTAAAGAGGAAATACAGTTGGCAAAGTGATGAACCAGACTGAGGACCAGTCCACATATAAGCCAAGTAAACAACAACACACTGCTGTGGAGGTTTTATACTGCAAGCGAGAACGGGTGTCTGGCTCAGGTTTAATGCCAGAAATATGGCAGGCTTACAGGAATGGACAGGCAGACTGAAGAGGATCTGGTCGACAGTGATGGGTGACGGATGCTGCACAGTCACAGAGCCCGCCAAGATTGGCTGTATTTGTTGCAACAAATAGGATTGGTCACATTTTAAACTGTAATCCATGAGTGTAACTGAGATACAGAGGCCATTGTGTGTGACTGGACACTAATCTCTGATGGTCTCACAGACATGTGGTTTCTGAAAGTGTTAATATTAACAGAGAAAGAAGTAAGTAAGACGAATAACGTTCAAACTATACACATATATATATATATATATATATATATATATATATATATATATATATATATATATATATATATATATATATATATATATATACACATGCTGCATAATTCAATGAAATTGGTTAGTTAGTGAGTCATCATAGCAATGCAATGTGAAGCCAAAACAAATCTCTTATCCTCTCATACATGACACATTAGACCGAAGGCAGGTGCTTTTGTTCCCATCTGCTAACCTTGTCATCAGTGCTTGTCTGGCAATTCAAAATCAATACTCAATCAGCTGCTGATGCATTCTCAGTGCAGAACCCCAGGAATGCAGAACTTGGCGCCTTGTGGAAAACTAAAAATGGCAGAAAAACTGTGGAAGACTATACCAGAGAATAAAAAGTGAGATGAGAGACTACTCTGCAGTGCTACTTCACTCAAACGCAGCAGGACACTGAAATAATTTGGAATAAAATAGAAGTTGGAGAGGAGGGAGAGTGACAGACAGGCTAGAGATGAAGGAAACTGTCTCTTTCAATCATATTCCCATCAGCACCTCTTGCACAGATCAGTTTCGTAATGGCTGAATGGAGTGGCTTGGGGAAGACAGGCATGTTTCTTAAACAATTCCAACTTACTTAAAATTCTGTGTACATACAAAGGTTATTTTAAACTGATCATAAAACAGGAACATTTTTTATTAAACTTGACATTTCTATGCAAATATAACATTTGACCACTCAATTCCAGTGGTTATCATCTGAATAAACAAGTAAATACACTGATCCCTTCGCCATGTTATAGTTTTACAATGATGAAACAAGAGGATTACTGTATAAATTGTCATCTGGGTTTGTTGTGTGAAAAGCTCATTAAAAATGATCTAGAGGATGTTTAGGGCCTAAATATGTCTAAACTTTAGGCATTATTATTTTTCCAAAAAAAAATAAAAAATACAATTAATGAAAAAAACACCAACATTTCACATTTTTACTCACATATTCTCAATTCACCATTCATTCCTCATAGCATGCCGGACAAAACATTCCCATATAATTTTGATTTCAAATTCTACTTGTTCACCATGGGCACAGTTTTCCCACGTAACAAAATTTTCAACCATCATGTCAAACTATCATTCTACATTTTTCACAAGACAATTTCTCCATTCACTCCCAAGGACACGTTTCCCATAACAGATTCACATAAATTATTTTCATTCCAAATTTTCATCAAACCAAAAATTCACACATGCCCAAAATGTCTTTTTTTTTTTATATATATATCATTGTACATTTTTCCACAAACAAAGTAGTCACACCGTTCCAATTTGTTCTCATTCAATTCACCTTGGGGACAATTTTCAACATTCCAAAAATTCTCACATCCCACAAAATATTACTCATTCATTCTCAATGCCAAAAATGACACAAATTCCCAATACTAAGTTGTGTCTTGTTTTTTTGCCCAACTAATTTCCAAACTTTTCCAACCATACCAACTTAAAACTGTTCAGCTTTCAAAATGTCAAAATAAAGACCTATTTTTTGTTATTACCTTTAAAGTCCCTGTATTTGACCAATTCAATTTTAAACTCATCACAACCCTAAATCCAAGTGTACACGGCAAGATTTGAAAATTGTCGGCAGACTTTCAAACTCTGAGAGACCACATATATGGAGAAAAAAAAAAAATCACGGAGAGTTTTGAACATACAGTGTGTGGTATGCAGCCACATGCATGGCACAATCAACATCACACACAAACCAACTTCATTTATAAATATTTCCAGGTTTGATGGGAAATGGTGACAGCTGTGTATTGTTTACACTATAAAACGATGTAATTATACAAAATTGTATATACTGTAATGCTTCACACAATTTCCTATGAAATCTTTGAGAACATATCAACATACTACCGTCATGTCTGGGGTCACGCCAGAGTTAAGTTTGAGTTCATGACCTGTTAAGTTGAGTTCACGACCGTGAGGTCAAGTATCTGTTTTGTCCTGATATAACAAGTGTTTGTTTTGAACTGATGTAACCATCATATAACCATCATCTAGTTTCAACTAGTTTTAGGCTATGTGATGTCAATCGTTAATCCTTTAGGTGATGTCTGGACCTATGTGATGTCATTCTTTTGTCCTTTACTTGCTGCAACCAATCAGATCAATTCACTGTCTGTAGGTGCAGTCTGAGAATAGTGTGTGTTTTGCTGGATTATTGTTTTCTGTCCCTCTGTGCAACACTGTTTCTCGTCTAGTCAAGTTTATTCCACGCCTCTCGATATGAATAAGTAGTTAAAATCTTATTTGTGTCTTTGCTTTGGGATCCAACCTTCAGCACACAACAACTATAGCTGGCACACAACATCCATCCATCCATTTTCTGAGAATCCTCACTGGGGTCACGGGTGTGTTTGAGACTATCCCAGCTGTCATTGGGCGAGAGGCAGGGTACACCCTGAACTAGTTGCCAGCCAAGTGCAGGTCATACAAGAACAACCAGCATATTTTCACGGAAAGACTAACAGACAACAAGGGACCGCTGTTGTTTTTTTAAGGGAAAAATCATCTTTGGAGCGATTGTTAGATGGTTATGAAAGCAATAATGGCTGCCTTTTCAAGTCAAAGTGAAAGAGGGGAAATGAAGTGATGTGTTGAGATTGGTTTGTCTGATGGGACTTTTGAGGCTTTGAGAGTTGGGCTCAGCGTGAGGAGCAGGCCCCTGCTGAATCAAAGCTAGGGACAGATAATCAAGGCCAAGTTGATATGAGACTTTGTGCAGGGGCAAAGGAGAATAGAAACCTTTTAAAAGATTAGCGGTGCTCAAGCAGTGGAACAGCCACCAGGGACCAAGTGTTGAGCCATTGTTACACCTTCAATTTTCAATCCATACTATACTATATTTGGCGCTCCCCATTCAGATCTTGGGCAACTATCAGGCTCTGATTTAAGAAAACGTTCTCATCTGCATAATATTCATACGCAGCAAGGAGAAAGAGTAAGAAGCTCAGAGGAGATGGAGAGGTGAATGTTGAATCTCTTTAGCTTTGGAATGATGGAAGCAACCACACAGAGTCAAAAATGGACCAAAATGATGTAATCCAAAACTCAGACATGTATTCAAAGAAAGCATTTTCTTCTTTGCATACATTCACTTCAAATGTCTATGGAAAATAAAGCCAATTTAGAACACATTTCTCCGCTTAGTGTTGTAATGCTTATCCCTCCCCATGGTAATTTAAAAGAAGATAGCTCGGTTTAGATGGCTTGGGAAAATCAATGATGCCTTACTGGTGAAAAGAGAACAGACACATACAAATGAGTAAATAGTCCAAGACTATTTAAAAGATAACCTGTGTTACCATACCGGTTGTTTAGCACACATGCATTTTAACACTGTGCTTTCTCTCCCTCACCATTCAACATTACAAGATTGAATTTGAAATTTGTCATGCATATATCAATGAATAATTTGCCTTTAATACACTTCATCTCATTGTCAGAAAATGTCAGGCTCAGAGTAATTAGATGGAAGTATAAATTATCCATGTGGGTCATCACTGAACCAAATGCGACCATTGATGGAAAGGGAGCAGAGAAAGATAAAGGGATGAAAAACATACTCATTTATCGTAACAACAATGCCCGAGAGATAATTGGGCGGCAGTCTCGGTAGCTTTTTAGGCCCTGAAATTGCTTGGCTTTCTCGCTCTGACAAGCTGTTGATAGGCCCAGTGGGATGGAGGGTCACCTGTACAGTGTTTGGGAGATTGTTCTCTAGTTAACAGAGGGAGCCAGTCAAAAGAGAAGTACAGAGGCAGAAACCATAATGCGACAATCAGGAACCAGCATGCAACAAATTGCTTGCCAGTTTGGTATAATGTTTCGGTTGAAACATTTTCCATCTCCAGCAATTTCTCTTAAGTTCGAGCACTGTTGCCACTCTAACAATGTCACAACTTGCCTCAACTTTGAGTAGTTTTCTACAAAGGTCTCTCAATAGCAGTATTGATGCTTTTTCTGGGGGCATTGTTATCAGTTCAATCTCATCCAGGTGCAAACATTTTACAATGCTATGGTATGTAGACCAACTGTGTTGAATGTGACATCGGGGGATGCACAAAAGCTTGACAAATATAAAGACCAATTAGAACTTTGAACATTTTCAGCTATGTTGACTCATCCACTCCCGGTGACAAGTATACTTGTCAATTATAATTTTTCAGAGTGGGGATAGATGGGAAGAATCTGATTATGCTCCACTGTAAATGTCAAACTTGGAAATAACTTTACTGATGCCCAACCACCGGTAGATGACATCATTGCCCCATTTTATACGAAATAAACACAGTTTCAGAGTCCATGGGAGAAATGGCAAGCCGACATTTTTCTACTGTCAATTATAAAAGAACGGGACGGGGCAAAAAGTATTATATTCTGTCGTTTGTTAGATTCGGCTTATATATAATTATTGAACGTAATACCGCGTGGGTATTGAAAATTTTGAAATTTTCTAAAATGGCTTGTAGTGAAAGAGTTAATGGGAAAATAGAAACTCCAGTTATTCAAAATGTTGGCGCCCTTGCTACTGTATATCCATCCATCCATTTTCTCGACCGCTTATTCCTCACAAGGGTCGCGCTTATGCTACTGTATATAAAAACATATTTAAGTAAAGTAATACTAATGATATGGTCATTAGTGTTCAATTCTTCAGCAGTCAAATGACAGATTGGAGATGGACGTTCATTCTTCAAATGCGTCAAAGGTAGGCTTTTCGCCACATCCACTAATCTGTCTCAACTCATTGTATCCTACTCAAGTCTTACTTAAATTTATTATTGAGAAACTGGATGTCACCATCCAACATGACCAAGATTTCAATACAGATCCCCGTGTTCAAAATCAGCCACGGTACACGACATCCAGTCGCCATCAATGTTTTCTGAGAATGTTGCATTAAATTGATTTCAGCTTCAGCACACAGAACTCCAAAATGGTGACCAGATTAAGCCCAATTTCCATTCTTCAAAACAATCTGCTGGGTCAAAAATAATTAACCCAACCCTGGATAAAACTAAAAGTGTGAACCCTTTTGTCATGCCAATGAGTACCTCCTCACTCATTCGTTTTGATGATTTTCCAAATGAAAGAATATAACATGAATGAACATTTTATTTTGTTTCCTCCATTGCAACATTTAATTTAACTCAAACATAAAAATAATGTGTTGACTTGAAAATAACTAAATAGTATTTAAAAAAAAAAGAGAATAAATCTCCCTGATTTAAAAAAAAATCAATTTTACAAGCATTTTAACTGTTAATATCAGGAGCAAAACACTGAACAAGAATAATATTCAGGCCCACAATAGCAGTTTTACTTTCTTTTCATCAGTCATCTGATTTAATGAGACTCTTGAGTTGATTTTGGCATCGCTGTAGATGTATGTGTACCCCTGGTCTAGGGTATAGAATCTCCATGTTTGGTTCCTAAAGTTAGACAATGAAGCTGACAAGAGCTGTCAGAATGAATATAATTCTAATGACAGGAAATACTAATCACTTAAATCTGGCTTGTTTGCAAGCGCTTGAAGTACAGACCAAACAAACCCATCACGCTTTTCTCACAGTAGGGTCCCGAGCTTAATCATGTAATATAAACACAAATTAGTCTGGAAAACAAACGGAGACTGCAGCCTGAGTTATTATTTTCATTTATACTCAATCATGTCCAATTATATAGTATATATCATTGAGATGCCAACTTCTCTGCATGGTGCCACCAGAAATACACTAAATTGATTTTTTTTTTTTTTAAACAGAATAGTTTGATTAAATGATTTCCACTATGAAAATGTGTTGCCAATGTATGCAAGTTCTGTGATGTTTGTGTTTGAATTACATTACCATTACAGACAGTTTGTATTCATTATCATTGCCTTGTAGAATTTGCTCCATCTGCCTGACCAAAAATGTGAATTTCATGTCAATGTTTAAATATGTAAGTCCATATCGAGAAAGAAAGGTGAGAGGACTGGGAGTGTAAAAAAAAAACAGGGCTGTTGAAAATGAACAGAATTTTGACATTAACTCAAAATAAAAGTCTGAAAACCGAGAGTGAGGTCAGTGCCGTTTTTCATGTGAACAGAAAGGGAAAGACAATTGGGGAACCAAAAAGGAATATATAGAGGAAAACTATGAGTGGAGGAATAAACATGGAGCAAAACAATTTGGCTGCCTGTCTTATCGGTCCACACAGAAATGTCAGTGCACTGTGACATTCTCTCCTCCAGCTTCCTGCTGCTGCCCAGCCGCTACCATATACACGCACAGCAGGCTGCAGTACCACACGAATGCAAACATATTGTGGTAGAGCACTACACTCACAGATATTCACTCAACTGCTAAACATTCTGTACATGCAAAATTACTTACAAAATAACTATTGTACACACAGCAGACACACAGACTGTTAAGGCTGTCCATTCATCGGGATAATACTATTGCCATGAAAAATCAGTTTAATTTCCACCAAGCAGTGCAATTAGCTTTATTTGCTTTTATTGTAAAGGTACCACTGGTGGTTCGGACTAATCACAGAGCAACATTGGGGTCTATTCACTAAAGGTTTGCTTCACCTTTGCACAGCGCTAAAAATGGAGCAATCTGGGAGCGCATAATTCACTAAAACACGCGCAAATGGGGAAATCCATCACTAAGTCCCCTGCTAAACAGATTGCGTCACAGTGCGCCAGTGTTATTTGCACGTATGTAAATTAGGTAATTTGCATACATTTGACACAAAATATGCCCACCCCAATGCAAATGAGTCTCATGGATATGCAGCGTCTAATTCACTAACGCCAGCGCAAATAGCCACACCGAGTTTGCGTGACGCAAATAACATTTATGGAAAGCATGTATTAACCTGACGCAACGGGATCATGACAGCAGTGCGTGACATTTGCAGCACAACATGCACGGCAGATCACGCAGACAGGGAGAGAGAGAGAGAAAGAGAGAGAGAGAGGGGGGAATTTTACCTTGTTGGTTTAGGTCACAGTGCTTCTCAAATAGTGGGGCGGGCCCCACCAGGGGGGCGCGAGGCACCATCAAGGGGGGCGCGTTTGACCTCGGGGAACATGCTTTTTTTTTTTTTTTTTGACTTAGATTTTTTTATATTTTTTTTACTGCCCCCTAATAAAGTGGAGGTGCAATTGCACCTCCACTATATTAGGGGGCAGTGGCGCTCTCATTATTGGCAGAGTGTGCGCAGGCAGCATTCGCTCGGTGGTGTCGGGGTTTTGTTTGCATGAGCGTGCACGCTTTGCACACAGCAAAAAAAAAAATATTATTTTTTTTTTTTTAAAAAGTCACAAATTATTTTATATATTTTTGTTTTGCACGTTAAAGTTTGTTAGTTGTTTTTGTTTTTTTTCTGTTTTTTTAATATTGTGCTCCTGAAATATGTTGGTGATCAGTTTGAATGCATTATTATTTATTGATTTTATTTAATTTAAATTTTCCGTATCATATGGTTTGAAATGGTCAGTCAAAAAGTTTAATTAAGGATTTAATTTTATTTTTGAATTTCAAATGTACTTTAAATCTTTTCTGTTACAGTTAATAAAGCTTTTTTGTTGTTGTAAGTTGGTCCATATTTCTTTCTTTTTTTTTATTCGCTTTTACGTTATTAAGGATACAGTGTTATGCAAATGTGTGCTTAGAACAATTTTATATACAAATGATACTATTTATAGTCGCTGGGGGGGACGTTTTCTTCTTACTTGGGGGCATGACAGAAAATAATTGAAAAGCACTCGGTTAGGACACATAACGTAACCCGGGCTGATCGGCAATGTCGGGCAGGCATTTTACGATAATTTTTACGTGCCAGATGCATACTGTACGCCCACGACAACCTCTGAAAATATATTTTTTTTAAACGATCGCACCAATAATTTGTACATTATGAATGAAAGACGTCGTTGCCGTCCTCTCTGCTCTGTACAGTCTAATGGCGCTCTAAACGCTTACTCTTAGTCCAACCTCGCTTTCTGATAATGTCATCTTTCTCACAACTGTTACTATAACAACCATGTTCTTGGCGCAAATCCATTGCCATGTGTGGTAAATCAGGTGCAAATTTGCTCCAAGCTGTCAGTTTTGTGGGCGTGTTTGTGCCAGTATATGATTCGAGCAATATCCTTAGTGAATAGGTGGGTAACTGGGCGCAGACTGCGGGTGCAGTTGTGGTGCAATATTTCGCGCCATTACCGGACGCAGTACATTCTTAGTGAATATGCCCCTTTGTGTTTAGGGCATGATATGTATAGAGCCTGTGACAAAACCAGGAAGCCCGGACAAACAACAAAAGTAATTGGATGAATGGACACTGCAATTATTTCTGTTCTTGCAGAATTACTTACCGTTTCTTTTTGTTGAATGTTTAACAATGAGAGGGATGTCATGCATTTAGCTGGTAAATATGTTCATGCTCCCCCCCAAACAAGAACAAAGTCATCTTTAGCCGTGGCCGTGATTGGTCAAAACAAACGTGCACAATGTCGTATCGTCCAATCAGCTCGAAGTATTCTACAACATATCCCGCCTTTCCCGAGCAAATCACCGTGGGACAGTGCCAGATTGTTATTGTGGAGAACTCCCTTGAGTGAATCACAATATCAATCTGGCTATTGTCAGGTTACTACAATTGGCTGGCAAACAGTCCAGGGTGTCCCCCGCCTACTGCCCAGAGCCAGCTGAGATAGGCGCCAGCACCCCCCGCAATCCTTGTGAGGAATAAGCGGTCAAGAAAATGGATGGATGGATGGATATTGTCAGGTTAATCAAAGTGTCCACTTTTTCGGAACCCTTCTTTGTATTCGTGGAGGGTGGAGCCTGACACACTTCTTGCCATTGATTGGCTGAACTGTCAGCCTGCTTTCAAATTACAATAGAATAAATTGAATAGCAAGAAGTTTCTACACACTCCTCCGTGGAAACATTACACTGATCAGTATTTACCTAAACCGAACAGTATTGTTCTGATTTGTACTACTTGGTGAGAATATAAATTTGAGTACATGGCAAATGTCAGTCTAATTGATTTGGGTTGATTTTGTCATCAGCAGTGTTGCCGGTAACGCGTTACTTAACGCGTTACTCAAAAAAGTTGCTTTCTAAAGTAACTAATAGTCTAACGCGTTACTTTATTCTACAAAGTAGTCTGATTAAAGTTACTGTCCAGAGAATCAATGCGTTACTCCACATTTTCATGAAGAAGGCAAACTATCTCACTGTTGTAACAGTCACAAACAACTACTGCTAACTACAAAGATGAGGCAGAAGTCATTGATCACCACACTGAATTCAGCCATGGTCTGGTCATGAATGGTTTGCACATTCAAAACAAAACTGATGATACTTTTACTACTAGTTTTATTAACCAACAGGCACACAACACAACAAAAAAAGTGTGCATTATGGACCATAAAAGTGGTAAAAAAAATAATTTATTTCCATCCTCAACTGGTCCGTGAAGCATTATGGGATGAGGTCGTCTCCGCCCTCTCGCCAGGGGGAGTGACGTCAGACAAGTTACGTTTTCAGTAGGGGTGGAACAAAAAAACGATTCGACCGAACCATCGTTCGTCAAGGGGAGCTAAACGACCGTATCGGTTGCGAGTGAGGCTTTATGGTTTTCATAACAATAGCAAGAGTTCTGCGTCGTGCTCTACTTGTTTTGTTTACATTTCAGTAGCATCACCATTCAAGCTACTTCCGTGTTTCCGTGCTCGCGACACGGCGCGCGCGCGCGCAACGAGTGACAACATACAAATGGAGACAGTTAGCAGAAGCCGGTGCCGTACATCTCGGTATTTCCCATGGCTATCGAGTCCTCTCGGTGCACTTGTATGTCCCGGGCCGGCGTTGGTACTGCGCGCGAGCCAAAAAGAATAACTCCCGTGACGATCCAATGCATGGATTCAAACGACACAGGTATGTCCCACAGCCAACACACCATCTAAGCTAAAAGAAACACTGCAAGTATCTCATTTCTCAATTTGTGGCTCCCTGTCAATGTCTACAACTAGCATGAGCAGCAGATAGGAGAACTGAGACGTGCCCGCGATTACGACAGCCCAAAAAACAAAATATAAACAGTAGTGATTCTGTGGTCATCATCGTGTCTCAGATTAAAAAAACAAAAAAAAATGTCATACATTAACCAAAAATGAAAGTGATGACAAAAGAAAAAACAATTGTTAAATACAAAAATTGTTGATTAAAAAGGGAAATTAACTTTTGGAAACATTTTTGCATATATTAAGTGGTTAAAATGTGTTTGATAGATTTATTGTTCCATAAGGTGGCTTCATATTTCTTTTGGCTGGACGGTAGGTTTATTTCATGTCTTAAATTTATGTTTCTGAAATACTTCACAATGTGCAAATATTCTGTTTAATTGTGTTGGTGTCTGTCTAAAGGTTAAATATTTATATTTAACATTAAATTATCAACCTTTTGTTTTTCTGATCCTTATTTTGAAGAGAAAAAACAAACAAACCAAAAAACAATTATAACTGTCAATAACTACTAATAAATATTTAAACTGATACATGTGTACACACTGGAATAGCGGAACAAACAAACAATAGAGGAATTTAGGGGATTTTCATTTTCAACCTGGATAGATTTTTATTTTTTGTTTTATAAAAAGTATTTACGTTACAAGAAGTCAAGAGAGACTGCCTATTTTGTTTTTCATAAAAAAAAAACTTTATTTTCATGTTAAAAATGCACTTTCAATAAAGTATTTGGAACTCCGTTTCTACTGCATTATTTTTATGTTGAGATGGTGTTATCGGCAGCTGCTGAAAGTAACTAAAAAAGTAACTTTTAATCTAACTTAGTTATGTCACGGGAGTGGGGTGTTGAAGGCAGGACCCAAATGCAGGAGGCAACCAAAAAACAGGGCAAGGCAGGGATGCAGGTAAAAAAGGGGATTTAATTAACAAAAACTATAAACAAGGTACTATGAAAAAATTAACAAGATCAAAAAACAAACACAAGGCATGGCATGGCATGGAACACAGGGACAACAACAGGCACAACAGATACTATGACTCCACAAGAACCGAACGGAAAACAGGGGACTAAATACACACAGGCTAATGACAATGACTAGACACAGCTGGGTAAGACACAAGTGGCAGGGGAAGCTGATTGGTGGATACACTGGGAAGGGAAGAAACACTCAGGTGGACGTGGTTTGACATAACGGGACAAGGGAAGAAACAAGGAACACATGACAAACGACCAAAAGACAACAAAAACCCACCCCCACCAAACCAAAACATGACATAACCCCCCCCCTCAAGGGACGGCTCCCAGACGTCCAACATAAAAAGTCCAAAAACAAGGGCGGGCGGAAGGGGGCACGGAGGAGGGCACACGGCCCACCCATCCGTCCCAGACAAAAAGCAGTTCAGGAGGGCGTCCTCGACGCCCGACAAGAGAGTCCCAGCGGGGCCAGTCAGGAGGGCGTCCTCGACGCCCGACAAGGATCAGAGGTGGCGGCGGGATGTTCGCCGCCAGATGAGGAGCAGGAGGCGGCCGCTGGCCGGGCGCCGCCGGAACTGGTGCAGGCGATGGCGGCCGCTGGCCGAGCGCCGCCGGAACAGGTGCAGGCGATGGCGGCCGCTGGCCGGGCGCCGCCGGACGAGGAACAAGAGGTGGCGGCCGCAATCCATGCGCCGCCTGACGAGGAACACGAGGTGGCGGCCGCAATCCATGCGCCGCCTGACGAGGAACAGGAGGTGGCGGCCGCATTCCATGCGCCGCCTGACGAGGAACAGGAGGTAGCGGCCCAGGCGAAGCGGCCAGGGGCTGCGGCGGCAGCGGCCCAGGCGAAGCGGCCAGGGGCTGCGGCGGCAGCGGCCCAGGCGAAGCGGCCAGGGGCTGCGGCGGCAGCGGCCCAGGCGAAGCGGCCAGGGGCTGCGGCGGCAGCGGCACAGGCGAAGCGGCCAGGGGCTGCGGCGGCAGCGGCACAGGCGAAGCGGCCGGGGGCTGCGGCGGCAGCGGCACAGGCGAAGCGGCCGGGGGCTGCGGCGGCAGCGGCACAGGCGAAGCGGCCGGGGGCTGCGGCGGCAGCGGCACAGGCGAAGCGGCCGGGGGCTGCGGCGGCAGCGGCACAGGCGAAGCGGCCGGGGGCTGCGGCGGCAGCGGCACAGGCGAAGCGGCCGGGGGCTGCGGCGGCAGCGGCACAGGCGAAGCGGCCGGGGGCTGCGGCGGCAGCGGCACAGGCGAAGCGGCCGGGGGCTGCGGCGGCAGCGGCACAGGCGAAGCGGCCGGGGGCTGCGGCGGCAGCGGCACAGGCGAAGCGGCCGGGGGCTGCGGCGGCAGCGGCACAGGCGAAGCGGCCGGGGGCTGCGGCGGCAGCGGCACAGGCGAAGCGGCCGGGGGCTGCGGCGGCAGCGGCACAGGCGAAGCGGCCGGGGGCTGCGGCGGCAGCGGCACAGGCGAAGCGGCCGGGGGCTGCGGCGGCAGCGGCACAGGCGAAGCGGCCGGGGGCTGCGGCGGCAGCGGCACAGGCGAAGCAGCCAGGGGCTGCGGCGGCAGCAGACGAGGTTCGGGGTTCTGAGGCCAGTCCGACCCATCACTCCAGTCGCCACGGTCCAAAGCCATCAACTCTTTTATCTCTGCAATGACTCGGGCGATGTCTTCAAGCCTCTGCCAGGTCTCCAATTCCGCCATTGCCCCTGCTGGGTCCAGTTCTGGTGGAGTCATTCTGTCACGGGAGTGGGGTGTTGAAGGCAGGACCCAAATGCAGGAGGCAACCAAAAAACAGGGCAAGGCAGGGATGCAGGTAAAAAAGGGGATTTAATTAACAAAAACTATAAACAAGGTACTATGAAAAAATTAACAAGATCAAAAAACAAACACAAGGCATGGCATGGCATGGAACACAGGGACAACAACAGGCACAACAGATACTATGACTCCACAAGAACCGAACGGAAAACAGGGGACTAAATACACACAGGCTAATGACAATGACTAGACACAGCTGGGTAAGACACAAGTGGCAGGGGAAGCTGATTGGTGGATACACTGGGAAGGGAAGAAACACTCAGGTGGACGTGGTTTGACATAACGGGACAAGGGAAGAAACAAGGAACACATGACAAACGACCAAAAGACAACAAAAACCCACCCCCACCAAACCAAAACATGACAAGTTACTTTTCAAATCAAGTAATCAGTAACGCAATTTAGTTACTTTTAAAACCAAGTAATCAGTAAAGTAACTAAGTTACTTTTTCAAGGTAACTGTGGCAACACTGGTCATCAGCATCATGTGGTGAACACATGACAGCTGACATATTTCTGCCACTAAGAAACATATATTTGGTGGTTGTAGCTTACCAATCACAATACCAGTTACAAATCATTATTTCCTTTGCAGAACCATGATAAAAGCCCTGAACAAGCAATACCAATTTGTAGGGATGTTCGATACCACTTTTTTTCAGACCGATACCGTTACTCAGACCCTCAGTACTCACCGATACCGATACCAACTGCCGATACCAGTAGTCCATTTTGACAAATAAAAAAATCACTAAAAGATATTTTTAAACAAATATATTTCCTTTAATTTTGACAAAAAAAAAAAAACAGCACAGTCACTCTTCAATAGTCTTAACGCTCAAAATAAAACACAAAAATGCTCTTTTAGTTTCAGATTCACAATTTTGAAGTATTTTCAAACCGGTGAAGTACTGCTGCAAGCTAGCGCCAGTCACAGGCAAGGAGGACTCACTTAACGTCTTCCCCCTCTGCCATCGGTCGCTTCTACTCGTCTGCATCACGAGTACTCGAGTACTTGAAAAAAGGCTGGTATCGGTACTCGCTCATCCCTACCAATTTGTATACCACACCAACACATTTATATATATAAATTATTTGATATTGACAGGCGGATATTCACAGACTAGACAGATGCGTTAATTGGCTTGTGTTATAGATGTGTTATAGCTGCAAAGTCAAGACATGATGTATGCATGAAGGTTGCTGTAAAACCTTTCTGAAATAGACTAAGGTACTCTCAGACTACATTTATTTATAATCTCAATTACGAGAAGGTATGGATGTCACCCAAAAAAAGTAAAATGAAAAAAGGATATAGCAGTGACAACACCTCAGAGAGTCATAAATGGCATTCCACTGACAAAATGACAGTTATCCAAGAGATGTGGAAGATTTAGAGTATGAGGCCGAAGGGGAATATTTACAAAAGCGTTGTTTGTATGTTGATGGAAAATGAAGGGCAGAGAGGACATGATTTTGACAGTCAGTCAAACCATTGGAGAGGGAGGGAGGGAGAGAGAGAGAGAGAGAGAGAGAGAGAGAGAGAGAGAGAGAGAGAGAGAGAGAGAGAGAGAGAGAGAGAGAGAGAGAGAGAGAGAGAGAGAGAGAGAGAGAGAGAGAGAGAGAAAGACAGCGCGATCACGGGCCTCATGTACAAGAAAGACTTGCGTGGCTATCATACTGAAACATGGTGTATGGCCGAATACAGAACATTTTAGTACGCAAAGATTCAGATATATACATCTGTGCATACACATACTTCGAAGCGCATTCATTTTGTACATCTCGCATCAATGCCAAAATGTTGGTGTACCAGACCCCTGCCTCTCCACGCCTCTACATAAATATGCAAATTACAATAAACAGGGTCCGCCGGCAGGAATAATCACTCTGCATGATCAGATAATGACATTATCAAGCCATGAATCATCAATGAAAAAATGGGAGCGACACAAAATATGAGACGCTGGTATAGAAGTTTGAGGCCCAAAAAACTGTTATTTTTGGCATGTTGTCCTCTGGAGTCATCAGCCATGATGAAAATCTTGTGGGATATGGCAGACATGTACATGTTAAAGCGGGTGACTGTTGGTGTTCGCAATCGCCAACAATTATATAATTGAACACAACCGATACATCATTCATTTTCAAACATACATACATACTGTGTATACTGCACATATACTGTGCACAGGTTTGAAGCCTAAATCTCCTAAGTAAACATGGTAACGTGCAGCCAACTTGAATTCTTATGAATATTTTCCACAGTTTCAAACTTAAAGGCTCCAACTGGGACCAGAGATGCTTTTATGAATTCTACCAATCTACTACCAATGCAGTAGTATGCCCCAAGACTTATAAACAAACTTTGATGGTGTTCCCCTTTAAGACACGATGTAGGCCATGAGACCCATGGGCCTTTCAACATGTCTGTCTTGAGAGGCGATTGTATAACTTGTGTAGGTCTCTTGTGATACATGTTTGTCTCTTTGTTTTATTATTCAGCTGCACGAATGGACACTTCACACTGTCCGTGCAGATTCCACTAACCCTCGCTCCTAAATCAAGACGTCATCAGCGGTAAAAATCATTTCATGAGGGTTGTAACTAAGTAAAAGACCGTGTCACCTACCTGTAGGCGATCCCTCGAGCACCTCTCCAGTGTAGCGCGTCTCTTTGAATATGGGCCGGTTGTCATTCTGATCGATGACTGTGATGACGAGTATCACCGGTCCCTCAACGAGGTTTCCATTTAGGTCTGTGGTAGACACCTCCAGCTATGGGAAAAAAAAAAAAAAAAAAAAAAGACACTTTTATCACTGGTTCAATAAAATATCATTAAAAGTCACCTTTCTCCTGATAAACATGGCTGATGACTTTTTTTTTTTTCCAACCAAAAATCAATGTTTTATAATTCCTTGATTTATTCAACTCAACTTTATTTATAAAGCACTTTAAAACAAGCATTGCTGTATAAAAAGTGCTATACATAGAACAGAAATCGGCAGTAAAGATAAGTAAAATAAGAACAAAACAAACATTGTAAGTATGCAAGTAAAAGTGTTACAGTTACAGTGCTACATTGAGGTTTATTTATTAGTTTTGTACCTGGCACCATCAGGGCAGATAAAGTTGCTGATTTGCAATTATGTATGCCAGTTCCTGCAGGAAATAAGTCTGCTGCCGATAAATTTATAGCGTGTTTGGCTGCTGTGAGGACCCGCCTTGCAACATTCTTTTGTACTGGACCGTCCTTTTTCAACTCAGAAAAATTACAAGGATCAGATCAATTAAGTGAAAGATGGTGAGATTTGAATCATTGCTTTAGTGACCCCAAAACTGGATTATTGCAATGTTCTATGAACAGGTTTCCCTCCCAAAAGCTATCAAAGTCTGCATTTTATCCAGAATGAGGCAGCTCATGTTTCAAGTTGGCCATCAATGTCTGACCATATCACCCCTGGATTGGCCTTGCTTCAATTGTCCCTCAGATTTGAATGTGCTTTTGAAACCTATAGCATGGTCAACGGTCTAGAAACCATAGACAATAGTATGTGACTGAACGAGAGGATATGTATGTTTCTAGACGGCCTCTGCACTCTGGCGTCTAATTATCCCTCGTCAGAAATAATTTGATGAATAAACCTTTTCCTGCCCTGCGATTGGCTGGCAACCGGTCCAGGGTGTCCCCCACCTACTGTCCAAAGCCAGCTGAGATAGGCGCCAGCAACCCCCGCGATCCTTGTGAGGAATAAGCGGTCAAGAAAATGAATGAAAAATGAATAAACCTTTTCCTACCGAGAAAAGATATTGTGCATTGATTTTCTCTTGACATCAGGCAGCCCTGGATTTTTTTTTTTATATTTAGTGTGATCAAACAAAAACACTGTGTTGATTTTTGCATGTAGATGAGAGTACAATTAAGTCAGGTCAAGGCAAGTAAATTTTATTTGCATAGTCCTTAATCACAAAAGAGTCTCGAAGGGCTTCACAAGCCCACAATTGACAAAGATTAGTGACATCCCCTTATGTTGTTTATTTTTTTACTTTTTATTTGTCACTACTTCCCACTTAGAACAACAACAAAAAGTAACACCAATATAGAGGGGAAAAAAACAACAAGAATAGACAACACAAAAATCCCTGATCTCAATGCCATTACCCAATTAAAGTGCAGTTTATCCAAGTTTATCCGGCATTTGTGTACCGGTAATTTATTATTATCTTTTTTTTAAATAATTCTTTCAAAATGTTAAATTGATGATAACTGAAACGGTGCAGAGATGTGTGATCAAAGGAGGCAAAGCTTTAACTATATTGCCTACCTAAAATACGACAAGCTTATAATTCATCCCCGTACAAGCACACCCAGACACTTGCACCAACACAACTCATCAATAAAATGAAGGAAGACACAGTACACTTGATGACGAAAAGTTGACAAATACTAGAATGGAAAATCTATACCCAAACACAAAAAAATTACAAATATTTGATTATACGGAACATAAGACATCTGATCCAGAAAATGGCATTGATCCAGATAAATTTTTATGTAGTAACAACTATGACCTTGCCTGCGAGTACCACACTGATGAGCAATTCAATGTAAATGTAAGTAAGGATTTTCGTGCATTCTCAATCATACATTTTAATAGTAGAAGTCTATATAAAAACTTTACAGAAATTAAAAAATGCTTGAGTAAAATAAATAAATTCCAAATTATAGCCATATCAGAGACATGGCTTGATAATGAGAAAATAAGCGATATAGAAATGGAAGGATATGAATTGTTTACAATGAATAGGGAAAACAGAAGGGGAGGAGGAGTTGCAATATATGTTGATAAGGTTTTCAAATGTAGTAAAATTGAACATCTAACTACTACTGTGGATAATGTAATGGAATGTGTAACTATTGAAGTTCACATAAAAAATATATCAAACGTAATTATAAGTTGTATATATAGGACACCAGGATCATGTCTTGATACATTTAACGATAAGTTAACAGATATCCTTAGTTATACAAATGATAAAAAATTGCGAATATTGTGTGGTGATTTTAACATTGATTTATTAAATCCTAATGGACATCAGAAGACAACTGATTTTATAAATATGATGTATAGTAATAGTTTATTTCCTGTTATTATAAAACCTAGTAGAATAACAATCGATACAGCTACACTAATTGATAATATATTCACAAATAAAATTGACCTTAAAATAGAAAGTGGACTCCTTATTAACGATATAAGTGATCACCTCCCGATCTTTGCAATTTTTTATGATTATTTTGATAAAAAAATGAAGCCGACTACTTACACATTTGAAACTAGAGTAAGAACAACACGTTCCATGGCTGCCTTTAAGTTGGATTTAGAGAAACACAACTGGTCTGAGGTTTATTCAAATAACGATCCTGATATTGCATATAGTGAATTTCAGTCAACCATTATTTCTTTATATAATAAACATTGTCCATCAATTAAAATTACAAGAAAGTATAAAGGTCCAAATAAGACATGGATGACGAAGGGAATACAGAATGCATGCAAAAAGAAAAATAATTTATATAAAAGATTTATTAAATTGAGAACTGTGGAAGCTGAAACAAAGTACAAGATCTATAAAAATAAATTAGCAAATATTATTCGAATAAGAAAGAAAGATTATTACCATGAATTATTAGAACAGAATAAAAGCAATACACAAGAAATATGGAAAACACTAAATCATGTAATTAAAAAAAGTTCTAAAAAAACAAATTTTCCACAATATTTTATAAAAGATAACGATATGGTAATTGATGAAATTTCTGACATAGCTAATAATTTTAATGAATATCTAGTTAACGTGGGCAGTAACTTGGCAAACAAAATCCCAGAGCCAAGAAACAAACGTGAAATAGATAAGAACATTGTAAATAATTCATCCACAATGTTTCTTAATGATGTTAATGATATAGAAGTATTAAATGTTGTGAAAACATTAAAAAATAAAAAGTCTACTGACTGTCTTAACATTGATATGACATTAGTTAAAAGTATTATGAAATATATTGTACAACCTTTTACATATATTTGTAATTTATCATTTAAAACTGGTATATTTCCATCAAAAATGAAGATAGCCAAAGTCATTCCTGTTCATAAAAGTGGAGAAAGACACATGTTTAATAACTACAGACCAATATCATTGTTGCCACAGTTCTCAAAAATTCTAGAAAAATTATTTTCATATAGATTGGATAATTTTATTGAGAAACATAAGCTCTTAAGTGAAACCCAATATGGGTTTAGAGAAAAACGGACCACCTCAATGGCAGTCATGGAGCTTGTAGAAGCAATATCTACCGAAATAGATAATAAAAAATTTACTGTTGGGATTTTTATGGATTTAAAAAAAGCTTTTGATACTATAGATCATTCTATATTAATGAATAAATTAAATAAATATGGAATAAGAGGTTTAGCTTATAAGTGGATGAAAAGTTATTTGGAAAATAGATATCAGTATGTGCAGTTTAATAATGTACAATCAGAACACATGAAGATCACTCATGGAGTTCCCCAAGGGTCTGTGCTTGGCCCTAAATTATTTATACTGTACATAAATGATATTTGCTATGTCTCAAAAATATTGAAAAGTGTCTTATTTGCTGATGATACAACTTTCTATTGTTCAGGAGAAAACCTGAAGCAGCTTCTGACTACTGTGGAGTATGAATTGAATATAATAAAAAAATGGTTTGATGTAAATAAATTATCATTGAATTTAAATAAAACCAAGTTCATAGTTTTTGGCACTAGACAAATTACTCATCAAGTTAAAATTATGGTGAATTCAATTGAAATAGAAAGGGTGAATGAAAATAAATTCCTTGGAGTTATTATCGATGATAAATTATGTTGGAAGCCACACATAGAAACTGTTAAAAGGAAAATGTCAAAAATCATAGGGATACTCTATAAAAGTAAGGATGTTTTAAACATGAAATCATTATATATATTATATAGTTCACTATTATTACCATATTTGACCTATTGTGTGGAATTATGGGGAATGGCATATAAAACAAATACTAACACCGTTTTCAAATTGCAAAAGAAAGCTATAAGAATTATTAATGGATCAAAATATACAGAACCAACACATCCACTATTTATTAAATTAAATGCAATGAAATTTTATGACTTGGTGGATTTTAAAATAGCACAAATAATGTATAAAGTTTATAACAATTTACTCTGCCACAGTACTCAGAAGTTATTTGAAATTAGACACAGTCCTTATGATATAAGGGGTACAAGTGTGTACAAAAAACCCAAAACAAGAACAAATATTAAGCAAAGGTGTGTATCTGTAAAAGGTGTTGATCTGTGGAATCATTTGGAAATTGCTCTGAAAAATTGTGACTCAATGCTGGAGTTTAAAAAAATGTTTAAAAGTAAAGTTCAAAAAAATTATCTATGTCAGACCAGAATATGAAAAATGTACATGTGAGTATGTGTAAATGATCTAGATAGGTATTATGGTATATGTTTAGTAAATTTATGTATATATGTTTTTGGTAAATGTGAATATGTTAAGTGCACTTGTGTATATGTGTGTATATGTATGTATGTATATGTATATATGTATATATATATATATATATAACTTGGATTATATATATCATTTATTATTATTATTTTTTTTTTTATATATATATTTTTTTTAATAATTAGTAAATTAAAATTGTATTAATAATGAAATAAGTTTAAATATATTGAGTAAAAGGGGTAGGACTAGATAAGTTTTTAACTTCTTCCTACTCCCTTTTGAACATGTAAGTTATGATTGATTGAATGATTATTTTATTGGGATTTTCTTCTCTTTTGATTGTTGTTGTTTTCTGTTTTATTTCTGCTGTTCATTTGTTTATATGTTCAAAAAAATAATAAAAGGAAAAGGAAAAGGATAACTGCTTTTGATGGGTTACAAAAAATACAAATATACAGTAATGACAAAATATTTTTTTGCCATTTTAGTTCTGTTGTCTGTGTTAAATTGAGTTGCTTTTTAAATCCAATAATGCCAATGAGTCATTATTAAATTGGTAAATTCAGAACAGTCCATTTCAGAGCATGTCACTTATGTTAAATAGCTGCAGCAGATCATGCCTAGGTCATACTCTTCTCTGTTGAAGGGCAGTGGCTTCGGCTCCGGTAGCCATGTGCTAATATTGTGAATGCGAAATGACACGGCCATGGCGAGTAGAACCAGTGTGGTACAACAATTTACAATAACAATTTGAGCCTTTTACACATTTGAGAACTAACTAACATTTAAATATGTGGAAAAGGGGCATAATGTTTTACCGTAAAAATGTAGCATAATCTTACTATAGAGACTATTTTGTCGTGTTAGTTGTGAGTGGTTATTTTGCCATAACCGGCGTCTCTTCTACGAGCGTTACTTTGCCATGAATATCTAACTGGTCAACCAGAGGAGCGATAAATAAAATGTTGTCTTGGCGTTGAATTCTGTGATTGCTTGTAGACATGAGGCGGTTTTTTTCACCACTGGAACTTTTGGAGAACTTTTAAGTTTACCTTGGTAAAATTCAGTTTGGGCGTTTTTCCCACCAACAACAATTACCAGGGGGCATACAGTACTATTGCAGCAGCAGGGTCTTGATGAGCCAGACAGGAACTTTGAGGGGGTGGGCTGCAATGACCACAGCTGATTGGTCAAATTTGGGAGCGTTGTTTTTCCATCGGCTGGACTTAATCAAACTCATTTAAATTAATTACTGAGAACTCGAAGACGCTGTGGATACACAATTCTAAATTCCCTGGTGAACTTTTACAACCAAAAACTCCCTTTACCCAGAACTCAAAGTTCCTGGTCTTGTTGGTGGAAAACCAGCTAATTACTGCTCAAGCGGTTATAAATAACACAAATGTGCACATTTAGGCCACTGCACTGTCGCAACGTGTACGCCGTCTCGTCGAGACCACTTAGCAGACGGTGAGCATCACAAAGTCACGTCAAGGTGGCGGGTTGCCAGTCACTGAAAAATAATCACAGCAGATTTTATCTTGGCCAAACAATACGCAACCACTTCAGTATTATCCAACCACGGTTTGCTTTTATTTTATTTTTTTGGTCATATGAAGTGAATCTAATCACGAGTGTTCCAGCAATGATCGGTTGAAGCTTTTGTTCCCTTTTACACCGAATAACACATTCTGTTTTCATCCCCTCCTCACAACCAAGCAACCTCCACACAACAAATGTAGTTCCCACTATAGCCATTAAAAAATACTCCGGTAATATGCAAGAAGATATGATATGGCACATCTCTAATTGAAAGGATAGGAAGGAGGGCTAAATCAAAATAAAATGTTAAAAAAAAGTACATCATTCATGTTTGCACAGTCATGTCACACAGCGTTGTGACCGATCCATTCTTTAGGTTTAAATGAGTTACAAATCCAGCTCAGAACAGGCTTAGAGTAACAAAAAAGTGCTTCAAAATGTTATTGGTACATGTCCTTCAAAAATAAAATTAATCCACTGTCTTCTCAAAGACGAGGACGGCGGAAGTAGAAAAAGACTGGGATGCTCATTTGTGCAGCCAGAAACAGAGCAGGGGGGAAAAAAAAAGGAGCAGCTTCTTGAATTTCTGTGGGTGTGACAAACGTTTACCAGAGGCGGTGCCACTAACCCGAGGGGGCGGGGTGAAGTGCACTTTCATGCGTCAAAAGCGGATAGTTAGACCACACATTACACTAGACTTGTCTTGCACTGGCCACAAAAATAGGGCCCCAGAAAACCTAAAGTGCCATCTTATTTAGGGGTGTCCAAACTACGTTCCATCCACTTTTCAGCGGCCCGTAGCATATATTAAAAATGGCATTTGATATGGCCTACAGGTAAAAAAAAAAAAAAAAAAGATGGACAGAGTGAGAGGAGAGGCTGTCAAAAAATAGGTGCAACTGCTATGAATAGATTGGTTTATATACTGTAAAGCTTTTCTAAATATGCAAAGCTACAAATAAACTATTTACGACTAAAATTACACAATTACTCTTCAAAACACTGTGGCGAATAAATATAATTCAATTTTAGAAGCAAAAATAGTTTCCTTTCTGCTGTGTCAACGTCTGATTTTTGAACAAGTCGCACTAATGATCCTCAAGCAAGTCTTAAACATGGTCATCGACTACAGTTTGCCCTTGTTTTGGCTCTGAATTTTGAGATGGGATTTGGCAAATGTTTAGTGCAGGGATGGATCTAATCTAGTGCAATAAATGTGTTATGTGCTGAAGGGTTGGATCCCAAAGCGCAGACACAAATAAGGTTTTAACTATTTATTCACATAACTTGACTAAACTAAAAACAACGAGAATGCATCGAGTATCACGAGGCGCCAAGCCCCCTGGGGCTGCGGAGAAGCACAGAGGAACAGAGAGTAATAATCCGGCAAAACACGCGATTCTCAGATAGTTTATATCGACAGTGAATCGATCTCATTGGTTGTGGCAAAACATGTGGGCACCAGCACTGACCTGGGACTATCTGACTGGCTGTTGACCCGGTAACGCGATTAAAGATTCTTGACACCACATAACATCACATAGCATCAAACCAGCCGAAACCTGATGCTGGTTACATCAGTACAAAACAGACACTTGACTTCAACTTAACAGGTCATGGACTCAAACTTGACCCAGGCGTGAATGAGACAAGACCCCAAACAAACCTCCTGCATGACTCGAGGCATGACAAAATGTTCATGGGCCACCTCAAAATCTTGAAAAATACAAAACTATTTGCCTTATCACCTTTAACATAAAGCTGCTAATGTAGCAGTTTATCAAATCAACCAGTACATATAAACAATATATAATTATGTACTTGGAACTTTAAAGTGGCCCTTCCATCCTTCTGTTTCTCTGCATATGGCCTTCAAACTGTTTAGGATATGTGAGCTTAGTTCAAATATTAATACATTAGTTCCGTATGGGCCTAAATTAATATTCATTATTTGCATGACTCTTCGTAATTTAATAAGCAGCATTTTAAAAAGGAATACATTTCAATGGCTAATAAGCTTTTTCTAAACCACTGAAAATTATGTTCTTTATGACCAAATATGTGTGCAAAAAGATTGCTGATATCATTATTATATATGTCTTTTTTGATACAGTACACCACTCTGATTGGCTCATAGATGTTGAAATCTTTCGAATTATGCCTCACCTGCTCTGAAAAATCAACACACATTACTGCCATGTTGGCATATCAACTGTACACTATATTAACGTTTATAGTGTTACGTGTGTTTTGTGTGCACAGAATAACTACAACAGAGCAAAAAAATAAATAAATGCAATGCATTCCAATGGGTTACAATTACAATTACCTGTGGAGGAAAATGGGTTTAAGACTTCTCTTAGAATGATCATTTTGCAGTTGGAAATCCAGACTTTGTGACCTTACTTAAATGTTGCGCCATACCGGTGTAATTTTCTTCAGGTGATAAGAATTTGAAATATTGAGAAATTGACACTGGGGATTTGATGACATAATCCGTAACATCATACGTCATCGTTTGTTACAATTAAACCTCACTGGTAAACACTACCTGGACAGTTTTTATTTTATTGTTCTTTTCTTTTTTTCCATTTCAAGCTGTGTCACTTACACTGAGCGCAATAAAAAAAAAAAAAGGCAATACAATTGCTATTATTCCATAGCACCAATCACAAATATATTGTTCAGTAATTATTAACAATATCATCAAAAAATTGGCCCCACAAATTTCCTTGAATTATTGTGCTATATTTTTTAAGCTACTATCCATTTTCCGAACCGGTCGCGGGGGTGCTCGAGCTTGTCGCAGCTGTTTTCGGGCAGTAGGCGGGGTACACCCAGAACTGGTTGCCAGCCAACCGCAGGGCACACTTAGAAAACACCCATTTACACTCACAATTGTTTTAAGTGTACGGATAAATGTGTGAAACGGACACTGCTTCTATATAATGCAAGGGCTCTGCAAATAGTTAACAGGTGCAGTTTTGTCTAAGAATTCTTCTTTTAAAAGGCAAGGGAAAACACTTTGTACAGAAGATACACACTTTGCATTACTCCTAATCTTCATCAGGGGATAGTATCTTGGACAGTGCTACAATATGGACGTAAGAATCACTGCCTTTAATAATTATAATTGTGTGTGCTGATGATTAAATATACTACTACATGCAGTATCATGGTACATACACCAGTAATACTGTTGATGTGCTAACTGATCCAGTATTCACCATATCAAAGCTATCACATAAATGTGTTTCACAAGTTAAAGAAACACGCATAAACAATATCCACTTACCAAAACGACCATTGAAAACTCAGCTCTAAGCTCTAACTGACACAAAGAGAAATGAGCACATTTCTCAGCTGTTGATCGTTTTAAATCTGCTTCCATTTAGTTACAGATAGATTTTAGAGTGCTGTTACTAGTCCACAAATCACTAAGTGGTTTAGGCCTGGAGTACCTCACTGATGGGTTTAAAGGCAATAAACCAAGTACGACTGTTATACAAGTAGATCGATTGGCTCAGGCCAGCTAATTGTGCCCTGAGTACAAACTAAACTGTAGACTTGATGCTGAAGTGTAATTTACAGACTAACAGTTTCTATTAACTTCAAAGACAAATCTACTGGTGTATTTGCAGTTTTCAAATACCCAGTCCACTCAGTAACCCATTATTGCACATATTTTCTACATTCAATATATACGCTATAGAATATGAATATTTGCACATTCAAAATATCTTACCAATGTGGCAATGTTGTGCATGGTAAGCTGTGCCGTATCTTACTGTTGACTTTTTGCAAGTGACGTCACAACCTTCTTGGGAAGGCCCCCTCCGGCACAACGGACGGCAAAATAACCACTTGCATCCATTGAAACCCTTGAAACTTGTAAAGTGTATAGTCTTGTATCTATTTTTTATTTTTTTTTGTCAATTATCTTCTGGTCATATTTGCTGTGCGGTAGCTTGTACTAATAGACAAGGGTGTAAACCAACCTTGGCTTTTTATCACGTACCTGCTGATGAAGATAGAAGATGGTGAAAGGACTGGCACCCCTCAAAGTATTCACAAATTTGCAGCGATCATTTTTACAGGGTTAGTAGATCACTGCTCATATTTTACTAGCAAACATATACTAACAAAGATGGTAACAGAGGTGTCGAATTATAAGGTGTTTCAAATCATATTAACGAGCCAGATAGTTAGCATCCGTTCCAACTGCACATACACAGACTTTGTTTATAGTTCCATATGAGTTCAATATAGGACGGAATGTTTAAAAAAAACAAACTTCAGTTACATAATGAACATGTTTTACCTTTGCCATTACACGTTTTACCTTTGCCATTACAAGGTATCTTGTCACCCCGGTATGAGCGTAGTATCTCATTCCGGAGACACAACCAGCGACAAAAAAACTGGTACACGTCCAGGCTTTTTAAGCTTTCAAATCATCTCCAGTGTAAGGGGATACTCAACCCAACTCAACTTTATTTATAAAGCGCTTTAAGAACAGGCACTGCTGTATACAAAGTGCTGTACATAATACATAAATATCGGTTGTGCAGTAAAGAATAAGGTAACAAAACAAGAACAAAGCAAACATTTTGAAGTGCGTATACAAGTTTACATCAGTAAATTAATAAGAAATAGGCGAGTGAATAAATAAATAAATAAATGCATCAATAAGTAAACTAAACACCAAATTCATACACACCAAAAAACACCAGGAACAAGTCTCATGGTGCGCCAAAAGCCAAAGAATACAGATGTGTTTTAAGACGTGTTTTAAAAGAGGATAAAGAGGGGGATTGCCTAACATTTAGTGGAAGGTCGTTCCAAAGGAAGGGACCGGCAACAGCAAAGGCTCGATCTCCTCTAAGCCTCCGCTTAGCCCTCGGTACCTCCAATTGAGTCTGGTCTGCTGACCTGAGGTACCGGGCAGGTGCGTAGGTGTGCAAGAACTCAGCGAGATAAGGTGGGGCAAGACCATTTAGAGATTTGAAAACAAACAGAAGAATATTAAAGTGGACTCTAAATTTCACGGGCAGCCAGTGAAGAGAGGCCAGGATAGGGGTTATGTGCTCCCTCTTACAGGCACCAGTAAGTTGTTGACTACATGATATAGGTCGTGCAGCCAGTGTGAATTCCGGCAAAGCCTGCAATTTTAGTAAATCAGTGAACACAGGGTCCGTTTCCAAAGTGGTGATCTCCATCTTCTGATGGCCACAGTATTTTGGATTTTATAGACATTAAGCTTTATCCTCCCTATAGATGTTTACTATAAAGAAAAGCTTAACATGGCTTCATGTTAGAAAAATATGGCCAATCACCTCCACAATTCACATGCAGATCTCTACTTACGCCAACATCAATCTCTGAAAATATATAAAATATATATTACATAGTGAATGTCTATGGGAGGAAATAGCTTAATGCCCAAAAAATCCCAAATATGAGTCAATTGCTTTAATATTTTCAGAGGTTGAAGTGGACATAAGTAGAGATGTGCATCTGAATTTTGGTGGTGATTGCATGTAGTTTTTTTTTTAACATTAAGTGGTGTCAATCTTTTTTACACGCGCATTAAGCATTAGACTGTCCCAAATATGTATGCTCTATGAGCCCCAACTAAATGTGCCACTTCTACTGACAGGCACACTCCAGCCAATCTTGTAGATTTCATGCCTAGATGGGCAATAATAACTTTGAATTAGTATAATATCAGTCCCGAAGTCACTCTGTGTTCTGGCCACTTCAATTCAATAATCATTTACAACCGGCGTCCGCACTGGTGAAGTCACGCGATCATTGACGTAGGTGCAAATGATCAATGGCACATACCTCTTGTGTAAAATGTGCTTTATGTTTTGATGTGGAATTATTAGTTGGGAGTCCTTTGCTATGTTTTGCCAAAAAATATGCTCCTCGTACATGAACAAATTGAACAATTAATAGATAGATAGATAGATAGGAGGAACATTTAAAAAAAAAAAAGATTATCTCCATTTTTTTTATACTATTCATTTAGATTACATTAATTATAGTTTCCTCTTATTATTATTATTTTTTTATTTCCCTTCCTTTGGGGTTTTAATGATAGAAACTTACATTCCTATATTAGAGGTTAGCTGAAAAGTCAACTAGGCAACAACAGAGTATGTGAGGAAGATACTTCTCTTGCATTGCACCTCTTGCAATCAGTTATGCATGACATCACACATACACTTACACTGTCCCACTGCACACTCTATATCTCTCTCGCATTATCAATGTGGAACCAAAAGCAAAAGGCAAAATGGTGCAGACATACGCAGGCACACGCGCACACACGACTGAAGTAAGTGTACATATTAGACATGGTGTGCATAGTATTTCAATTATCATTCTGTCCCAGTTGCATCTATAGGAGATGTGTTGAATTTAAACAAGGCCAAAAAGGATGGAAAAATGAGGCCAACATCAGCATGCAGAGAATCTGACCTAGGGCATAAATAATCATAAGACTGTCCTACAGGGTGAAAAGTGATGATCTGTTGAACTGCATATCCTGACTTGAAGCAGTGTATTGAATGTTCATGAAATGTACTGTAGATACAGTATTTCATAGGAGTGTCCATTGTATTTAATCAACATCAACCTTTTTGACGCATACCTTATTCGACTAGTTCACTCGAGTCAACTACTGTATAACGATAGAAGCATACTTGATCTGTTAAAACAATATGGAAAAATACTTGCATTTTCATTCTAAATATACATAAAGCCATGCCTTAGGAACTGTCATATTTCCCTCTGTTGAGTATTACAAATAATCTAGAATACTACAATGAAATAGAAACAGATTTGCAAACACTGGGGGCCGAATCCACTTTGTGTGGCTTTTGCGCTGCACTAACCGGTATAAATGAAGCAATCCGGGAGTGTCAAATCCACAAAGAACGTTCAGAAGGTCATATGAGTCACTAACTGTGGAGCCAGGCAAAATGCATCTCCTCAGGGTTGCCAACTCCCCAGTAAGGAGAATAGCAAAAAAAAAGCAGACTGGTTGGCTGTCCTAAAAGTCCCTAGAAGTCACTGAAAGATGTCATTTTGAAAATTGGATACTTGCATGTAATTGTAATCTGTCATGTCTGGGGTCACGCCAGGGTTAAGTTTGAGTTGTTAAATTGGGTTCATGACCGTGAGGTCAAGTGTCTGTTATGTACTGATGTAACAAGTGTCCATTTTGAACATGATGTAACTAGCATCTAGTATCAACTGTTTTTAGGCTACGTGATGTTATGTGATGTCAAGGGTTATGTGATGTCAGGAATCTTTAATCCCTTACCTGGTCAACAGCCAATCAGATAATTCCTTGTCAGTCCTGTTAACCACATGTTTAGCCACAACCAATCAGTTCGATTCCTTGTCTATATAAGCCTCCTGAGTAGTGTGTGTCTTCGTTGGATTATTACTTCTGTTACCACTGTGCTCTGTGCAACTCTCTGTTTCTCGTCTAGTCAAGTTTGTTCCACTCCTCTTGATGTAAATAAATAGTTAAAATCATATTTGTGTCTGCGCTTTGGGATACAACCTCTAGGCTCATGACATAATGGACATTGTAGGACAGAGGACTAATGCCATGGGAGAGGCAAAATATGAGTAAAAAACAATATTCTTAGAACTACAAATGAGATTTCTTCCGTTGTTGTTTATTATTATTATTATTATTATTATTATTTTGCCTTTGAAATAGGCCATCACTTCTTAAAATAGCTTAAAAACTTAAATGCTTTGTCGACCAGAAAAAGTCGCTGATGGAGGAATGCTGCACTCCTTGCTCTGGTGGTATTTGTGCATATTTAAATAAGGTAATATGCATTTATTTGGTGCCAAAATTGCTCACCTGTATGCAAATGAGATTTGCAAATGAGATGGCCTTAACCACTCAGAAGCTCTAGAAAAGGTTGACTTCTCCAGATCGTGTCCTAAATGGACTGCACTGCACTGTCATTGACTCGTTTTCCATTTCACTTTGGTTCATCTCCCACCGAGGCATTGAAGAAGCAACCCTCTCCTCTTTTTGCTGTGGAGAACTCAATGAGGCTTTGTCTCCCAGTCGTTTTCTTAAGATCCCTGTGAAACCTCAGCGGCAGCTCCGAGGTGTGTATTACTCATCACCTCCCAAAAACTCCTGTGGCTCGGCCATTATCAGCAGTTGGTGTTCCACCCTGCAGAACTCTACTTCTGCTGCTTAGAAACGAGGAGAAAGAGCTCACCTTTACTTTTTACTTCTCACTTCCCTGCTTTGGACACAAGAAGGAATAATTGATTTTTCTTTATGGTGCAACTCCAGGAAAGTGAATGATTACTATTAATACAGTGTACCTTTTTGATGAGTATGTATTGTAAATTAATGTTTTTGTTTTATTATTTTTTCTTTCTCAGCAAGGTACTTTATAAAAAGGAAAAATAAAACACCACAAAGAACTGCTATTGAACAGTTAATAACACGGGGTGCAATTCCCTCATTAGGGTCATGGAAGACTTTGGACAAGATTTGGACCCGGCAATTACAGGAAACCAAATAAACAGCCATTCACATTTACCTATACACTAATGGGCAATTTACAGTCTTCAATTAACCTACCATTCATGTTTGTGCATCCACACAGGGGCATACCCTAGATCCAAACTCGGGACCGGACAGATGTGCTAACCAGTACTGTATGCTGTATAATTATTAGATGTTAAACATCAACATCAGGGTTTCCACAGTGTTTTATAAGCCTGTCTTTTCTTGCCCGTCACTGGCTAAGATTAAGCATCAAACCAACCCAGACCCAACACCCCAGATCTAATTTTGTTCCCAGTCCATCCCTGACTATCAGGCTTACCAAGTTTTCGGAGGGAAACCCTGAACATGATCCATGTGAAACCTTGCTGATGTTCCTCTTAGCTTACAACTGTATGTTTCCACAGCATTCACAATGTCTTCAACAACACTACAGCAATGTTTTACATTGAAATGTATAACAATTAAGTAATGTGCCGACGAGATAAAGAGAAATTAACAATCAAATTAAAAACAGTAAATACAGTGTGCCTTCTTGCACAATATTAATTATGTGCCATTGGAACCTCGAAACGCTGTATGACCGTCGTAAACCAAAATGAGATATACATAATGAGACCTGGTGCTATGAAGATGAAATACAAGCTGTTTGTGTAATCTGTGTCTTCTCAGCCAGTTCTAAATCTTTAATTGGAAAAGTGTATGCCTCTGTGATCTCATTTATACTTTTAAAGCTTGTGTTTATCGTTTAAAAACCCGTTTAAATGTCAGAAAGAATATTACAGCGATGGTAAATTATGTAAAGATCTTCATGTGCTCATTAGCAAAAGATTGCTTCTTAAGATTGATTGTTTTGTGCACGGATGTCTTTCTCGAGCCTTATCGCAGAGATCCTTATCTAAAATCATTCATTCATCACAGCAGAAAAGACGCCAACGGACTGTCAACGCAGATAAAAATATCAATTCTTGGGATGGGGTGGAGGTTGAATAAAAGACTAAGAAGTACATAAGAATTAAAAAGATAGAAAAAGCAGGGCTCTTTCATTCAGCTGGCAAGATAAAAATAAAAATAATCCCTCTTGTAAGGGTATTGGAATTGACACCAAGTCTTCCCCTGGTGTATCATGGCACCAAGCTATCTCTATTAAGGCACAGAATCATCTTTTTGTCTGGCACTGATAGGATTGCTGAGTGGGATGGTGAAAACCTGGCTCTTAATCTGCAATGTTCTCTATAGCAGTCAAGTTTTACTTATCTGAAAAGCTATATTAATTCTACATGGGGTTGATTTATGTAATGTTTGTAAATGTCATAAAGGTAAAAAATAAATTAAAAGTAGCCTACATCATTACTACAGATTTTTTTGTGCCAAGAAAATTCCAAATGTTTTAAGGCATTTTTGATGTTGGTGAATCCGAAAATGACATTGATTTTTCCGTCTTAGCTCTAGTTTTTGAGATATTTTCGTTTTTCAAACTACATATCCTCACGAGAGTCCCGGGTGTGCTGGAGCCTATCCCACCCGACTACGAGCAGTTGGCAAGGTGCATGCTGAACTGGGTGCCAGCCAATCACAGGGCACACAGACAAACAACCATTCACAGTCACAATTACACCACAGCAAAAATTGGGCAATATCAGGAGACAACACATTTTTGTAATGCAAAAGCACTGATACCACTCAACTTTAATTTTCTGAGACAACTTTGACTATTAACCATTGAAGCAGATGATACGGTGAGGGCCTGCATAGCTCAAAGTGATGGCCTGCTCAAAAGCATAGATGCATAACCTCGCAGTAGGTGAACAGGCTGTTTTTGCAAGTTACTGTTTAATCATGTTATCTGGTTGGTTGCTGCACAGCAGTGTGTCTGTAGGAGGTTTGAAGAGGGTGGGACTGTGGGAGGGTGACAGCCACCAGGGTTTGATGATCTTGACCACAAGCAAAGATTAAATTAATGTGAAGACGCGTTGGCAAACATCTGAAGAGCAACGTGAAGCACATTTACACAGAGTCAATGCGAAGTGGGAATATATTTATACAGTTGTTATGGTCAAGAATAAACAAGTAAGCTATTTTGAAAAGCATTTTATGTTCTATGGCTGATCTATTCAGCAAGAGTAAAAGCCAATGATCCAACACCATGTTACAGCATGACAACATTTTTTAAATAAAGTCTATCGGTGTGTGTTTTTTTTTAAGTGGTTTTCATACACAAGTTGACTCAATGTGCTTCAATTCTATTGCAATGATGGTTTCTACAGGTCTGTTTGCACTGGGACCTTGTGATATACAGTACACACTAACAGTGGCACGAGTAATGTGTATGTGTCTTTTATCTATTGCCCACATAGAGGGACTAAATGCACACTGGGCCCATTTCCCTGTGTGCAGGGCAGCGTATCGTGCACTCTAAAGCCCAGGAAATTATGGTCCAGTCAAGCAGAAACCAGGAGAAGGATTTGGACAAACGTTTGCAATTGCAGCAACCACAAATAGAGAGGGCATTCAATTGGTATGCATAACAGCTGTCAATTATTTTAATTGATGTGTAATCCTAAAATTGAAACGGTGTCAACGCCGAATGAACTAAAGCTCTCTATTAAAATATTATTAAACAAGTATTAATAAAAAGTAAGCCACGTGAAAGAAATATGCATTTTCTATACCACTTATCCTGTTGAGGGTCACATGGAGCTGGAGCCATTTTTCAGTGGCCCGCGACATATGCTAAAAATGGCATTTCAAACAAAAATGTTTGGAGATAGTCAAAGTAAGAAGGGAGGGTATCGAAAAACAGGTGCCATTAAAGGTTAATTTAGTTAACTAAAACTAATGAAAAAACTAAAACTAAAATTAAAAAAACACTATTGTTATTGAAATAAAATAAAAACAAAAATGCTTTTTAAAAAATGAAAACTAACTGAAACTACATTTTATGTTTACAAAACTAACAAAAAGTAACTCTAATTATAGCAAACATGTCCTTCGTTTTTGTCTTTGGTACTTACCAGTAATTTAATGCATGATCCTTTGGGGACGATTTTAAATGTGATTTTTAGTAGATTTATTTTGATATAAACCGGAATAATGACGATTGAAAGTATGTCACACAGAAGTGACGTCATCTAGCAGCAGCCAATAGAAAAGCACCTACAGATGACGTTGCTCCCATGGTGTTTTTTAAATATTGCGCACAAGTAATACACATTTAAAAAAACAAAACAAACTAATACTAATACTGAAACTAACAAACTAAACTAAAACTACTTTTTTTAAGAGCTAAACTAATAAAAACTAACAGAACCACCCTGAAAACTAATAAAAACTAACTAAAATGAAGAATTCCAAAACTATAATAACCCTACTGCCATATTACAAATAAATTGGTTTATATACTGTAGCATTTTTTTAAATATGGAAAAGCACAAATATTTATTATAATTAATAATATTTATTATTTATTATTATATAATTATAATATATATTATAATTATATGTACAATTTCTAGGACTAAACACAATTTCTCTTCATAACATTATGTGGCCTTGAGTCCTTCTGATTTTCTGTATGTGGCCGTCAAATGCAAAAGTTTGGACACCCCTGGTGTAAAGCCGACTTTCAAATAGTCCATTTGTGTGCTCTTTGTAATCATGTAATTCAGTCAGCTGTCAACGTGAATTAAAAAGGACTATATTACTTAAAGTAAAATATTTATTTGCAAGCAATAGTCAATTAAAATATTCATTTTACCTCAGTGTCGAGCGTCGGCACATCAGAGCTGTAAACATCGCCTTTATTTTCATACACGGTTAAAAAAAAAAACCAAAAAAAAAACTGTCATCTGTGAGGTGTAAGTGATGTTTTGTTTTAATATAGTTCATGTAGCACCTGACATGCATTAAACATTCAGATTTCTCTCAAAACTTTTCTTTTCTTGGATTTATCCATGCTCTACCTACTGGGAGTCAAATATCTCAACAAAATTTGGTGTCAGGTGTCACACTTTGGTGGTTGCGATGCATAATTAGGACAACAAATACTAAATAAAACAAAAATGTTTTACTTAAATGTTACGAGCACACCATGATCTTCAAATTTATAATAATCTAGAATAAATTTTTTTGCATTTTACATATGCATTGTTATATATATTTTAATAAGAATCCTGTGGACAATTGTTGAGAATTAGCTCTCGTGCTAAAATACTGAAAGCAATGCATCTGGGTTGTCCAACTTAGATTAGGTCACTGTAATTTTTGATCAAAAAGAAAGAACAGTAACTAAAATACAATTTATTAAGAGGCCCAATTCTCAGTTGATCTACTTTTGGTCAAATATACCCATTCATATGCCAAACAGTAAAGGCAAGTTGTAACCCTTCCATTTATTGCGACATGCAATATATTATTCATATTTTATAGGCAATAAAACACTCAAGGTTGCACTCTATAAAGTCAAAAATACAATTATGTAAAACTGATTAGAGTCAGAGTGACACCTGTTGATAAGTAATAAGTACAGTCTGAACATACAAATCTAACTAGCTGAGGGGAGAGCCTTTTAGATCTGCTGTCAAAGGGCATCAAATGTGGGAATGGCACTTGCTTGAATTTTTTGACACTTTCATGCATTCTCTCTTTCTCTCTCTCTCTCTCTCTCTCTGAATATAAAAGTGCTTCACCAAGTGATTTTGTGTGTGGATATATATATATATATATATATATATATATATATATATATATATATATATATATATATATATATATATATATATATATATATATATATATATATATATATATGTATATATATATATATATATATATATATATATATATATATATATACAGTGGTACCTCTACTTACGAAAATTAATTGGTTCTGGAAGAAAGTTCTTAAGTAAAAAAATTTGTAAGTAGAGACGCATTTTCCATGTAAATGCCCTAATCCGTTCCAAGCCTCCCAAATTTCAGACATAAATGTTTTATAAAGCATAAAAATGCATCAAAACTTGAAACAAATACATGTTACAATTAGATTATTGCACAATAAATGCGAGTTGTGGATAATGTAAATAACAAAGAATAGAGTAAAGAATAAAAATGATGGTCATTTACCTTTTTAACTGCTCTCCTCATCGTTTTTTTGCCCTCTGGTTCATGTTCTCCTCCCTCAGAAGTGTTTTTTTTTTTTGCCTGGTGTTTTGTAAAGAACTGATCCATGGATGTTTTTTGTTTGTTTGTTTGTTTTTTTTGTTTTGTATCTACAAATTTCTTTCGTAACAAGTGGCAATATTTTCCCGTTGAGGAGTTTCGTAACTTGAAAATTTCGTATGAAGAGACGTTCGTAAGTAGAGGTTCCACTGTGTGTGTGTGTGTGTGTGTGTGTATATATATATATACATATATATATATATACATATATATATATACATATATATATTTATATATATATATATATATATATATATATATATATATATATATATATATATATATATATATATATATGTATAAAATGTTAATATATTGCTTTGTACTGATGATGATCATGTTTACTTGTTTTAATGTGGAATTGGACGAGAATATGTATTTTTTTAATTTACGCAGGCATGTGTTTAGATGTTTAAGTACATGTATCTCTAATTTGCTGACACAAGTGGTACCAGTGAGGCAATACCTATATATTGATGTTGACATTAACAGAATAGTCATTTTTAATTGGCAATTAAAGCAAATCGAATGTCTTTAATCTCATTTTGAAGCATTTATAAGCAATTCAGCATAACTCACACATCTAATGTGGTTTATAACACCTGCCAAATGTTAAATATTTATGAAATGGCAGGTGGAGTACAACCAAAGGAGAGTTGATGCTGATGTGCAGGGTAATGGCACCTCCAGATGCCCAATTTAATGTTACCCTTTTGGCTCATGCTGTAGTTACAATTGGACTGACTTGGTTATTTCAGATTTGAGATTGATACAAACAGAGACAAGTGGAACTTGTCTAGGATGTGCTTGTGTCTTTCGTTTGAGGTGTTGTTGCCTCTGTCACATTATTTTCTGAGATTTTACAAGACAAATAGTTTAGGGTAGCTAGTAGTACCCCACTGAAAGGATAAAGACCAATGTATCAACTGAACCACTAAAGTGTTCTGTATACAAGTATTCTATTTGGTGAAAAAGCGCTAAACAAATGTCAATGAATACTTTTAGTCAAGCAAATTTATTGTCTATAAAAATAAAACTAACTATATTTTCTCTGCAAATCACCCAATCAACGAAGACAGAAAATAATAAAATATATCCATCCATCCATTTTCTTAACCGCTTACTCCTCACAACGGTCGGGGGTATTGGAGCCTATCCCAGCTGGCTTTGGGCAGTAATCGGGGTACACCCTGAACTGGTTGCCAGCTAGTCGCAAGGCACACAGAGACGAACAACCAACCACACTCACAAGCACACCTAGGGACAATTGGCGCCCAATTAACCTGCCATGCATGTCTTTGGAATGTGGGAGGAGACAGGAGTACCCGGAGAAGACCCACACGGGCACGGGGAGAACATGCAAACTCCACCCAGGAAGGTCGGAGCTTGGACTCGATCTTGCGTCCTCAGCACTGGGAGGCGAACGTGCGAACCAGTCAGCCCACCGTGCCGCCTAATAAAATATTTTGTATTGAAATATTGAAATGGAACGTGAAGGATTTTTTTAAGGAATAATAAATCATGTGGAATACAGTATATTGTATGCAAAATTATGTAAATTTATGGGAGGACTGCTTTAAAGTTTAAGAGTTCCTCAATGGATATCCATCGATCCATCCATTTTTCAAACCGCTTATCATCAAGAGGGTTGCACCATTTCACATATTATTCTTTTGTTGGTGTTGGATTCTGGAAATTCAATCAAGAATTGAAAGACTGCAGAATAATAATATATTTTAAAACTAGCTACAAAATGGGTGTGCTTTTTTTTTTTTTTAAATCATGTCAAGTCAATTCAACTTCATTTATATAGCGCTTTCAAACAGCCTGAACTGTCACAAAGCGTTTACAGAAAGACAACAACACTAACATAACGAAAAGATTAACAGCAATACAATACATTACAATACAATCACAAAAATCAATATTCTTCCATTCCTACTACCCACGCTTTGATGTTTGAAGCAGTTCTAGATGAAAGAGGACAGAATCAGTCTCCTTTCAGTAGTTGATCAGAGACGTGATCACAACATGCATGACATCACGCACGTCTGCTACAAGCATACAAGCTAAAACAAAAAAAATCAGGCAGGCTTCTCCAATCCTGGTCCTGCAAGTTTTAGATGTGTACATTCTCCAAGACTCCTGATTCTAAAGATTGCCCACTTTCAATAAATCACTTTCCCAAGGCTTGAAATCTGCTATAGTGACCCCAGTCTTCAAATCTGGGGACTCAAGCTCATTTAATAACTAGTATCTCCCGTGTAAGTATCCTACAGGCGTTTCCAAAACTGTAGAAAAATGGGTGGTAGACCAAATTGTCAAAAATCTTAAAGAGATCGTTCGGATCTTTTAACATGAATCTCAATTTGATCCTCACCTCCAGTGTGTGCGATCAGCACTGACTTACCACTGACAGCATTCTGTGACACGAGTTCTGGTCCGGTGTTGGACGAGAAGAAAATAGTCCAGCAAGCTGGCTGGGGTCTCGGGTTTTCAAAAGCGTGATACATTTCCATCACAATACTCCTTTCCTGAAAAAAGTCAGATGCCATTACCGCCAGCCACTACTTTTCTGTTCGGTCGTATCACTGCACGGCGCCCTGTAGAGGGCTAACCGACGCACAGCAGCCAGCTAGCTGATACTTCCGCCTTCGAAAAGACAAACAACTTCTAGCAGAAGGATCAGCTGGCTGCAGTGCGTCAATTAGCCCTCTACAGGGCGCCACGCAGTGATACGAACAAACAGAAAAGTAGTGGCTGGCGGTAATGGCGTCTGACTTTTTTCAGGAAAGGAGTATTGTGATGGAAATGTATCACACTTTTAAAAACAAATAGTTTTTAAAAGAAAAACGCTTTATTTCCGACACCCCAGCCAGCTTGCTTGACTATTTTCCTCTTGTCCAACACCGGACCAGAACTCGTGTCACAGAACGCTGTCAGGGGTAAGTCAGTGCTGATCACACACACTGGAGGTGAGGATCAAATTGAGATTCATGTTAAAAAATCCGAACGATCCCTTTAACAACAGCTCCCCCTCTCTCTATGCCATGCAGTTTCGTTTCAGATCGAAACATTCAACTGAAACAGCTATGTGCCTATTCACTGAGAAAATAAAATCTTCTTTAGACAATGGTGGAGTTGTAGAGGCTGTAATTTTAGACCTCAGAAAAACCTTTGATATAGTAAAACATGCTGTTCTCCACAAAACCATGGTCCCCAGTCGGAAAAGGGTGGAGTACCTTCTACGGGTCAGGCATGAGATCCTGCCCCAAGTGGAGGAATTCAAGTATCTTGGGGTAGGATGGAGTGGGAGATCGACAGGTGGATCGGTGCAGCGTCTCCAGTGATTCGGACTCTACATCGGTCCGTTGTGTTAAAGAAGGAGCTGAGTCGAAAGGCGAACCTCTTGATTTACTGGTCGATCTACGTTCCTAGCATCACCTATGGTCACGAGATGTGGGTCGTGACCGAAAGAACACAAGCAGCCAAAATGAGTTTCCTCTGCAGGGTGTCCAGGCTGTCTGTTAGTTAGAGATAGGATGAGAAGACGGAGGGAGGGACTCAGAGTAGAGCCGCTCTCCTCCGCATTGAGAAGAACCAGTTGAGGTGGTTCGGGCATCTGGTTTGGATGCCTCCTGGACTCCTCCCCGGAGAAGTATTCCGGGCATGTCCCACTAGCGGGACTATGTCTCTTGGCTGGCCTGGGAACGCCTTGGGATCCCGCCGGAGGAGCTGGTTGAAGTGGCTGAGGAGAGGGAAGTCTGGGCTTCCCGCCAAAACTGCTGCCCTCATGACCCGACCCCAGAAAAGTGGTAGCTAATGGATGGATAGATGTATTCTGTTCTCCCCAATAATTATTAACTCACATAATTTAACTTCTCTTATGATGCCATGAGCTGTATGCAATCATACCTGTGTGATCAAACACAATCTATATCAATTAACAACTGCAGTTCTGGGTCTTGCTAACCACTGGGGTTCCACAGGGTTGGCCAAACAATTCAATTCAACACCAAAAAGCGGTCACTTCTGTATTATCCAATCACCACCTGCTATTTATTTATTGTCATAAGGAGTGCATCTAATAACCAGTGCTCCAGCACCGCTTGGTACTTGAAACTTTTACGCCGAACAGCGCGGGTTGTTTTCATGTCCGCATGTGTCTTTAATCTGTGCATATTATCTAGTGTGTTAAAGCTCTAGTTTGTGTTTCTTCTTAAGCTACTTCTGTTTTCTCTGATTTCCTTCTGAATGTTAACTCCTGTGTTGATGCTTATAGACGTTGTCATTCCCTGTGTAAAGCACATTGTGTTGCCTTTGCGCCAAGAGTACCATAGCGGAATAATAGCAGTTGAGAGAAAAATAAAATTATCAGGAAGCGAGCTCGGACCAAGGAAGTGCAAAAGCGCGACGGTCAGAAAGCAGCGCTTTCCTCCTTAAGTGCCAATAAGCTGCAGTGAGCAGAGAGGAATACAACATCATTCATTCATTCTTTTAATATCCATAAAATACAATTATTGCTTATTGGTCATTCTGCATGGCAACTGTATTGTGTTGTCAATGATTAGATTTGCTGTCTAGAGGCTAACAGTCAAGGCATTTTTATTTGCAAACAAAACAAATAAATGATTATATTATATGTATAAAGTTATTGCAGTAATTGTCATCTTTTGTGTATTTTTGGGCGCTCTTGGAGCTTACGCTCAGTGTCAAATGTGGTGTTACAGTGCACCAAATATAGACAAGATTCTTATTCAACCTTTCAAAAGGTGGTCATTTTGCTATTACTGATTTTTTTTTTTTTTTTTTTTTTTGCAATATTTAAGTTTTTACAGTTGCTTATGAGACATAGATGACTACTCACCTCATCATCATCATCATCATCATCATCATCATCATTTCATTTATTTCAGGCAATAGAGCACAGTTGAACACAGCAGCAACAAGTCACGCCGTAGTTTCACAATACGAACAGAAAAAAACTAAATAAATAAGAGAAAAGAGAGGAACATTTGATTCTGCCTGAAAGGGAGTGGGAAGAAGAAAACTTATTTAATCCCACCCCCATCTCTAATCTATAAAAATACAAATGTACTTCCTGCAAGTTACAGTATTTCTATCTTGAAAATATTTTTATCAATATATAGACAATGGCATACCATTAACTGAATTATTAAGTGCTAATAATGGTGATGTTATCATAGGTAACAAATATCACATTCTTATGGTTCATACCAACAATGGTAATACATATATAGTCCAAGAATAAGACATACATCATCTACATCATCATCTTTAGTAATAGACAATAACAACAGTTGTAGCAGCAAGGACAGATTTACACCAAGTATTTATACATTCAAGGTCCTCTGGTATATTGTGAGCAAACCATGTTTTTATATAACATTTTAAATCTGAAAATATTTTGGGATTGCTTATGTTGAGTACCCAGACTATTCCAATATTTCACACCACATATTGACACACAAAAACGTTTGCAATTTATTCTTAATTTGGGTATTATAAATTCTCTATATCCTCTTAAATTATGAACTAACTCTTTAAGTTTAAATAACTGTTGTAGATTAATTGGCAATAATTTATTAAATGTGTTGTATAAGATTACCAAAGTATTAAATTTAACTAGATCTTTAAATTTTAGTAATTTTGACTGAGCAAAAAGATTGTGAGTATGTTCAAGAAATCCAACTTTGTGTATAATCCGCAAAGCACGTTTTTGTAATATGATTAATGGCTCTATTGTACACTGGTAGGTGTTACCCCACACTTCAACACAATATGTGAAGTAAGGGAGGACCAGCGTACAATATAATGTACGGAGAATCCTTATCAAGACATGACTTTACTTTATTCATAATTGAGACGCATTTAGAGATTTTATTTTTTGTGTGTCTGATATGGGCTTTCCAAGACAATTTATTACCAATTATAACACCTAAAAATTTAATCTCACTTACATTATCATTTAGGACGCCGTCTATAGTTATCTGCGATTCAAAATTTATTCTAGAATTAATAAAGATTATTGTTTTAGTTTTTTCTATATTTAACGATAATTATTCATATCCATCCACATTTTTATTTTATCAAGTTCATTATTCACAGTACTAACAAGCTCATTGTAATTATTATAACTATAAAATATATTAGTGTCATCCGTGAAAAGTTTTAATGTCTGAGACACATTAAAAATGTCATTAATGTACATATTAAATAATATTGGCCCTAATACGGACCCCTGGGGAACACCACAAGCAATGCCAAGTTTTCCAGATATGCGCTGCCCCATTTTAACATATTGTAACCTTCCTTTTAAATAACTTCTAATCCAGTCACCAGCAACTCCTCGAATCCCATATCGTTCTAATTTATTTACTAGGATAGAATGGTTAATTGTATCAAAAGCTTTTTTGAGATCAATGAAGACCCCAACTGCAATTTTCTTTGTGTCTAGTGCATTTGTAATTTCTTCAGTTGCATCAATTATTGCCATTGCAGTAGTTCTATTTGCTCTGAAACCATATTGACCTTCATGTATTAGTTGATGTTTTTCAAGAAAACTTTCCAAACGAGAATAAAAAAGTTTTTCAAATTTTTTTGAAAATTGTGTTAATAAAGAAATTGGTCTATAATTTGTAAAACTGTATTTGCTTCCATTTTTGAAGAGTGGTATGACTTTTGCGATTTTCATTTTATTTGGAAAGCAACCAGATTGAAATGATAAATTACATATATAAGTCAGGGGCTATGCAATATTTACAATAACTTGTTGAACTAAAAACATGTCAATGTCATGGCAATCTGTAGAGAATTTACTTTTGCATTTCAGAACACTTGTCTTGTCTTGTCTTGTCTTGTCACTTCCTGCTCACTCGTTGCCGAGAGGAACAGTGACACCGGATTATGTGTGATGGTCGAGGTGCAATTATTAGCTCCATGATTTGGAATTTTAGGCAGCCAACTCAGCTCCAACATTTACAAAAAAATTATTAAAACTGTTGACTATACCTGGTATGAATCGATGACTTCTCGGTCCAGTGAGCGAGTGACTGACACATCTCCTGTGTCTATGTCAATAGTAAAGAGACCTTTGGGGTCCTGGTCAGCACCAGGTCCTGTCAGTCGGAAAATATGGTCCCACGACTTCTCTGTTGAAATCACCTGCAGGCCAAAACACACACGGCAAGTCAAAACTTTGCACATTTGTCTTTTGAGTCTAGCTATTTTCACGATTATATTGTTGTGTCTAAAGAAATACATTTTGATAGATGTACTCACATGAGACTACAGTTTCCAACACCATCCATGAGCAGGCCAGTCAGAAGGAAAAAAAAAAGATGAAGGAAGGGGGTTAGAGAATGTTATGTTCACATAGTGTATCATGAGTTACACAAGACAATAATCAGATCATAATTGGAAACTTCAATAGCTAACATGGTGTCCGCAGGCATCCAGTCGCCCCAATGACCATAAAATCATCGACATTGCCACATAGATGGTGTTATTATTAATAATAACATGGAATTGAAGGTAAACTTAAGAAAAAATGTGCAGTACCCAAGTACCTAAAACAGCTTTCGGTTTGAAACGGGTTGACAAACCCTGATGATTAAAAAAAACAAAAAAAACATGCAGTACTTCAACAATCAAACAAAACCTAGGGCCTGTGCATTCAGTATCAAAATCTTTATTTTCATGCCAGGGCAGAGCGTGTTTTTGCATTTGGTGGACCTCGCTATGCCTTGATAGGCATTCCGGCGTATTCCAATGCACACCCTCGCCACATCAGGCAATTTGGTGATCATGACTACACAGCAAATCCGTCAGTTTTATAGTTCCAGTGTTTGATCAACTATTCAGTAAACAGAGTTATTTTAACACTGTTAGGATACAAAGTTACACTGTCAGAGTAAATTTCCTTCAGTGTTGGGTGTAACCTGAATAGCACTACCTTGAGTGTTAAATTAACCACACCCTCACTTCTGGTGGTTCCATTTTCCAGGGCATTGTTGACATTTCAATAGTGATACATCCAGTTATTGTTGTTGTCACGGTGGCGTGGCTCAGTGGTACCGTAGTCGTCTTGTAACCAGTCAAGTGGGACAATGTCAAAGTATCCTTCAGCAAGATACTGAACCCCCATTTGCTCCTGATGCCGTGTCATCAGTAATCAAAATGTAAAGCACAGGAAAAATGCGATATAAGGGAAGTACCATTTACCAGAGTAAAGTGTAGTTCAAGTTAATATTTTAACACTAGTGTGGAGTACTTTCAACAGTAGTCAGTGTTTACCAGTCTAGATTTTTAACACTATACAGTGTTGGAGTAAAACTGCTTAATTGTGAAAAAAGTAATACTTTGAAAAGTGTCAAATTCACACTCATTGGTGTGGAAACATATATAAACTTGGGGGCTGGGCCTTTTAGCTGGGCTGAAGGAACGGTAAAACTGAACGGAAAAACTGCTTCCTCAAATTGGATGTGGAGTTTTTAGCCAGCGCAAAGTTCGCTACGCACTGAGAGGTTTTTGTAATCTTTACTGGACAAAACTGCAAAGTAATGGCTGCATTTCCACTGATCAAATGCACCCGTTTGTGGAGGTCCTCCTGCTTCTTCCATTGTTTACGTTGTGACGAGGTAGGTAGTGTCTATTGTTTTGTCCAGACTGCTATAGGCTAGCGCTCGCCGCTCACACGTTGGTACACGTGACGTGGCGCTGCGTCTTCCGCTGAGAAAACGTGACATGCGATGTGACGTCACTCCCAAATGTAAGAGAAACATTTTCTCCTCAAAATTATCTCCGATATGGACAACAATATTCTGCATTCTACATACATTACGAGGTAATAAAAAAATAGTAACCTACAGCCACTTAGGAAAGTAACTTTAATCAGATTACTGGTTTGGAAAATGGAATGTGTTAGATTGCTCCTTATTGAAAGAAAGTAATCAGATTAAAACAACACATTACTTGGTAACACGTTAGTGACAACACGAATAATGACCATGGCTGATTGGTTGGTCAAATTTGGGGGGGTGTTGTTTTTACATTGGCTTGGCCAATCAAACTCTATGTCATCATACTCATTTGAATTAATTACTGAGAACATTAAAATGCTGTGGAAACACAATTTAATATTCCCTGCTGAACTTTTACAACCAATAACTCCCTAGTCCCTTTACCCAGAAGTCAAAGATCCTGGGCTTGTTGGTGGAAAAGCAGCTAATTTTATTTTACAGTTGTTCAAAAAAAAAAAAAAAAACTTTCACGACAGCTAAAAACATTCAACTTCTATTTAAAACATTGCCTGCTGAGTTGATAAAGTTTAATGGCAGTTTGAGTCCATAATTAATTAATTCACTTTACATGAATTCCCATGGGGAAAATTAATTAAAACAAGTTGGAAGTCAACCAATGTTGCTGAAATAAGTTCTGCTCAGAAGTTGAATTATAAATATTCTATCAGAATAGCGGGGGCGTCTCCCCCTTTTACATCACGCAAAGCGATATATTCTCGTAGGTGAAATGAATATTGAACACCAGTACCAAACATTGAACACAAACCAACATCCTTATTATTAACATGAGTGTGGTCAGCGCCTGGTGACTGAAGAATTCAGAGTACAAAGGCAGCAAATCAAAAGGAGAATTCACAGATGGCTCAGCAGCACACCTGCAGCGAGGCAGCGCCACCAAAATAACACATGCAGGTGTTAAATGAGACGTGAGCGCATTACAGTGCTGACGGTACGACTTCAGGTGAAGCCGAAGTGAAGTGACAAGAGGAAGTTGAGCATCATTACCAGATGCTTGGTGGGAGATGGCACTAACAGTACAAATAGTACAAGTCTACATGCTGACGGACGCAGGTGGTGGCAAATAAACATGCATCCAGTGGCTTTGTCTGTGCTGAATATTCCCCCACTGTGAGTAGAGCGGGACCGCCGCCACCACACACCGTGTCGATCAGCTCCAATTAATTGCTAAGCAGACATGAAAGGCGATGGGTGTGTGATACTACAAGTACATGGAAATGACAGGAAGTGAGTTGCTGCTTTTCGAAAAATACTGAGGATAAGAACCAAAGCAATCTGTATACTTGTATGCCTCCTATTGGTTTCACCCATTCAGATAGTGGAATGCATAGGATGTGAGCGAGAGAGAAAAAAAATCTCAAGTGACTAACGAAAATAGATAATACCATGTAGAAGTTTCAAGTTAACACTGGATTTGTAGTGTTTTTCATGTTTTTTTTTATACATTGACCAACCACAGGAAGTGTACATCATTAATCACACAAAGAAATAAAAACTATATTGATACTATTGGTGTCAGCCGATTAAAATTTTTAATCGTAATTAATCGCACTTCAATAATTAATGAATCAATGATTAATCGCACATTAATCGCACATTTTATACCTCAATTTATATCTAAATTTTCAATAAAATGTACAATTTTGTTTCCTAATTTAAATATGGTTTTATTTTTTAGTCATTCATACATTAATTTAATAAGAATTGAATAAAAATAAATACAATGTAAAATATGTACTGTACGGTAAAAAAAACAAAACAAAAAACAAGTGTGACTGATTTGTGTTGATCATTTTTGCAATGCATAATTGCATTTGTGAGACAATGGTGACAGCTCAGTGCATTTTTCTTTTCATATTAAGAGCTGACTAATTTTTTAACATGAAGTAATGTGAAATTATGCACATGTTTAAAACTGTAAAATATAACCTAGTCCCCAGAAATATATGCATTGTTATTTAATTTATTACTGCAAAATTGTGTTACTGTATTCTTTTGCGGAACGCTGAATGCTTTTATTTTGTTAAGTTTAATTGGATGCGCACTGTAAAATGACATTTCTTTACTGCTTGCGAACCAGAAACGATCGATGTGTACTTTTTATATTAAGAGCTACTTAATTTTAAACAAGAAGTAACTTGCGATTTTATGCACATTTTAAAATTGTAAGATACACCTTGACACCAGTCCCCACAAATATATGCAGTATAATTTAATTTATTACTGCTAAATTGTGTTATAGTGGCTCCTTTTCACAACGTCGGTCGCTTTTATCTTGTTAAGTTCCCGGATGCACCGTGATGCCGCTCTCAAGCGAACACATGATCTTACTTTCACTTTCACCCGATTATGTTTTTTTTTTTCTTTTTTTTTTTTTTCTTTTACCCAATGGTGCGTTATTGCAACAAAAGAGAAGACGATGTTAGACTTTCTTGGAGTTGTTGAATAAAATACATCCCACATCAAAAGATCAAGTGCCTTGGAGTCACTCCAAGTGACAAGACGGCATCCATTCGGCTCTTGGCTCTCACATGGGGTTGAGAGAATGAGGATCCATCTTGGAACACTGGCACTACCGAGTGTGTTCTGTCAAAGCAGGGAACTGGTGGAAGTGCTACACTGTCCAATCGGTTCCTCCACTCCAACATTCTGCCCCTTAAACATTGTGTATTATAGCTCCAGTGCAGTACAGTGCATTTCTATTGGGTCCTTTTGACGTGGACGTTTCTGCTGCTTTGCGACTGGAATTCTCTTAGAGGCTTTGCAAATAAGGTAATTAATCGAGTGTTAAAAAATTTAGTGACGTTAAAGGCACTAAAGGCACTTCAACGCCATAATTTTGACACCCATAATTGATACACATTGTCAGTGTTTTGAATGAAGTCACGCGATTGGCTGACAACCAGTTCATGGTGTACCCTGCCCACTGCCCGAAGCCAGCTGGGATAGGCTCCAGTGCTCCCCGCAACCCTTGTGAGGACTAAGCGGTTAAGAAGTTGGATGGATAGATGGATATACACATTGTTACAGTAAATGCAAAACTGTGCGCACAAAACTGTTATGTTTGTTGTTTGGCTCGCAACACATTGTTTGCTCCGAAATACTTGTGAAGTTGCAGATTGCATTTTAATGCCTAGATCAGTGTTCCCCAGCCTTTACTGAGCCAAGGCAACATGATTCAAATTGGAAAAAAAGCTCACAGCACACCACTTAGCAAAACCAGGGCTGTCAACTTCTAACCAAACCTTGTACCAGTTGTGCCAGGTTATGGTGTCGGTTCAGGTCACAGGATGAGATGGGATGCAAGATTTTATCGGGGTCCTTCCGTGGCCTAGACGCCGGATGATGTCGTCATGCTACAGGATATAAGCGGCAATACCGTATTTTGTCACTTTGGGAATCAAATTGTGTAAACAGTGTAAATAGAAAAATATCTATTGATAGAGACCCTGAATACACCCCCCTCCCCAACTTCACCTCAATCAGAAGTTAGTTGGGTTTGGGGAGGTGGGCACTTAGGTGCACTGGCAATCGTTTTGACAGTGGTGGCTCCACCGTGCCCGCACCCCTTGTGAAGATAAATGGTTCAGAAAATGGATGGGTGGATGACTGATTAGTACGGTTGATTATGAGAGCCCTCTCCCATATCTGCACATTGGCTAGTGATCTCAGCTGCTGTCTGAAGACAAGCAGATGTTATCAGGTTTAAAAAGGTTTACTCCTACAAGTATTAATTAAACACATACATGTTTGCCAAGAAGAAACTGTGGTTCAACTATGGTGGGAAAGATATATAACAGTATGTCGGTTTGCATGCACTACAACACAACATAATTGGAGGTGCGTTTAAAATTATAAACAATGAGCACACTCATGCATCGCTCAAAGTGGCAAACCACGTGGACAACTCTCCGTCACTATCACGAATGTGTACTTGAAAAAGTTCTAAAGTGAACAGGTACTCACTTCAGGTACACGGCACGCACAAAACCTTTTTTCTGAAATGTTTCATATTTCATACCCATATTGAGTTTATGATTCCTAGACTTTTCTGCATCACTAATGTATTCTGTGAATTCTTTTACACACCCGTTTACAGATGTCGCTTTCCTTGTTGCTCTCTCTGATTCCTATAGTTCAAGATGGATGGATATGAAGGGATATTATTAGTAGCGATGTAACGATCACGGCAATATCGTGATATTAAAACTGCCACCATATCATCGTTGTCATGTTCACAATATTTAAAAGGAACATATCTGTTCAAAAAGTCAGGTTAATTTCCATTTGTGCAGTTCTTGCATCCTCTAGTGGCTAGTTTATTAGTGAAATTAAATTTTCATAGGGATGTTTTGGCCTTCTATGTTTAAAATCTATGCTAATTGTCAGATGAAGGGAAACCTAATTTGCTTGTGAAGCGATCAATGTGTGCTTGCATTAGCAAGTAAGTGCCTCAATATTGTTATGCAATTTTTTGCATGCAATTGTTATGCAATATTGTATATGCATTGCTGTTATGTACAAAAGCGCAATATTGTGCTTTTTTATATAGCCAGGAGCTTAACTGACAAGCTTGTTAGTAGCAGCATGGCACTTTCTGCTTTTAGGCAGGCTCACTAATTGTTACTATCAACAGTTATAAAGACTTAATTTATTGAGAATCTTCCTTTTTTCCCATCCTTCATGATCTTTTTTTCCTGTCTTTCCTTCGTTTACAAATATTCGGCATAGGGCCCTATTTTCGTTCCCAGCGCATGTCTAGTGTAAAGTGTAGTCCATCTGTGTAGGTGAGTTGTTTTTTTTTCCTTTGGTATTTTTGTAGACGACTGCAGCGAGAAAGGTGTGTTTGCGACATCGTGCACCGTTATGGGATGGAATATAGTCGAGGCCCGGACAATAATAGCTCCTCCCTCATTTGCATTGAAATCAGAGCGGACGGAGCACACGCCGTGCTTGAAATCGGGGATGCAAATTGACTCACTGGGATCGGAGAGGTGTGATAGGCTTGTGCATTTATACGGGCAAACTGACCCCCCCACACACACACACGTGACTTGCGACGCCCTGATCAAAGGGGAACAGACTGAATAAACACACACCCCAAGTGCCCACAAATTAATGAAGTGAATAATGATGTCATTCACTAGCCACTTTATATTGAAATTGCTATTGCTTCTTTGATAAAAATAAATAAATAAATAAACAAATAACAATAAAAACAATTGAAATGCAAACAAATTGTTTAAGAACATTTTAGGAAGGCTTCAGCCCCCCCCCTCCAAAAAAAAAGACCTAAAGATGCCACTTGTTTAAGAGTTGACAATGTGTTCTATGTTCAGCACGTAGTAGTTATTGTTGAGGCGAGTCTCTCAGTAAGAAGGAAGAATGTGTGTCCTCAGTTATGTGTCCTTTGCATTCCAAGATAATGAGGTACACAATGCAAGTTGGAACGGCCCGGAAAGGACAGTGTTATCAACAGAACAGTGTTGTGAATGAGTCACTAATTAGGAATCTGCTGTGCTATTTTCCCTATCACAATAAGCCTGAAGGACTACAATCGAGAGGGACTGTGCTGAAAAGCCAACAAGATTGTATGGCAGTTGCTCAGCAAAATGTCCCTTGTGTAAACAGGCCACAGGTTTTGTTGTGTACAATAAATGCTTGCCTGTTTATACACAACCACCTTAAGGGCTTACTATGAAAATAGAACCTTTTGACCTTTTGTCTGAAAGAGTAATGTGACAACAACAAATGTTAGGAGTCATCACGGTACACTGTAGATATAAGGTTAATTAAACTAAATTATTCCATGCAAACAAAGTGCATTTTTAAATGTTGGTATCCATGAAAAAATGTGGTTAATTATGTTATGAGTCATGAGTCGCATTTTTAATTTTGGAAGTTTTTCCCATTTGACTTTGCCTCAAGTGTAATCACTTGTTATTGAAGCTAATAATGTATTTTTATTTAATTATTTATTTATTTATTTATTTATTTAACAATCAACAGTGATAAAATTATTATTAGATCTTCACTTGAGTGTAACACTTAAGAATGTACAGTTAAAAGATGCTTAGGTAATTATAGTGAATGTGGGAATTATTATTTCTATACACATTTTCTTGGGAAAAAAAAAAAAATATATATATATATATATATATATATACATATATGAAACAAAGTAACAGTGATTGGCTCAATTTCACTTAAACACTGATAAGCGTGGTGAACTATGTGTCATGACTCGGGTCATGCAGGAGTAATGTTAATGTTTGGGTCTTGTCTCATGTCTGGTGTCACGCCTGGGTTAAGTTTGAGTAGAGTTCACCAGAGTGCACCAGAGTTCACAACCTGTTTCGTGTCCGTTTTGGGTATTGATGTAACAACATCCAGTTTCAACTAGTTTTAGGTTATATGATGTCTGGACTATATGATGTCAGGAATCTTTTATGCTACATGATGTTTGTTGATGTCAGGAACTCTCTGTAATTACTGGGCTGGGCTGGTCTAGCCGCAACCAATGAGATCGATTGACTGTCTATATAAGAGTCTGAGAATGGTGTGTATTTTGCCGGATTATTGCTCATTGTTTCGCTGTGCTTCTCCGCTGCCCAAGGGGGGCTTGGCGTGTCGTGATTCTCGATGCATTCTCGTTGATTTTAGTTTAGTCAAGTTCTGTGAATAAATAGTTAAAACCTTATTTGTGTCTGCGTTTTGGGATCCAACTCTTCAGTACACAACACTATATAATGGAAATGCGTATTTGTTGGACACTTGGGAGGCCAAAAGAAATATGTCTACGTTAACGCACAAACCAATACAATTGTCATTGGCTGCTGGTGAGAAAATGGAGAGGAATATGGAGAATCACATAATTCTAAAAAGGAAGGGAAAAAAATAATCAAATGTGGATTTGTGCGTTGTCACATTCATGGATAGAGCCGATAAGCTATAAAACTTTGCCTTCATGCCTGCAACCATGGAGGATAGTCATGGCAATATGCTTTAGCTTGCTAATGGAAGAAGGTAGGAAAACAGAGGCCTACATTAGGTCAGCATCTATTCTCACCTGACAAATCAGATTTTTATTGCTTTGCCTGCTTTTAAGCTCCTCTCATCATATTGCATAGCACCACCTTCTCCATTTGTCTTACGGTCCAGGCAAGATATGGAATTTGCATTTGCCGCCAAAAAACAAAAACAAAACATGACTAATCGTCTATTAAAAAACAAAAAAAAAGAAAGAAAGAAAAAACTACTAAGTGGAAGCAGTTTGTGTGGGTGTGCATGCTTGTGTACGTGTGTGTTTGGGATGGAGGTTGAGACAAACAAGCAAAAAAAATTAGAATAAATAATAAGCCAGCCAGAGGCTGCTTGCATTTTAATGCTGTAATATTACCGAACACAATGTGCCCACTCTGTGTTTGGAAGATACAGCCTGTGCACTGCTCAGTGGCAGTTTTGTTGAGAGCACAAACAAAACAAAAAGCACAAAATAAAAGTAAACATGTAGGAGCTGTCAGACAGCCATGGGACAGACGATACAGAGAAAGGAGACAGGCTGAGTTGACGAGCAAACCAGGATACAAAAAGTGCTGAAACAATGCACAGAGGACATATTTTATATTGTGTTTGATATTATTTGGCACCCCAAACAAACTACTGTACAGTATGACATCATTCTTACCTCTATCTTTTCATGGGACTGTCACATTAAAACAGACAAGTTGATTTGTGAGCTGCAACCTGAGGTTGACATTGCATGTTGGTATTTCATAATGGATGTTTGATTTTGATTTGCTTTGCACAAGTGTGTTTATCCAAGGGAGACTGGGGCTATTATTGCCAACCAATACAACAGTAACTGAAAGAAACAGGGAAATGAAGTACACACCAATATTTTTGGGGTTGTGTGAAGTTTGATATGCGGAATGTGAATCCCATGTACCCACCCTAACTACCGTATTTTTCGTATTATACGTCGCTCCGGGTTATAACCCGAACCAGCCAAAAAATGCATAATTAAGAAGGAAAAAACAGATATATGTCGCATTTTTGGGGGAAATTTATTTGGTAAAATCCAACACCAAAAACATACATGTCATCTTGAAAGGCAATTTAAAATAAAAATAAAAGAGAAAACAACAGGCTGAATAAGTGTACGGTATACTAACGTTACATGACTGACATGCCTGGTAATGTCAGTAACGGCGTAACATATTAAGAGTTTGTAGCGAGCATTGACGGGAGTCGGAGGCGGAGTGTTGAAGCACGGAGCCAAAGGCTGGCGTTTTATTGACATCAGCTTCTGAGGTCTTAACAGCAACTCCCCACTCAGCTGGAAGCTAACAGGCTAACTCCCCTTTTCCAAATAACAAAACCTTCCCACCCGGAACTTTCCCTTCGTCCCAACGTTCCGTGGGTGAATTATGTTCCCATCTCTACAAGTTATTCATATAACTCTAGCATAAAGAACATGCTAACAAGTTTACCAAACTATCAGTTTCACTCCAAATCACTAAATCCAATGAAATCTTCATCCTCGGTGTCACTTTTAAACAACTCCCCCAACTCGGGAGGTAGACGATGCAATGTTTAACAACACAGGCCTAGAGCGCCCTCTTGCGGTTTAGTGTGAAAATAACGTGAAATTATATAATAATGTGTTAATTTCACACATAAATCGCACCAGAGTATAAGTCACACCCCCGGCCAAACTATGAAAAAAACTGCGATTTATAATCCGAAAAATACGGTACCCCAATTAGAAACCGGTCGACTGCTCCAGTGTGCAAGCTGCACATACATTATTATAAGTATAATAATGCTGTGTACAGTATATGATAATGAAATATGTTGGAGTTTTACAAATTCACAGTTTGGGATTCGCAAATGTGCCTGTTGACAACTTTCTGCTGGGGAATTTATCATCCACTATTCACGGAAAAACACATCTTTATTTGGCTGTAATCTGGAAAAATAAAGTCACCGAATTAATTTTTGAAAAATATTAATGGTAAAATATTGTCTACATTTTTACAGTATAGGGGTGGACTTTGGGAGAACAGTTCTGAGGTTATCTTTGTAAGTAATGTCACTTTTTGTTGCATGAATCATCAAGTTTTAACCGCAACAATGGCATAAGTCATCCTTTACCGTCTCCCTTCGAGTAGCCATGTTAAATTTACTCAGCTGACTGCTACTGTTTACTCACCAACTTACACATTAATATGATATATTTCATATGTACGTCCGTGTCTTTCACACATATGTCCAGTTTTATGATGTCATATCCTCTCCGTTTATTGGAACTTTTTACTGTCTGTTTGGTAAGGTTTTAACCTGGCAATAGCCAGATTGATATTATGATTCACTCAAGGGAGTTTTCAACAATATCAATCTGGGACTGCTTCACGGTGATTTGCTCGGGAAAGGTGGGTCATTCTGTACAGTACTAATTGGACGATGCAGCCTCTTGTGCAAGTTTGTTTTGACCAACCACGACAACGGATGAAAATATTGTCTTTGGTCTCATCTCAAGGGGGGGGAAGCAAACATCAATTGCCTCTCGCTGTTCAACATTCAACAAGGAAACTGTGAGTAGCCTCCTTCTGCAAGAACAGAATTAATTAATTGCAGCGCCCATTCGTCTATGTTAGGTTTGTTTGTTTCCCCCGGCATCGGCGCTCCCTGGTTTCGTCACAGATGCTTATCCCGCCCAAACAACGGCTGAATGGTCTGACCTAAAAAAGGTCAGTTGCAAACGGATCCGCGGGAGCAGTACAAGATGGATTATCATAGTGTTTGTGAACAAATACCGCGAGAATTCAGCTTGCTGGCAAGATTTGTAAGGTTTGCAAAAAAAAAAGAAAAAAAAGAAAAGAAAAAAAAGGGAAAAAAAAGTGTGCGTTCACAGGGAACACCAGACATGTCAATGGAAGCTGAAACATACTCAACGTAACGCCACTTACGCTCAGGCTAACTTCAAAATAAAGTTTGTTTACATTGATGGAAATGCAAATAGCTTTAGTTGACATTTACTTTGAAAGTGGCCCACGTCGTGGCATGATGGCTAGCATGACTTCCATTTTAGACGTTCGTAGTTTTGATTGACATGAAGTTGCAACCAACATCAACACAACGTTAAAACAAACTCATATTCATATGCTAATTTAGGACAATAAGAAACTACTAATTAATTATACCGTCTTGTATGATACAAGTCTCCGACGCAAGTGGCTACTGGCTAGCATGCAGCTAGCTGTTAGCATTACCTATAGGTGCTTGGCTGGTAGCTGTAAATGAGTTTGACAGCTGGTAAGTGGTAACTGGCTTACTTGAATTATTTTTCAATATTCTGGACCAAGGCTACTTTGTAATTCATTCTCCATGTTTAAAGGAAGGAAATGTGCCTTTGAGGTCTTTTCATTATTATTAAAAAAAAAAAAAGAGAGAGAAAATAGAACTTTGAGTTCATTTATTTTATAAAAACACTTTTGCCCATTACACATTCAACACATTCACATTCAACTCAAAATGTCAATCATAGCCATTTAGATTTTAGGAACACAAGTTTAAGTGCTTATTACCTTGTTATTTTTCATATGGAGCATGTATAAAATGAGAATGTTTATGCCTCATATTGCACTTAAAGTTGTGTTCCTAAATCCTAAAGGGTTTAGACATGTTGAATTTATTTTTTATTTAATGGGGAAAAGCATTTTACAAAATAAATGACGACAAAGTACTATTTATCTTTTTTTTTTTTTCTTTGCTGATCCGAAAAACGATTCGATTTGTGGCTCAAATCCGTGATCTGATCCGAACCGTGACATTTGTAATTTGTTGCACCACTACTGATGACTGAAATGTAGGACTAACCTAACCTAACTAACCTAACTAACTGCAGAATATCTAGGCAGAACAAATTTCCTAAAAGATTCTATTCAACCAGCTGAGGATATTATATAATTTTACTCTGACAAAACACAGATACATTTCAATACCTCAATATCAATATCCTTGATAATTGAAAGTTACCAAACCTGCCAACAGAAGTGACGTCATCACTGAGTGTAAATGCTTTTAAATCCAGGTGCAACCTTTGATTTTTTTCCTCATACCTTTGATTAAGGTCTTTTAAACAGTTTTAAATAATGTTTTTATTAAAAAAAAAAAAAAAAAAACTTCTGACGCTAAATGCTTTTAAAGTTTGCTATGGACTCTATGCACAAATAGCCGTGACATATTTCATATTTCCGGGAAAATTTATGAGCGCACCGCCATTTCTGGTAGTGGCCATTTGTTTTCCTTCAGAGAACCTCACCAGTTGTCAGCGTTTTGGAGTATATTTTCGGCATTTTTTTCTTGTGAGTGTGGTTGCGTGCATTTGACAAGGCATCGAAGAAGAGGTGAGACGACAGTACATCGAGCAATCACTGCTGTGTGCGCAGATAGACAGGTTTAACTCTGCCTTGTTTTCTCCCCTCTTATGCTAACCACTGGAGACACTTTGTGTAAACTTGTTAACATCGGCAGGGATAACTACTCGATCGCACAAGGGCGCCGTTTGTTAACAGTAGAACCAGATCTGTATTTTGGAAGTTAAACTTTGTTCATGTGCCTGTATGTATATTCCTATGCTGCCATTTTATTGTATTAAAAACATGAAAAATTTATGAGTCATTATTCTTTACCTCTGACAACGCTGTCGGATTTTCCATAGTAAGCACGTTTCAGCATGTCACCATGGGCTGACAGCAAGGAAAGGCATTACAGTGTTCCCTCGTTTTCCGCTGGGGTTAGGTTCCAAAAAATACCCGCAATAAATGAAATCCGCGAAGTAGTTAGCTTTATGTTTTTACAACTCTTATAAATGTTTTAAGGCTCAAAAATCCCCGACCGCACAATTTATACACTTTTCTCATTGAGGCATTTACATGTTCTCCCATTTCTCTCTTGTTCAAACATTGATAATGTTCAAAACTTCATAAATTTTTATAAAATGGGTATATTACTGTAAAAAAAATGTGCAAAATTGCACTTAAAAAAAAAATCCGCGATTCAGCGAGACCGCGAAAAGTGAACCGCGTTATAGCGAGGGAAGACTGTACATCTGATTCAAAATATTGACGACGTCGGTGAAGAGACGTGTCGAAGAGGAGGCTACAGACCAGAGAGGGTTGGTTGGTTTATTGAACATATTAACACATTACAAAATATAAGTTGAAGTTAAAATAAAAAATTGAAGAAAGAAAATAATTCATGAATGTCATAAATTACATGTTCAAAAGGAGTAGGAAGAAGAGCAATAATTTATCTAGTCCTACTCCCTTTTCTATCATGTTAGTGTACTAATAAACTATTCTTATCTAATAACGTATCATTAAAATAAAAAAAAGAAAAATAAATAAATAGAAATGGAACAATAGAAATCTTAGATGTCATGACCAGTTAGCCGGCAGGTTCCATCTGAAGATTCAACACCTCACCTACACACCGTCTGACTGGAGGGGGGGCGTAGGATATTTTGTGGACCGGTAGAGGAGCTACAGTACGTAATTTACATTTAAAAAACGGCTACTCAAACGGCTTGTAATTCCGTGTAGTAATCATTTTAAGCAATTGCGTCATTGCCAGAGCTTAAGCCGTCAAAATTACGATTCTGGGAGATCTAATTAGTACTTTTAAAATTCTGATAGACATAGTGTTATAGCAAGGAGAGGCCCCTGTTCTTTTTGAGTCGGCTAAGGATTTAGGATTGGAGTTTTCCATCACTTTAACAGTGCGTTCTGCTGAAGTCTTCTTGCACCGGAAGGGCAGGTGCGCTCCTCCGGCGAATGCGGAAGTGAATTGTGCATATAGTCCATATGTTTTAACATTGTCAATGTGTGTTCTTTTAGTAAATTTTGTAACCTACTTTTGTTTTCTCTTCTGTGATGTTGTTCACGACTCTCTTTGTTGATGTTTCTTTCCTTGTGTAAAGCGCATTGTGTTGTCTTGTGTATGAAATTTGCTATACAAATAAACTTGCCTTGCCTAAACCAAAGCATTTTATAGTGATAGTAACCAGAGTTAGTGCCATGCTCCAGAAAAGAACTGGTGTATTTTACTAAGCTTGCCATTAAAAGTGTTTTTTCATGAATTCATAGTGTGAAAAAGTCATAGATTACCATAGCTGTTCAAATAATTACAAATGTTTTATTTTTATTGTGATCCTTTTTGATAATTGATTTTTGACAATTATTTGTCTTGTGTGAGAGCTATTCTTAAGATAAGCACGGCAAGGAGTTGCAGAATGCTAGTCTACATGGGCAACATACCTTATAGTCTGAGGCATCATCTGACTACTGTAGGCGTTGTTCATAAAAGTTATTTAAAATGTTACGATGAAAACAGTTTTTCCCTGTAAGTAATTACTGCATATTCCCAATATTTAATATTGTGAGAAATCAGCTGTTGACCTGCATGTGGTGAGTGAACGTGTTCAACATGAATCCACCAGGGTAAATGGGCTGAAGGGGACAATGGTGCCTTCAAAAGAAAAGTATGGTCGCACCATGATACCAACCCAATCATGAGCAATAATGATTTGGGACAAACCTTAGTTGACAGATATTAAAGGGCATTTCATAGCTCGATGCAGCTTTTGTTGGTGGCCCCGGAGGGGGCAGGGAAGAGACCTCGCTATCAAAACAATTCTGAAACCAGCAGGAGGTGTGACACCAACAATACGCTTCCAACCCTTCTCCTGAGATCTGCTGTCAAAACAGAATCCTCCGGCCCTTTCGCCCACCCCACACACACCACCCGCCCACTCCCAGTTGCACGTACACACACATGCATACAAAATCATACATGTCCAATGACAGTCGGCCATCTCTCCTGCTCTTTACTGCAATCTTAAGGCAAGATGGAGAAAGCATGAAAAATGAATCGCTGCCTCGTAGATGTGAAAGGTTGCATAAGAAGACGGGGGCTATTGGTGTGGAAAATCATTTCTTCAAATCTTGATGTTACAGCACACACTGGCCCATCCTGTCAAGTAAAACGATGAAACGATGGTGGTCCTGTATATGACAATAAGGGGCACATTGAAATGGGAAATATTAATAGGGACGGAAGAGAAATGCGAGCGAGAGAGTTAAGGGGGATCTGGTCCACAGACATGATTATCTCAAGGCTGGATGGATCATTAACTGGAACTTAGATAGACATATGGTAAAGGACAGCCCAAACTTAACTGCTGACAGTCATTCTTCTTTTGCACAACCTCTAGTGAATCACTAAGTCTACAAAAGTTGCCACTTCTTCAGCAGGTTTCAACTAGTTAACTGTGTGCTCCTGAGTTGGGGAGTTCATATCCAAACAGGCACTACAATGACTTCGGTGCAAGGCCCCGTGCTACTGCTCTCTCCGGAGTATCATTATCATAAATATAGCTGAGTATGTGATAGCTTTCATATTAGTCACTGAGAGCACTGGGAGATTTCTCGGTGTCCTATCTTATCTGAAACAAACAAGCTTCAGACAATAATACATTAAAGATTTTATCATCAGCATACACAAATGAAAAGTCTGCTCAGGGTCTAAAATGTTAAATGAATGTTTTGCTTTCCACCCTCTGTAAGGAAATGAATCCATTTGTTTTTTTGAAGACCTTTAGAGATAATAAACTGACAGACAATGTGTGACTAATGCTTTGTAATATTACTAATGATAATTATATCCAATTGAAGTGACAAGATGGGCTATGTTATCCAATTACGGGGGGAAAAGGGCGTCGACCCCTCCAACTTTAACAACTATCTTCAATCCACCCTTCTTTTCTAAAATCCTCCAAAAAAGCAGCCGCTGCTCAATTCCATTCCCACAATCAACTGCATGAACAGATCCAGCCCAGTTTCTGTCCACTCCGTAGCACTGAACAAGCACTCATCATTACTGATGACCTCCTCATGACAGCTGATTCGGAGGGTCATTCTCCTTGACTTGAGTGCAGCCTTTGATACTGTTTGTCACACCATCCTTCTCAACAGACTCGCTGCCATTGGCTTTACCCACAGTCCCGTGAACTGGCTCTCATCGTACGTCTCTGTAAGGTAAGAAATATATTACTCTTTTAATGTTACCATGGTGTTTTTTTTAAATATTCCGCCCAAGAAATACACATTTTTAAAACTAAAATTAATACTAAAACTAAGCCTTTTTTAAAAATAACTATAACTAATAAAAACTAATAGAACCACCCTGAAAACTAATTAAAACTAACTACATTTCAAAAACAAAACTCAAAATGAAATCAAAACTAACTAAAATGAAAATTCCAAATCTATAATAACGCTGGCTATTTATTTACAAATACTACGAGAATCCATCTTGTACTGCTCCCGCTGATACATTCGCAACCAACCGAAGACAAAAGAAGAACTATTTTTCTGACATGTTTTCATAAACTCAGAATTGACAAAACAGACAAATTAAGATTCAAATAAATGTTTTTGATCACAAAAAGAATTATTTTTCTGATATGTTTTCTTTAACTCAGAAAATGTATTTTTATGAATAAATATTTAAGGAACAGTCTGAGAACTGAGATTCAGTGTTTTTGATCACAATAGTAACGGAACCATTTACAGAACATGCTTTGAAAAAAATAAATAAATAAATAAGTAACTGAGAGCAGGAATCTTTTTAAGTGTATAAGTAAATATTTACAGAACAGTAAAAAATTATATTCATTGTTTTTGATCACGATAGTAAAAAACAAAACTATTTATATAACAAGGTTGTTTTTTATAAACTCAAGAAAATACTGCTGAATACAACACATGCAGTAGGGAATAATGAACTAAGTGCATGAACAAATGGATTTTTTTTTCTTTCTTTTGCAGCATAGATTTTTTTTTTTTTAATTGAGATTGACGCAACACGATGCTCTGCCTTGTCAACAGTGCAGGCTGCACAGCCTATGAAAGCAATGTTCCAAAAAAAGTTCACCACGTAACTTTGATAAAAACCTAAAGACGAATGAACTTGAAGGCAAAGCAACAAACAACAAACCCAGCCAATGCAAGCAGACCAAGAGATCAATTAAATACTGTCCGCATGTCAGAAGGTGACGCGGACGGATCCTCTCTCTCTGCCTACGTGCTACACGAAGAGGAGGGAGGGGATGGCTTTCCTTGAGCACAGATATTAAGGAATTCTATCCGTGTTATATTTGGATCTGGGAAAAAAAAATCTAATATCTGTACCAGATATTCATGATATTCATACGAATATTCGGCTCACCCCTACTTTTTACTTTCTGGACTTGGATTCCCCAATCTTGCTAATAATGGAACAAACTTGGCTGTGAAAACAAATTCAGCAAACTGTTTATGATATTTTTGTCTCATCTGCAGATCTGTCGCTTAACGTTAGCTAGTAATGTGCAGTCAATATTGTGATGGTTGGTGAGACTGGGTCAAACTGGCAAAACTACATTTCTTATATAACATAACCATCTCTTTGTTTTTTTTCTTCCGCTCATGTTTTTCTTCTTTTTACATGTCTCGATGACAAAGTTTATTTCATACAGTATTGTTTTAATGTGCTATTGACATATTTTCAACAAGGCTGCTAGTAGGGGGCTGTAAGACACAATTGCAATGATATATATATATATATATTTTTTTTAGAGTAGTGTTGTTGATCAGTTGATGTAGACCAATATAAGCTGTCTGCCCCACATTCCCACTATATCATCTACCCCCACACCAATAATTTCCATAAATTACACATTCCTTTTCATTGCCATGCTGATGACTCCCAAATTCTATCTCATACACCACCCACCTCCCTTGTGATTGCATCTCCGAAAAAAAAACCTGGTTTAACCAAAACTTTGTGAGAGCAAACAGTAACAGAATGAATTTCTCCTCATCTGCACCAAGTCCACTCTTTCTAAAATGGACAGCTTTTCCTCCCTCACCATCAACAACTCCCCTTCAACCCTATCTCCCGTGTGACTCCTCGATCAGTCATTTCTAATCTCTTGATTTTGCAGTGAAGTAAACAAATTACAACGTGGGAAATATTTAACCAAGTATCTGGCAAACTTGGCCTGCTTGCACGGTAAGCGGCCAGTTACGAGACTCACGCTGGTGGCAGTAATAGTTAAGAAGCCTTAATTCTACCCATAATACATCCAAAATCCTAAGGACATGGGAATGCAGCTGGAGGCTTTATATAAACAACAAAGATAGTGAAAGAGATGACCAGATGCAAGTTTCCCAGTCGGCTGGTCAATTTTTTGGCTGTTTGCCAACCCATCCCCGTCGATAAATATCCAGCAGCTGGCTGCTGTTCACTCCCATCCCACGGTAAAGAACGAATAGTAATCATTGGACGTCGGTCGGTTAGTTGCCCGCATAGACAAATTCATTGTCAAGCATGAAAAGGAGTCAGAGGTGAAAAAAGTGAAAAGCACTTGGGCAAAATTTTTCCCGTTCATACTCGTCAGGCACTCGTCAAACATGCGCATGCGGTGGACGAAGGGATGGCGAATTTAAATGTTCAAATTTTACGGCGTCAACAAAGTCAGTTTGCCAATGCGAACATCTTTGCTACAATTATTGGACCATGGATAGATGTTGGAAAAAAGTAGGGATGGGTACTTTTCGTATTTGAACCGGTTCGGTTCCAATTGTCAGTATCTGGGTATCTATACCAGTACTGAACGGTACCAGTTTTTGGCACTGTAGTTCTGTTGTTTGTGGTAATAAATTTTAATTTATTTACTAATTTTCAAGAATGTGCCACACATAGCACGATGAATTTGAACCCAACTTGGAGTAAAATCTCGCTGAAAATGACAGTTGGAAGAAGATGTGAATGACAATCCGACGTTTGTGCATCATATAAGGTTAATACAGTCAAACCTCGGTTTTCGAACGCTTCTGTTCTCCACCAAATCGGTTTTCGACCAGAAAATTCGAGAATTTTACGTCTCAGAACTCGTCCAAAAAAAATCGGCTCTCGACCAAACTGAAAAAAGCCAAGCATACCTGAACGCAACTCACTCGGAAGAAAAAGCCAAGTGTAGAAAAGGCTACAAAGCTGTCTATTCCTTAAGTCTGATATGTTCAACTTTGTTAACTGCGTAACTGAGCCGAATCATAATTTGCATAATTTGTAGTCTGTTCATTGCAAACCGAGTTGACGTGACACAACTTGCCCTCGTGTTCGTGCGTGTGGCCGCTTAAACAGAACCAGTCTTCGCCAGCAGCGATAGCAGCAGGAAGTCTGGCGCTAGCGTGTGCGTCAATGACTGGTGGGTCCTGTTGTCCTTATTTCTTGTCTGTAGCCTTCTTGCCAGAATCAGCTATAGCTTGCTCCTTCTAAAATGTTTGTTACGAATGTTTGGGCAGTGTTTTCTCATCCGCACGTTACCACATAGCACTCGTCAGTTGATGCTGCGCTGCTAAGCCCGAAACCGGAAGTGTCACCATTTATTTCACAAAAACAGCACATACCGGAAGTGATGTTCTAAATGTCGCTATCTTAACTGCACTAATTTAATTTGCTTTGTTTATTAATGTGAGTGCCTTAACTTACGTTTATACATTTACTTATTGGCCTATTTTCTGTCTTTCTTTAGGAAACCACACACCCCCACTCTCGCCCACACACACACACACGCACACCGACACAAACAACTTAAACCAAAAGCTGCAAACAATTAACATATGTATGAAGATTGAAGAAATACTGTAAGTGCGTTTTGTTTTTGTTTTTTTTTCATCATTTAAGATAGGATATCTTCTATTAAAATAAAACAGTGTCCATTTCTACCCTTTTCTATTTATGGTAAACAGTATACAGTGCAGTTTATGGTGTAAAATAGTAAATAAATAAATAAATAAATAAATGGAAAAAGGTAGTTTTTTTAGACTCGGAACGGATTAAAATAACTTTACATGAATTATAATGGGGAAGATTGTTCTGGATTTCGAACAATTCGCTTTTGGAACAGCCTTCTGGAATGGATTATGTTCCAAAACCGAGATTTGACTGTACTTTTAACTTTATTTAGGAAAATAGGATTACAAAGTGCAGAGAGCCAAGATTGTAAAAAGCAAATTACCTGTCCCAGGTATTTTCAAGACTACCACTTGAACAATATGTTTAATTAAAACATCATTGAGCAATACTTATCCTCACCCATTAAGGCACGTGCGCCAAAATGCAATTTCTCCAACTTCTAAAGTATTTTGGAGCAAACAGTTACTGTGCTGTGTGCCAAAGTCACATAATTAGCCACAATGCACTGAGTCACGACAGATTAATCAACCAATTTGCCACCCTTAAAAAACGATGACGTTCTTTGATGCTTCCACCCACCAAGTAGCTGGTGATTACAGATGTTAATTTGATTTTGATTGCAATATTAACTTAGAAGGTAACTTTTTTCCTCTGTAATTGTTTTGATAATTGAAATTGATGGGCTTGGCTTACTTTGTAACAGCACAGTGACAGTTTTGCCTTCATAGTAACAATGTATACCTGTTTTCCTTTTTTTTGGGTCATTACTGCTACAAACATATTTCCTGTGTTTGTGTACTGTATTAAAAACAAACTGAAATAACACAACAAATATTATCTGTTGACTTTAAACTTTTACACAGTATTATCAGTCATCGTTAGTTGACTATGAAATGTGCTTGCGCGCGCTGGATTTTTTTTTCACATCCTGTACATCTCCTGGGGGCTAAGCCCCACTCTGTCCATAAAACCTAATGATGCCCTGAACAAATCCTATAAAGACTAACAGCGCAATTATATATTTTGAAGCCTGGCGCCTTTGAATTTGTGTGATATTGCAAGATCCATATTGCAGTCATGTTATTCATTATAGCGTTTCATATTTAGTGTTGTTAATTTATAGCATAGTAGTATGTTGTTTTACATAAAATTGCTATGAAAACACTAATTGTTTATAACCGCCCCCCAATGTGATAGGATGTGTATGTGATAGGTTAAACCGTAGGGACTTGTTTGCAGAGTTGAGACTCATTATGAAACGAAACTTGGGCACGACTGTGGAGCAGCACCCCCAGTCCAGCATCTGTCCTTAGTTGGGATGTAACGATATCCAAACATCATAATACGATACTGTCACGATATGAAGGTCATGATACGATAATTATCAATATTGTGGGGAGGTTGACGACACAAATAATGTAAAAAAATAAAAAATAAATAAAAAATAAAAAGGTCACAATAATAATGAGCTCATACTAAATAACATACACATGCACTTGCTAATGCAAACACATTGAGTTCCTCCACATATTGACTCGGTTCACAAGCATATTACGTTCATCTGACGATTAATGTGAATTTGAAACATAGAAGGGCCAAAACATGCCCTGTGAAAATTAAACTGCACTACAAAACTAGCCACCAGAGGGTTCTGGAACTTCACAAATGGAACTCAGCCTGATTTTTTTTTAAACAAATGTGCTGCTTTTAATATCGTGACATAATGATGACGATATATTGTGAAAGTTTTAATATCACGATATCACAATATTTGTGATATCGTTACATCCCTAGTCCTTAGCATGCATGTCAGTTGAATCATTTTATGTATATTTTTTTTACTGTCTTTTACATGAAATGCATGTAAAATAAATAAATAAATAAATGTTTTTTTTTAAATCCAGATTTCCCCCCTAGAGATATAAACAACGTTCAACAGAAATATGAAAATTAAAAGAAAGATTTGGGGGAATGAGGCATATTGATTTAAGTGAACGCAGTATTGTGTTTTCTTACCCTGCCGATGATCCTTGGGAAAGGGGCTCTCTGGTTCTCAGTAACAATCATTGGAGGAACCAGCAGGGATCTCTTCAATCTATGCGGCAGACCGAGGATCTAAATAAAAACATTTAAAAAAAACAAAAAAAAAACAAAACAATATATTAATCATTGGTGCTTCTTAATAAACAATTCCTCTAACCAAGAAGGAGGAATACCCACTCTCACCAAGCACTCAATTATAGATTTGAAATTGATTGCAAACAGTTAGAGGGATTTTCTTTTTTCCCTTTTTTTTGAAGATGAAGAAAATAACATGGCGTTCGAGAAGATAGGCAAGGAGGTAACCGTGCACACGTTCAGCTTGCAGCATCAGTTGGAAAGCAGATAGAGAATGGAGCTTATCAGGGGAAATTAGTTGGAGTTTATATTTATTTCTCATCATTCCACACCTTACAGAAAAGGAAGAAATGTGTTGTTGACAGAAGTGGAGAATTCACATCCAGAGAATAAAAGCCCTGCCACAGACTGGCTTTAGCAACATGCACTTCTACTCAACCGGCAGGTAACAAGCTTGTTTACCTGCCGGTTGAGTAGAAGCGCATGTGGCTAAAACCACACTGTGGCATGATTTTTATTTCTGGAACTGGATTCTTCACCTCTGGTTGTTGATCTGAAGCAGAGATTTTTGAGGTATTTGGACAGAACAAACACTCGTCATATGTGGTGAACAGTGTTGCCACAGTTACCTTGAAAAAGTAACTTAGTTACTTTACTGATTACTTGGTTTTAAAAGTAACTAAATTGCGTTACTGATTACTTGATTTTAAAAGTAACTAAGTTAGATTAAAAGTTACTTTTTTAGTTACTTTCAGCAGCTGCCGATAACACCATCTCAACATAAAAATAATGCAGTAGAAACGGAGTTCCAAATACTTTATTGAAAGTGCATTTTTAACATGAAAATAAAGTTTTTTTTTATGAAAAACAAAATAGGCAGTCTCTCTTGACTTCTTGTAACGTAAATACTTTTTATAAAACAAAAAATAAAAATCTATCCAGGTTGACAATGAAAATCCCCTAAATTCCTCTATTGTTTGTTTGTTCCGCTATTCCAGTATGTACACATGTATCAGTTTAAATATTTATTAGTAGTTATTGACAGTTATAATTGTTTTTTGGTTTGTTTGTTTTTTCTCTTCAAAATGCAAAAATATTTCCAAAAGTTCATTTCCCTTTTTAATCAACAATTTTTGTATTTAACATTTTTTTTTTTCTTTTGTCATCACTTTCATTTTTGGTTAATGTATGACATCTTTTTTTGTTTTTTTAATCTGAGACACGATGATGACCACAGAATCACTACTGTTTATATTTAGTTTTTGGGGCTGTCGTAATCGCGGGCATGTCTCAGTTCTCCTATCTGCTGCTCATGCTAGTTGTAGACGTTGACAGGGAGCCACAAACTGAGAAATGAGATACTTGCAGTGTGCTTTTAACTTAGCTGGTGTGTTGGCTGTGGGACATACCTGTGTCGTTTGAATCCATGCATTGGATCGTCACGGGAGTTGTTCTTTTTGGCTCGCGCGCAGTACCAACGCCGGCCCGGGACATACAAGTGCACCGAGAGGACTCGATAGCCATGGGAAATACCGAGATGTACGGCACCGGCTTCTGCTAACTGTCTCCATTTGTATGTTGTCACTCGTTGCGCGCGCGCGCGCCGTGTCGCGAGCACGGAAACACGGAAGTAGCTTGAATGGTGATGCTACTGAAATGTAAACAAAACAAGTAGAGCACGGCGCAGAACTCTTGCTATTGTTATGAAAACCATAAAGCCTCACTCGCAACCGATACGGTCGTTTAGCTCCCCTTGACGAACGATGGTTCGGTCGAATCGTTTTTTTGTTCCACCCCTACTGAAAACGTAACTTGTCTGACGTCACTCCCCCTGGCGAGAGGGCGGAGACGACCTCATCCCATAATGCTTCACGGACCAGTTGAGGATGGAAATAAATTATTTTTTTTACCACTTTTATGGTCCATAATGCACACTTTTTTTGTTGTGTTGTGTGCCTGTTGGTTAATAAAACTAGTAGTAAAAGTATCATCACTTTTGTTTTGAATGTGCAAACCATTCATGACCAGACCATGGCTGAATTCAGTGTGGTGATCAATGACTTCTGCCTCATCTTCGTAGTTAGCAGTAGTTGTTTGTGACTGTTACAACAGTGAGATAGTTTGCCTTCTTCATGAAAATGTGGAGTAACGCATTGATTCTCTGGACAGTAACTTTAATCAGACTACTTTGTAGAATAAAGTAACACGTTAGACTATTAGTTACTTTAGAAAGCAGCTTTTTTGAGTAACGCGTTACTAAGTAACGCGTTACCGGCAACACTGGTGGTGAATAAAAGGTTGGGTGTGTATTTCAAAGAAACACGGTACAGTAATGTACATCAAATGAAGACCACCTTGCTTTGAGGTTTGTTGCCAATATTCTACCTATGTTGATCAACTCAATACAATCAGGAAATTGACCGAATGAAAGTAGAACAGATTATGTGATCTCCCAAACAAACCAGTTCCCTTTTGATTTTAAACACACACACAAAAAAAAACAATGGAACACACATTGGCATACACAACAAGCTCCTGATTTAATGAACCAGTAACAATTACTGCAGATGGTTTCGACAACGTGAAACGGTGTTCAGGCAGAAGGAGCGGATCACAGATTGTAGCTCTCCAAAACACAATTGCATCAACTAATTTCATCTTCCACCCTCCTGCTGGTGTTTGTTTGTTAACAATGAGATGTACCCCCACCCCCTACACACACTTCTGTTTGGATGTGAATGAAAAAAAAAAAAAAACTGTCGTTGACATATGAACAGGAAGCTGGAATCCTGGCTGCTAACATAGGGATGACAACCTACAATAGAAGAGATCCTGGAAACCATCCACACACCTGGATACGAGCCCAGAGATACAACACACACAAGCACACGCACACCCCCACATGCCCGTGACCACCCATGCCCACATTACAAAATTGAATACTGACTAACTAATTGTGTACTCTATTTTTAAATTATACTGACATCTCGAAAGTTGAACACGCCAAAAGTGGTGCAACAATTTGTACTTCAACCAAGCCAAATAAAAATGAAGGCAGCATGATGGACTAGTGTTTCACAACTTTTTTTTTTTTTTTTTTGGAAACCACAACACATTTTTGTCATAGCATGATTCTCAAAAAATACAATGAAACATAACTTAAATTAACATCATTTTATTTTATTTCTATTGATTTTTCTCATTATATGTACATACAGTTTTTGCACAATTTAACATTTAATATCAAAATTCTTCCATTCATTTTCAATAGGGTATTCAACTTTCCACTCCCTTGCATACAACTCATCATCATTTGCAGTCATTTGAATCTGCTGGGTGACACAGTTGGTAAAGTCCATTCTCCAATAACCATGAGGTCACGGGTTCAAATCCAACCTCCAACTGTACATTGCAAATGAATTGAGGCCATTATGTTAAGTGATATGTGTATACCTATGGACTATCATATTTGCACAGTAAATTTGACTTTATTTGAGTAAATTTAGATAGGGATCAAATTGACTCAGTTTTAGAGTAAACTAAGAATTACATTAGGAAGAGAGTAAAATTAAAAAAAAAACTCACTCAAGGATTGTGGTTCGAACTGAGGACCTTCAGCTTGGGAGATTGCCACACTATCACCTGAGCTATGCCCCTCTTACTATTTGCTTTTCTCCAAGAGACCAAATATCGGTTTTGTTCTGTTTGAGCTAGGAAGATTCCTTGCAATCATGGAATCAGCTGCAGCTGACATGAGCGATATACTAGCACAGAGCAGGTGCTGCGTGGCTCAGGGAGTTGATCGGCTGTCTCCCAAGCTGAAGGTCGTGAGTTTGTTCCTACATTGAGTCACTTTTATTTTTTCCAATTCATTTTTCACTCTTAGAAGTGTAAATATTATTATAATTACTAATAGATTAGATTAAATTTCAAAATTTACTCTGCATAATTTACTGTGTGGAACTGCATTATGATTTCACTGAAATGATTAAAACGTATCATATAAATAGCATGTATTCGCACATGCACTATGCACGAGCTTGACAGATAGGCTGCAGTTACGCTGTAGGCCAGAGGTGGCAGTCATGAGTAAAAACGTGATAAACTCCACAAGGCATCTTTAAGTATAAATAAATAAATGATTCTTTTTTGTAATTATCCTTAGTAGGTGACGTGTCCCATCACTGGTGATGCCGTCCTGTTGGCAGAAAATTGGTACTTCCCAGGCGGCACGGTGTTTGAGTAGTTAGCACGTCCGCCTATCAGTTCTGAGGCCTCGGGTCCAGGCGCCGGCCTTCCTGGGTGGAGTTTGCATGTTCTCCCCGTGTCCGCGTGGGTCTTCTCCGGGTACTCCGGACTCCTCCCACATTCCAAAGACATGCATGGCAGGTTAATTGGGCGCTTGTCACTAGATGTGCTTGTGAGTGTGGATGGTTGTTCGTCTCTGTGTGCCCTGCGATTGGCTGGTGACCAGTCCAGGGTGTACCCCGCCTACTGCCCAAAGCCAGCTGAGTTCGGCTCCAGCGCCCCCCGCTTTTCTTGTGAGGAATAAGCGGTCAAGAAAATGGGTGGGTGGATGGAAGAACTCCCTTTTTTGGAGGCGTCTCGTCCACCTTTTTTGACATATCTATGAGTTACTCAAAGGGCTATTCTTAACTGTCAATTTTGTAATTTTTCACAACTGCTTTATTTTTGTGAACCTACTATAGCTGTTATAAATTATGCTACTTAACAGAAATTGGTGCGCGAACCTAATGTTTTTTTTTTACTTTAGCAAGAAAAAAATACAGTATATATATATATATATATATATGTGTGTGTGTGTGTGTGGGGGGGGGGGGGTGCGTGTGTGTTGGGGGGGGGTGTAGGGGGGGGGTGAAACAAGCCAACTTCACAACAAAAAAAGGCTGCATTTGAAGAGCAAGCAAGCAAAATGTATTTAATATTACCATATCATGACTTTGGGTCTGGACTCGCACCAGTCTAGAAGACTGCCAGCCCGGGTGGGATTTGGCGACCCCGCTAGGACGTTCGACCTTCCGAATTCGCGCTAGACTAGGCTAGGCACCGTGCTCCCTTTAAAGGGCACCCAGAATCCAGAGTCGCCGGCGTAGGCACCGCAGCTGGGTTTGCGATGAGGAAACGAAGAGCGTCCGCAGCTGGATCCGCCGGGATGGCACGAAGCACGTCCAAGTCGCCAGTGCCTAATGGTGGCGGGGCTGCTTGGCAGCCATCAATGAATTGCAGCAGGGAAGCAGCACATCTACTGTATATCCTTTACACCACACGAAATGCTCACATTGCACACAGTGCAAGTCGCACCGTCTCCCTTTTCCACATTAAAGATGATAACTTATCATCTACTTCCAAATACCTCGGCTCCATTTCCTTTTTTAGGCCCGCCGCTCAATGGCATTAATATTGTCATTGTAGTAAAGCGACACCATGCCGCACGCACTGTGTGGAAAAATGAAGTGTCACTCGGTGCCACCTCCCAACTACAGATTTAATAAAAAGTTATTAAAAAAAAGAAGATCATCTATTTATCTATTTATAAGAGTCCTGATCATGAGACAATGTTCGATTCCGATCACATGATCGGATCGGGACATCCCTAGCTTTCACCCAAGTCCCCAAATTATGCTTCTTAAGTAAGTACATTTGTTGGGGAAATATTAAGCTTTGACTCAGAATTAAATATACCAGGTCTTGGTCATTCCACACTTGCCCATTCATTAGCGATTTTACTCCATCCAGCACAATGCATAAAGTATGGAAGTGTGGAACTGCCAATGCGGAGTAAACATTTTTTACTAGCAAATCCATCCATCCATCCATCCATCCATCCATCCATTTTCTTGACCGCTTATTCCTCCCAAGGGTCACGGGGGGTGGTGGAGCCTATCTCAGCTGGCTTTGGGCAGTAGGCGGGGTACACCCTGGACTGGTTACCAGCCAATACAGGCAAATACATTTTAAGGTATTTAAATATGTTTGAATGCATTTGCAAGTATGAAGGAACATGCTTGTAAATGTGTTTGGTCATACTTGCAAATATGTTGGCACGGTGTATCATTGAACAATATTTACTTCACATTGGCATTTCCACGCTTCTGTAATAAAGTTATGTTTATAGATCAGATTTTCTAATTTCTCATGAAACAAAAGTTGACGGGCACATATGTTGTGGCTGTAATAACACAGCTGCAAAGAGGATAACGCTCTAACACATCATTTTTAATTGACATCTCCATGAAACAACAATACTGAGGAAAGGACATTGTTCAAAACAAGCCTCCTTGCTTTTCAATTTATTCCCGGCTGCTTGATTGAGTTTGTGGAGTGAGACGCTACCATGTCAAACCAGGATCAAGGACCTTGAACTGTAAATAAGACACCAATATTTTAGTTGCGGTTGACTTAATGTTGATGTCTGTCACCTTTATGCATTTGAATTGTGCAAATAAATGCAGTTTTCTGATCATCCACTCCTGCTGGCTTGTATTGAAAAAAAAAAATGTCACCACTGAAGTGAAAGGGAGCAAATGTGACTGCTCAGGGATGGGTGGGCTCTCAAGCAATCTCTCACATTTGGTGGAATGATTGGAAGTGACATATACCAGCCTGGACATTACTCAGGTCTTTAGTGAACATGGTGGCGATTTTAGGGGAACATCCTTTCAGAAAGCCAACATTCCTTGCATCAAAAAAGGATCCCTAAATGTGTGCACGAACAAGAAAATATCTGTCTCACGCTGAATTATTTTATAAAAACCACAATTAATTGTCAATGTCACACAAAACAGAATTTGTCACTTCACACATGCTGCGATCAAAGCATTGCGGTGATATCGGCAGCTGCATAATTAACAGTTACTAACCCAATATTGACCTCCATGCATCAATCAGATTCAGACTGGCTTGTTAGCACAGCTTTGGTATGTGGGATGCCTATTAGGTTGTGCCCACTTCTACATCAACCACATTGAGAGACATCCTTACTGTAATTGGAATTTGACACATATTTAAAGAAATGACTGATGAAATGGGCAGGCTAAATGGTTTTACATGTGCCCTAAAAAGAACCTGTCATGCACAATAAAGCTTGGCTTCCTGTGCCGTCCTCATGTTGGCAGAAGAAGAAACGTAAACTATACCACATTTTCCTGAGGGAGACCAGACAAATTAGATCAGTGTAGATGCTGTTAGAAGATATTAGGTGAAATGATGCAGGCAGTTTTTGGTATTTTCATTTGCAATGCAGATATTCTCTTTTGTCCTTCATTTTTGATCTCCCAGAGTGCAACACTATTGACCGCACACAATTGTGGTGTGCGTTTAAACAGGGCTTTGTTTGTGTGTTGACTGTTGATTTCACTGTGCTTGGCTGTCAGTGTGTCTGGCACACCTAGTTGAAAGAACAGGTAAGAGGCAAAAGTAGGTCATTAGGCTACAACAGTGCCAACACTCAGACGAAGAGGGTAATGGTGAGGCTTCCATCCGTCCAGTACTCACATGCCACTAACCATTTCACCTCATGCTCCCCTTCCAAAGGTCAGATAAACACAATGAAATAGTAATCATAAACAGCCAGACCAGAACCAGCCGAGATAAACGGAGTGATGCCTGAAATGGCCACTCTTACCAAACGCGTTGAGGTATGACCTTCCAAATGTCATGAGGGAAATATTAAACTGGAAATGAAATTGTTAAACGGCTAGATGATGACTTTTTAAGCACAGGCTGTAAGAACTTCAACCTGAGTCCGGTGGCCAGAGATGAGTGCATCAAAGCCATGTGACATACAGCATGTACTGCATAAATGATATCAGAAGCCCCGTGTTTTAGTGGTCACATGTCAAGCGAATGACAGTGCCTTTAGGGAACTGAAACACTGAACAAACTGAAAGGGGCTGTTGAAACCAATCAAGCCTCAATTCCGTTGTCACCACCTAACCTCATTAAGTGTTACAGTGAGCTGCAATTTATCACAGCTGACTTTTTTTTTTAGACGTGAGGTACAGCTTGGACTGTTAGATTGTCAATTAGGGGTGGGAAAAATTTCCGATTCTTAGATGGATCGCGATTCAGACATGGACACATCTGAATCGAGCCACAAATGTCCAAATTTTGATTATTAAAATATGTTAATAGATCCAGTTCATAATGTAACCCACCGACTGACCGAAGCTGGCTGGGACTGACTCCGGCACCCCCGTGACCCTTGTGAGGCAAAAAAAAAATTGTGCACGTTCAAATAACGGTAACAAGATTAGTCCACATTCACTATGATGGCAGCAGAGGAACTTGAAAAAAAACCTGGTAAATCATGTAAGTAGCATGTATGGGAGCATTTCGGCAACTACGAGTGAAACAAGTCCTTAAGTAAGTCCGGCACTTCAAATTAAAAGCAACAGTTTATTTAATATGTGCGCTGACGCCGTAGTTTATACTAAAAATATGAAAGCTACAAACTTATTTAATAAATAAAGCTCAAGAAAGAATACGTTGACGCCGATGCAAAAGCCTTAGTATGCTTTTATTTTGAAGTTGGCCCGCATGGTGGCGTGACCGACTGACGACTAGCTTGACTTGTCTTGTAGCTTTTTGGCTAAATCCTAGTTTATTTCCATTAAAGGGAGTCCTCAAGTTACAGATGAGTTCCGTACCGATGCTGGCAATGTAACGCAAATTTAAACTTAAGTCGAATTTCATCGCTAAAGTCGATATTTACATCAAAATACTTTGTACAGTATTTTTTTTTAAAAACATATTAGCGCCACCCGGGAGATGCCGGAACCAATACTTTGTGTTTCCGCACGGACATTATGACACGACAAGGAGAGGTAGGACTCAGACGCAGGATAAAGGTAGGCCACCAAGGCAACAGGTTTATTTCCGGCCAACAGCTGTCTACTCTCAAACTGAGAGGAGAACGGGGAGTCAAAAAAGTGGAGACCAAAAGGCGCTCCACTAGGGAGGAAAAAACAGGCAAAAAGGTACAGGGGACAACAAAAAGCGCTCCGCTAGGGAGGAAAAAGGGCTCAAGGCACAAGGGGTAACTAAAGGCACTCCGCTGGGGAGGAAAAGGCACAAAAACAAGGCAAAATGACAAGGCAACGGGAACAAAGACATGAGGACTGTGGGACGCTTCCATGCACTAAGAGGTGACACTTTAGCCACGGAGGGGAGAATGCAGATGGCTTTTATTGTGTGGGTTGATTGGTGGCAGGTGGCGATAATCATGGGCGGGGACCGGTAATTAGTGAGCGGCAGGAAGGGCAAGTGACCTGGGGTGAGAGGAGAGTTAGATTTTCAGGGTAAAACAGGAAACAAGGACACAACAGTAAAAGCATGGATCGCCACGCCGGTGGCGGCGTGACACATTAATTGTTGACGGATGGTAAAGAGGAGCTAGTGGAAACTTAAACACTGCACAAGTCTCGGGTGTTAGCTGATAGTAGCTAGTTAGCTACTTTTAAAGCAGTCCGACAACTGTGGCTTTGCATTCTTTCTTTGCCTCTTTTCCAATGATGTTAATATAGGCTAGTTTGTCATTCACTCTCCATGTAGAAGAAGAGTATGTGCCTGCCTTGAATTTCAGTCTGACATCTTTTGCTTTCTTAAAAAGAAAGAAAGAAAGAAAGAAAGAAAGAAAGAAAGAAAAGATTACACCTGCTTCTATGATGTAACATCTTCCAATTAAAAAAAAAATCATATAAGAACCTGCGGGCATTACAAACCGTGGCGCCTGCATCAGCAGAGAGGCTGACGGAGCCCCGTCAATGAAATCACTTCGTCTGTCTTCATTTTCAGTCAAGAAATCGGCCGATGCAACACCTGGCCCAATACAGACAAACGTATCCTTTTAATATGCACCCACGAGCAAATTTACAGGGCTGCTGCGATTTTCTAATCATTTGACTGGAGGATGCATTTTGATTGGTCACTCCTGAAGCACACATTTTTGTTTGTTTCTTTTATCTTGTGAGGAAAAATAAATAAGTTATTCATCTCAACGATTTGCAAGAGAAAAAAACTCACTGGACATTATGCAAACCCAGCGCGGCAGTGTGTGGCAAGCTTTCTGTGTAGCGTTGATGTCTCTGCCTGCTTTGCACTCACTCCACTTCCAGTGACCAGTCAAATTGAAGCCTTTGCAATTTACAAATGCCGTTTTACTATGTTGCAATTATGTTGCAAATGCAATTAATTGTTCAACACTTGTGAGGCGACATTCAGATCTAGTTACTACAAACTCCCTCTTGAAAGAAGATATGCAAAGCGTATTCAAACAATTTAAAGCATCCAGTTCCCAGCAGGGTTATTATTGTTATGTTCTGAGGTCGGATCCCAAAAGCGCAGACACAAATAAGATTTTAACTCTGACTTTATTCGCATAACATCGAGAGGTGTGGAAAAAACTTGACTAGACGAGAAATGGCGAGAATATCAAGAATCACAAGACGCTAAGCTAACTTGGGCAGTGGTTGCACAGAGGAACTGAAATGTACAAAATATGTGACAGTTTAATCATTTTAAATGAGAAAATGGAATATTTAGAAGGACAGTGTAAAAGAAACAATCTGATTATTGATGGAATTGAAGAATCACCAGGAGAAACATGGACTGACACTGAAGATAAAGTAATGAAACTATTCAGAGATAAATTACAATTTCAGGAGAAGATAGAATTGGAGCGTGTGTATCGGACTGGCAAACGGGAAACTGGGAGGACCAGACCCAGGACAATTACAGTTAAATTTGAAAAGTACAAAGATAAAATAAAAATTCTACAAAAAACTAAACATCTTAAGGGCACAAACATATACATAAATGAGGATTTTACTGATATTGTTCGAAAAAAACTGAAAGAACTTATACCAGAAATGAAAGCAGCACGGGAAAGAGGAGATATTGCCTACCTAAAATACGACAAGCTTATAATTCATCCCCGTACAAGCACACCCAGACACTTGCACCAACACAACTCATCAATAAAATGAAGGAAGACACAGTACACTTGATGACGAAAAGTTGACAAATACTAGAATGGAAAATCTATACCCAAACACAAAAAAATTACAAATATTTGATTATACGGAACATAAGACATCTGATCCAGAAAATGGCATTGATCCAGATAAATTTTTATGTAGTAACAACTATGACCTTGCCTGCGAGTACCACACTGATGAGCAATTCAATGTAAATGTAAGTAAGGATTTTCGTGCATTCTCAATCATACATTTTAATAGTAGAAGTCTATATAAAAACTTTACAGAAATTAAAAAATGCTTGAGTAAAATAAATAAATTCCAAATTATAGCCATATCAGAGACATGGCTTGATAATGAGAAAATAAGCGATATAGAAATGGAAGGATATGAATTGTTTACAATGAATAGGGAAAACAGAAGGGGAGGAGGAGTTGCAATATATGTTGATAAGGTTTTCAAATGTAGTAAAATTGAACATCTAACTACTACTGTGGATAATGTAATGGAATGTGTAACTATTGAAGTTCACATAAAAAATATATCAAACGTAATTATAAGTTGTATATATAGGACACCAGGATCATGTCTTGATACATTTAACGATAAGTTAACAGATATCCTTAGTTATACAAATGATAGAAAATTGCGAATATTGTGTGGTGATTTTAACATTGATTTATTAAATCCTAATGGACATCAGAAGACAACTGATTTTATAAATATGATGTATAGTAATAGTTTATTTCCTGTTATTATAAAACCTAGTAGAATAACAATCGATACAGCTACACTAATTGATAATATATTCACAAATAAAATTGACCTTAAAATAGAAAGTGGACTCCTTATTAACGATATAAGTGATCACCTCCCGATCTTTGCAATTTTTTATGATTATTTTGATAAAAAAATGAAGCCGACTACTTACACATTTGAAACTAGAGTAAGAACAACACGCTCCATGGCTGCCTTTAAGTTGGATTTAGAGAAACACAACTGGTCTGAGGTTTATTCAAATAACGATCCTGATATTGCATATAGTGAATTTCAGTCAACCATTATTTCTTTATATAATAAACATTGTCCATCAATTAAAATTACAAGAAAGTATAAAGGTCCAAATAAGACATGGATGACGAAGGGAATACAGAATGCATGCAAAAAGAAAAATAATTTATATAAAAGATTTATTAAATTGAGAACTGTGGAAGCTGAAACAAAGTACAAGATCTATAAAAATAAATTAGCAAATATTATTCGAATAAGAAAGAAAGATTATTACCATGAATTATTAGAACAGAATAAAAGCAATACACAAGAAATATGGAAAACACTAAATCATGTAATTAAAAAAAGTTCTAAAAAAACAAATTTTCCACAATATTTTATAAAAGATAACGATATGGTAATTGATGAAATTTCTGACATAGCTAATAATTTTAATGAATATCTAGTTAACGTGGGCAGTAACTTGGCAAACAAAATCCCAGAGCCAAGAAACAAACGTGAAATAGATAAGAACATTGTAAATAATTCATCCACAATGTTTCTTAATGATGTTAATGATATAGAAGTATTAAATGTTGTGAAAACATTAAAAAATAAAAAGTCTACTGACTGTCTTAACATTGATATGACATTAGTTAAAAGTATTATGAAATATATTGTACAACCTTTTACATATATTTGTAATTTATCATTTAAAACTGGTATATTTCCATCAAAAATGAAGATAGCCAAAGTCATTCCTGTTCATAAAAGTGGAGAAAGACACACGTTTAATAACTACAGACCAATATCATTGTTGCCACAGTTCTCAAA